>NW_016107780.1:817295-864479 GCF_001604975.1 Cebus imitator | reverse complement strand
CTCTGCTGCTTGCAGAGCAACCTGCTTCTCAGTATCCATCACGGTCTGATTGAAAAGTAACATAATGTCTCTCCAGGGGAGTTCAAATATTTGAGTGAAATTTTGGAAAGCCTCTATATATCTGTCAGGGTCATCTGAAAACTTGCCAAGATCTCCCTTAACTTGCTTTAAGTCCTGTAGGGCGGAGGGGACCTGAATCTTACTGGGCCCAAATTCACTGGGCATTTGTTAGAGGGGCAAGAGTGAGACTAGGGCTTTTTTAGGGTGAGGATTTCTAGGAGGGGGCAAGTGAGAGGCTGAAGCTGGATGGGAAGCTGGGGGTGGAACCGGAGGAGCAGGGCTTGAGGGAGCTGACTTCTCTGCTTGGAATGCCTCTGGGATTCCTATCTTTAATTCTCTGGGCTTGCCCCTTGTAACCTTCCCTGAGACAGCAAACAGGAGGGTTAGATGAATCCTACATTGTCAGCAGAGGTCTAGATTGCCTTGCTAGAAAGCCTTCACATATGGGGCCGCAAACTATCTGTCCTCACTTCCACAAAAAAGTTCCAACTGCTGCATGGTATCAAAATGAATAGTTCGTTCCTGAGGCCAAGCCAATCCTTGCTGTAAATCATAATTTGGCCAAACCTTTATGCAGAGGGCTATGAGATGCTTTTCCTCCAGATTCTGAGGGTCAAAACAGTCCCAGTGGTTTAGGACACACTCCAGAGGAGTATCAGCTGGGGTGGTTAAGAAAGTAGGCTGCCCATTCTGAACCACAGGGAATAGAGGCACCCCTCATTCCGTCCCTTCTTTCAGTCAACACCCAGTGTGTGATGGAGAGAGAAAGCAAGTGTCCTCTCTTTCCATTGCTCCTCTCATCCCTTCAGTGCCAGAGACTTTGGCAGGTGCCGGCCATTGGTACCAATGCAGTACCTACCCATGAAAAAGGAAAAACCTGTAGAATAGGAATTAACCACCCTCACTTGTGCCTCCCTTTCTCCCTGCTGATGGCAATCTTTGCGTTCCCTGGCCCTGATAACGCCATGGAGCATGGCCTCCTTCTGTGTAGTGGGGGGTTAAATCATCAGGAATTGGTCCTGCCCATTTACTTTGTGCCTGTTGCCTGGCTTTGGATGCCTTAGACCTTGTTTTTTGTTTTCAGGGCCTCAGTATGAAGCTTGCAATTGAGTTTGGGACTGAAAATGTATTTTAGAGGCTGTATATATTTATCTAAGTGTCTCAAGCCCTGCCGAATTTGCAGTTATCAGCCAGCAGGTGTTGTTCCTTCGTTAATTTTCCCATCAGAAACAAAGTGCTGGGAGTGGGGGGAGCCCTCTCACTATGAAAAGAGAAAAAGAGAGGCAGGCGGTTTAAAGGGCAAAAAGGTGATATCCTGGGCGAAGAACCCCTTACTCAGTGCAAGTGGATCCCTCTAATCTTGTATGTTTCACATGGTTCAGACCTGTTGAATTCCTTGGCCAGGGGAGAAACATTCCATTGGCCCTGTGGGGTAACAGCTAAGGCAGCGTTGTCTCCCGCCCCCCCAACACTAGGAAGCAGAGTCTGCAGCCACAGCATTGCTCTTCACCCACCCCCTGACGCTCACGCCCCACCGCCCTTATGGCTGTTGGGCTGGGCCTTCGCCTGCTGCACGCACCCCCAGGCACCCCAGCTGGGAGGGGAAAGGATAAGGAGGTGCCCTGAGCCCTGCTGCTGTAGAGGTGGGGGCCTAGACAGCACCTCTAGGAACAGTCGGTATAATCTACACTTTTGGCGGCTGAGCCAAATGCTGGTTTTACTTAGTAACATCGCGGCAGCCAGTGGCAAAACTCAACATTATCAGGTAAGAGATAAGAGCTATTTCAACCCTGAGAGAGAGAAAAGAGACGAATTCTGGAGGTTTTCATCAGCCAGGGTTAGGGCAGAGTTGTTAAGACTCCATGAAGGGAAACTGAGCATCTTACACGCAGGAAAGGGAGAGAAGTGGCAGGGTTTTGGAAAAGAGGCAGAACTGACAGTTTCGCATTCACACTCACCTTCCAGCATCCTGGGTGACGTCCCAGTTGAAACAGGAAAAGTTCTCTTGTCCCCCTCGGACAGTGAGTGGCGGCTTCTTTGGTGCCCCGCTGCTCAAACCTCTGGGGGGAGCATGCAGACGCCAGGTTGCAGGACTCTGACCCTCCAGCAGGGTCTAGGGATGAAGGTTTACAGCTGAAGCTCCAGGGGGCGTGTGTTACCGGGTCCTCTCAGTTTAGCCATCTGTGGGCAGCTTGTTAACTCAGTTAGACTCCCTGTCTTATCCGAGGGTGGAGGGCTTTCTGCATCCCGGGGTTTCTTGCCTCGGTTTCCTAGAAGAATGGGATCACACGTGGGCTTGGAGAATGAGTCCAAAGCTTTATTGCGTGGAAGTAGCTCTCAGTAGGTGCGGAAGCCGAAAGGGAGGTGGAGTGAGAAGGCGGCTTTCCCCTGGAGTGGCTGCTCGGCAGCGGGCTCTCTTCTGACCGCCCCTCTGGGTACTTCCACGTGCTGTAGCCTCCTGGCGTCCGCAGGTGCAGGTCAGTGCGCTCTTCCACCAGTGTGTTCCTCTTGAAGTCTAGCCTCTTGCGCGCGTGCCCACTAGGGCCGCAGGGTTTTTAAAAGCACAGGATGCGGGCATGATGGGCCAGGGTGGTCTTGGGAAACGCAACATTTGGGCATGTAAACAGAAATGACTGTCCTCACCTAAGTCAGTGGGCACAAGCCAGGGGTGGAGCTTTAACAAGGGACCTGCCCTTCTCTACCCAGCACTCCCCTGCTGGCTCCCATATCAAATGTTATTTACCATATAAGGCCATTGTATGTAAGAAATTGGATACTCTGCAAAACACCTAGAAAAGTGACACATTATAAGTACTTAAAACAGTTATTAAAAGTTCTAAGCAACTGCTGTTGCTTTTGTTGGTGGTAATGAACGTGTTTAATAATATGCAAATGCAAGCAAAACAATTAGAAAAACATTTCTTCAGTAGTCTAAAATAAGATTCATATGTAAAATGGTGGTTATGACTGTAAGATAATAAAGATATATTGTTTTAATCTACCTAACGTACTAATTTGCTATGCCAACAATGGGAAACCAATACACATGTTAATACCTAAAAATATGGAAATGCCTTTGCAATTGGTCAGTTGGAAGAGGCTGGAAAAAGTTTGAAGCAGCATGATTTTAAAACGCTAGATTTTCGTAAACAGACTGCTAATAGAAATATGAATGTTAATGACTGCTGATGAAGTCAGTGTGGAACATGGAAGAGGAAAAACCTTTAAATTTGAGTTGATGCTATAATGGATTCAGACTTTTAGAGATATTGGAATGGAGCAAATGTATTTTGCAAATAATACATTTGGGGGTCAGATGACTGTGATAGGCAGAATAATGGCCCACCAGTAATGTCCATGTCTTATGAATATGTTACCTTACATGGCAAAAATAACTTGCCGAGGTTATAAATTAAGGACCTCGAGATAGGGTGATTATTCTGGATTATTTGGGTTGATACACAGGGACCCCTATAAAAGTGAAAGACAGTATTTGTTTTAGGGTAAGGAGACAGATTTGATTATTCCAGCTGCTGGTTATAAAGGAGAGGAATGAGCCATGAGCCACGGACTCTAGTTAGCCTCTAGAAACTGGAAAACACAAAAAACCTGACTGCCCTAGAGCTTCCCAGAGGAAAGTGGCCTACTCACACTTTTATTTTAGCTAGTAAGACCCATTCAAATGTCTAACATTTATAACTATAATAAATAGATTTTTGTTGTTTTCAACCACCAGATTTGGGACAGTTTGTTACAGCAGAAATAGGAAATTAATATATGGTGAGAATGAAAAGGAAGAAAATGCTATGAAGGATCAGCAAAATGTGGTGACTGATTAGATGTGGAGGGTGGAAACAAATAACTGAGGAAGTTAATAATAATTCCATCATTTCAAGCCAGAGAGTAGGAGAGTAATGTCTCCATTTCACAGACATGCCATGTTAAAACGTTTTATTATCTCTAAAAGCCCCTCACCAGTCACATTATACCTTGAAGTTCTACTTTCTAATTTGTCTCAATTATAACTCTCTTGAGGAATTCTGGTATTATTGTGCTAGTGCTAATATCTCATCTTTAGAAATAGCACTGAACCTGTGGTTGTTTTCATTATGATGTCATGTATGTGGTTCTCTTCACTTCTCTGTTGAAAATGAGCCCCATAACAGCAGGCACATTGCCCTCTAACTCTGCAAGAAAAAGATGAACAAAATAAAATTTGAAATAAAGAAAAATTAAAATTTTTATTCACTTTTCAAATGCATTGCACTTTTCTTTTTTTTTTTTTGTTATAAATTTTATTTTTTTTTATTATTTTTTTTCCCATTTATTTATTTTATTGTATTTTAGGTTTTGGGGTACATGTGAAGAACATGCAAAATTGTTGCATAGGAACACACATGGCAGTGTGATTTGCTGCCTTCCTCCCCATCACCTACATGTGGCATTTCTCCCCCTGCTCTCCCCCCCCAGCTCCCCACCCCCCACTGTCCCTCCCCTATGTCCCCCCAACTGACCCCAGTGTGTAGTGCTCCCCTCCCTGTGTCCATGTGCTCTCATCGTTCAACACCCGCCTATGAGTGAGAACATGCGGTGTTTGATCTTCTGCTCCTCTGTCAGTTTGCTGAGAATGATGGTTTCCAGGTTCATCCATGTCCCCACAAAGGACCCAAACTCATCGTTTTTGATGGCTGCATAATATTCCATGGTGTATATGTGCCACATTTTCCCTATCCAGTCTATCGTCGATGAGCATTTGGGTTGGTTCCAGGTCCTTGCTATTGTAAACAGTGCTGCAATGAACATTCGTGTACACGTGTCCTTATAGTAGAACGATTTGTAATCCTTTGGATATATACCCAGTAATGGGATTGCTGGGTCATGCATTGCACTTTTCATCACAAAATAGAGCTTCAGAAAGGACAGAAAGAAGGTCTTCCTGTATGTGACACACAGTTCTATAGCACAAATTCTGATCAGCCTTATAAGATGTTGTGTCTCTATTTCAGGAATCATCTTTAGTACATTGGCCAAGATAAGTGATTCAAAGATATTTTTTAAGTTGTGGCACACCAACTCAATCAATAACTCCCTACTTCACCAATGATGAAAGTTACACAATGATTAAGGAAGAAAAAGCCTCATAAATGGGAAAGTAGAAATTTATATGTAACTTGCTATTTCTGACCTCTTCAGTATATACAGTTTCTTCCCACCACCTAGCTGTCACACTGGACTTCTGCCACCATGTGATTTATACAAATGTATCTAGTAATTCCAAGTAATTTTTCATAATTTTAAGAGGTATAATGTAATTTTGACCTTCACCTAAGCTCATAGTTCTTCCAGTAAGGCAATTGAACAAGGTCTTTGAAATTTTATTTAAAGAGACATACACATAGATTCACAAACTTCAAGTGGTTATTTAATTTACTTTAGGCAGGACACCATTAATCCTTAAGAAATTTATACTCCATTTGCTTTTTGTTGTCTCTGGGCAACTGCTTAATTAAGTAGTGATCCTGTTCACTTTCTCATTCAGTATCAGAAACACCTTTTGTGATTGATTAAATGCTAAGAAATGAACATCTTAATCAATTGTGAAGATAGATAATATAATATAATATACTTAATGGTAAATATTAGTGGTTTTAGATTACAGGGCAAAGCTAAAAAGGCAGTATGGGGTTCTAAGGGAAAAGAAAACTAACTTCGAATGGACTAAATGTGAGTCTCAGCTTTTTCTGGTACTATTAGTATTAACTTGGAAAAATCAGTAATACTCTATCAGTCTCAATTTTCTTATATGTAAAACTTAAATAAAAATACTTACCTTGCATATTTTTGAGCCAAGCAATATTATACTGTGCATGTAACATGAATAGCACATAATATGTTCAGTAAATGATGTTTGTTACTTAAATAACACTCTTCTCAACACTTAGTTGTCTGAGCAATGTGACAGAACTTTTACACTTTTGATTTAAGATTTCATAGGCACATTGGACAGGAAATGAGGAAGTGCTAACTTACGACAGATTCTTTTCTGGTGCCATTAACCCAAAGTCTATAATTATCCATGAAACTTTACATAAGCAAGAAAATAAAGTCCCTTTCCCCCCAAGGCTTCTTATTAAAAACATTTTCCTTTTAAATGAAATATTTAACATTATTTCCCTCAAACATTTTTCTGGTCATTATCTTGACTCTCAAATTGAATTATGATCAAGGCAATTGTCCATGCATACCAAAGTTTAAATAAAGCTGAAAATTTGTGGTGACTAATTTACATTTAGCTATGTGTTTTAAAGCTTTACAAATAATGGTCTCCACTTGAAGAAATCAGTCTTTAGTTAAACTGGCAGTTCTACTAAAAGGAGTTTTCAAAGGCAGCCTAACACAAAGCAATTTCCTTCTTTTGTAACAAATGGCTACTGCATGTGGCCATAGTTTCATTTCATGTATTTACTATTACAGCCATAATGTAAAAGTTAATGTTTTATTTTAAATTCTTATTTCTACTCACCACTGTTACTGATTAGTTCAAAATAGGAAACTAGCTATAATAATCTTTGTCTTCAATAGCAATTATTTCAACATCAAGCAATCTTTCACTAGAAAATGTTCCCTGCAGTTATTTTCACTGACTGCTTATAATGTCCCACAGTTTACGTATTTGAATGTCGTGGAGCCCACACTTAAATTCCCAACAAGATTTTAATTAGAGCCTGAGCAGTCCAGAATGCATATATATTTTTTCCATTCTAGATGAAGCAAACTCACCTCAAGAGCATATACAGCTTATAAACTACATTGATTTCTCAAGTATTTTTCTGTTGTATTTATATGTAGCTAATATTTTACTATCTCCTCTTCATGGCATTTCATTTTTTATTCCCTTATACTCCAGGAAAGGCAGATAGATATTTTAGAAAGAAATTATAGGTGTATATATACACGAATGTTCATTTTCAGTGATATAATAAAATCATCGAAACATGCAATTTAAATGTATGTGTTCTGCTTTATTAATGATTCAAATGTGATTTTGAATTCCTGTTAATGCTTCATAGGCAAATGGAAAAGATGGGAAAGAACAGGATTAAAATATTCCTTGGGACTAATTAAACTAATTTTACAATCACATGAGTTTCATCAAATTAAGCAAATTTCCCATCTTTATACCAGTCTCATTTTTTTCTTTCTCTGTTCTTTAGTTCATTCCACCCAAACTCCTGAAATGTCAGTGCCTTTTTCTATGTACTTTACTCTTCTGCAAATAAAAATGCTGCATAATTGCTAACGTATATTGTGGTATCAGTGTGAAGATACTAATTTAGTCATAGGAATACTAACTGCACAAGAGTAAAGTGATTATGGGCTAACTGAAACATAAAACATGAACAAAGATATAACTAAGAGGTAAATAACTGGAAATGGTGAACGACAAGCACAGACATGTTTCAAAATCATATTGGCCTGATTGGAAAAGTTGAAAATGAAGTTCCGAAAAAGAAATCAATTCCACAATGTTCATGTAGGAAGGTAATTTTAGAATACATATTTACTAGATTTCAAGGCAACACTGAATCCTGCAGTGAAAAAAAGTTGGGAATGAATCTAAAAGAAAAATGTTTCATCTAAATACCTAGATGACAACTTAGGTATTGGATACTGTACAGGCAAATTGTTATTTATATATGATAAAAGTTAATGGAAGGTTAATGCTACCAAGAATTAATAAATTTTGATGTCAGGTAATGTTGAGAGCATTTATGGAGTATTGGTGAAAAATATTTAGTAAGGAAACCCCATCTAGTCTAAAACTAAACCAGAATTAGTAGTAAAACAAAACAGGCACATTTGACAGTATAAATGCTGATATACATATTTAAATATATCTATTACTGATTATGTGAAATATTCTAGAATTCACTGTTGGTAGTACTAGTAATTATGACCTGAGAACAGAAATGTATGTCTCTTACTTATTTTCTGATGGCATTATGTTTTCCCTACTCTAGCTTCTAGAGCTGCTCAAGTCACATCAAGTCAAGTCACAAATCAAGTCACACGGCATCAAGTCACAAATGATGAAAAGATTACCTGACCTACCAGCTTCAGTTTCTTTACAGTTGTATTTGAAAAAGTGCTTTATAAATTGAAACTATGTAGTCTGATACTATAGAACCCTATCCTGCATGTAGAAGCCAAAGCTTAACAAATAATTTGAATGAAGAAAAAATTCATACTTCATAAATTGATTTTACTCTAATAATATTAATCAAGAAAATTAAAATCCCATTATCTTTGCAGGTTATTTAATCTAGATGAAAATCACTTTTAGACAGGGTTTTAGATAAGCGTAATACCTTTAGATATGGTTAATGGTCTTTAAGGAAATGCTAATAGTACTGGGCTTTAAAGGCTTTGGACGGCTTATATAAGAACAAACAGATAGATAGTATTTGCCTCAGAAAAAGGCCTAGAGAAGATGCTCAACAAATGCTACTTACTTTCTTTGCACACTGTCTGCCCTTCCTGTGTGTATCACTCTGATGTGAGTCCCATATTCCCTGCAATATACCAAAGGACCCCATACCTTTTACTCAAGTCATTTTAAAGCAAGTTTTTAAAAATATTAAACCATTTCATTTGACTTCTGTACATTGTAACCAAAGGGTATGAGGTTTCTATCACCTACTTGGAATTTGTTTTCCCTTGAGTTGTTATACATGGCATGTCAAATTGTTTTACATGCTAGATCCATAATTTAAAGAGGGAAAAGACACTAGTTCCTAGTCAGAGAAATTTGATATGCTATTCCAGGTTGGTGACAACCATAATTAATGCCTTCATACATTTAAGCATTGCCATTTAGGGTGGATAAAATACATCCACTGAGATAGGGGAGATTATATTTTTTTCTTTATATCACTTCACACAAGTAAATATTACTAAAGTTTAAGATACATAAGGTTGAAAAACATGAACACTGAAACTCCTCTCAATAATATTACCAGTGTTCTCCTTGCTAAAAATCCAATGGAGTACTTTTAGTTGTTTGGGGTTTTAGGTTTTGGTTTCTTTTCTCCTAACTTTTGGGCAGGATTTGATGAGGCAGGCTTCTCAAACTTAAAATTGCAATTCTCAAAGTGTGATCTGTGTACCCCTGCAAGGGACATTAACACCCATTCTGAGGATCTGAAAAGTCAAAACTATTTTTACACTAACACAAAGTCATTCTTAGTCCTTCTTGCTTTTTTGACATTTGTATTGATTGTGCAAAATCAGTGATACCTTATCATGAATCAAGGCAAAGACCCCAAACTGTTCCACAATTCTTCACTACAACATGCTCACAGATTTAAAAAAAAAAAAAAAAAGTTCTTTTCACTAAATAACATTTTTGATGAAGTAATGAGAATTATTAATTTTATTAAATCTCATCCATTGAGTACAATGTGTTTGTAATATGCCATGTGACAAAATGAGAAGTATATATTAAGCAATTCAGTTGAATACCAAGAAAAAAGTGTTTGTGCAATTGAGTTGTAAGCTTCTGAATTAGCAGCTTTGTTCACAAAACATAATTTTTACTTGAAAGAACAATGAAAGTTAAACCATGGTTATTGAGACTTGGATATTTGGCAAACATTTTGCTAAAAATAAATGCAGTAAACCTATCCCTTTGATGGAAACAACTGATAGCACGTATGGCCAATGATAAAATTTGAGTTTTCAAGAGAAAATTAAATATTGGGAAATAATAATCTTAACCAAGATATGGCAGTGGAAAGGGAGAAAGATATACCAGTTAACAAAATATTCTGGAGGTAAACTGTATAAGGTATAGTGACTGAATGTGGGGATTAAGGGAGAGGCTAGAGTCTAGGATGGCATTCTCTTACCCCAACATAAATTTATTAAATAAGTGGATAGATAGTATTACCATTCATGAAAAGTGAATATTGGGAAATTAAATATTGCCAGTGTGACCTTGACAGCTTCCATATTCATTTTTCTAATACTAATAGCAGTTATATTGATGAATGCAAACTTTTATATTATATAATGATCTGTTTCAACATTTGAAAGATCTATATAACTCAATGAGCCAGTATTTTCGAAATAACCAATGAGAGATAATACAAAATTATGCATGAGTTAAAGATTCACTTAAAGTTTAAATATACTGAGGGATTTTAACATAACAAAGTGTAAAAAGTTAATTAATATGGTTTAATTTCCACATTGTAGCTAACTTTTAAGAAACCATCATTAGTTCACCAAACAGTGTGGCAATTCCTTAAGGATCTAGAAATAGAAATATCATTTGGCCCAGCAATCCCATTACTGGGCATACAACTGAAGGATTATAAATCATTCTATTGTAAAGACACATGCACACATATGTTTATTGTGACACTTTTCACAATAGCAAAGACTTGGAACCAACCCAAATGCTCATCAATGATAGACTGGATAAAGAAAATGTGGCACATATACACCATGGAATACTATGCAGCCATCAAAAAGGATGAGTTCATGTCCTTTGCAGGGACATAGGTGAAACTGGAAACCATCATTCTCAGCAAACTGACACAAGAACAGAAAACCAAACACCACATGTTCTTACTCATAAATGAGTGTTGAACAATGAGAACACATGGACACAGGAAGGGGAACATCACACACAGGGGCCTGGGGGTGGGGTTCTAGGGGAGGAATAGCAGGGGGTGGAGGTATTCGGGATCGATAGCATTAGGAGAAATACCTCATGTAGATGACAGGGTAATGGATGCAGCAAATCACCACCATGGCACTTGTGTACCTGTGTAACAAACCTGCACGATCTGCACATGTATCCCAGAACTTAAAGTATAATAAATTTTGAAAAAAGAAACTATCATGAGTTACAAAGAATATTCATAATTATCATGAAAGGTTATGAAAATACAATATGTATGTGTGTCCAAAAATACCTTAACCCAAACAATTTACTGTACCAGGTTAAATGCAAAAGTAGATATGACAGTCCAGCTACCTTCCATTAATATACATACTCAAGAGATTTGCATAAAACAATGTCACCCACCTCACTACATTTTTTTAAGTCATCATTTTGATAAAAGTATGTTATTTTGGTAACATCCAATGAATGTATAAGTATTTTAGTTAAATTAATAAAGTTTTAAATCTTCTCAATTTTATTCCTAATATAATAAATATTAATAGCTATAATCTATGTAAACAAAAATGATTTGAATTCATCAAAATTTTTTAAGTATGTAAAGAAGTTCTGAGGCCAAAAAGTTTGAGTATTGCTGAATTGAAGGACAGCGTGTGCTCCAAAACTGGAATCTTTAACGCCTAAGCTTATATGACATCACTCTCTGGATGTCATTCTACTTCTCTAATAGCCCCTTATACTCTCCTCTTCTGGTGTTCTTATTTGTCCTTCCCTTTTGTGTTAGGGACTCTCATGATTCATTAGTTCAGTTTTGTTTCATTCTCTGTTTCTCTGGAACTTTTCCAGAAGCTTTGAATGTACTAATCACTCCCAAATCCACATTAGCAAAGCAAAACCAAATATTTTAAGGTTCTTATCCTGTATCTAAATGTCTACTGAGCATTTCTATTTGTCTGTACCACCATAATAATAAACTACACAAGTCTAGCCATGCCATCATGTCTTCAGCACAGAAGCCCTAATCTGTAGTCTCACTTTTCATGAATAATATCACTATCCACTTATTTAATAAATTTATGTTGGGGTAAGAGAATGCCATCCTAGGCTCTAGCCTCTCCCTTAATTCCCACATTCAGTCACTATATCTTATAGAGTTTACCCCCAGAGTATTTTAATTAGTATTTCTTTCTCCCTTTCCTCTGTCGCACCTTGGTTAAATTTATTATTATTTATTAACTGAATTACTGCAATAACATCTTAGCAGATTTTCTGTCTCTAGCAATAATCTCTTAAAATCAATTTTCTACAATGAGCAAAAGTGATGTCTCAGTTTCTTCTCTGATTAAAATTTTTCCCATAGGCTTTAGGATAAAATTAAGTCTTTGAATATCAGACCTTCATGATCTGGGCCATATCAAACTCAATACCTTCATCTGTCACCACTGCTCAAAATAAAGGACTGGAATTTCAATGACTAGCTCTCAGACAATTGATCCCACATCTCATCTCTAGGCAACATCAAAGAATACTCAAGTTGAAAGGATCTTTGGAGATAAAGTAACCATATAATTTATCATCCAAACCAGGACACTTTTGAGAATGAAAAGGGTGCTATTAATAATTACATTGGGATAACAGATGCAAACCGGGACTGTCTCCAGCAAAGGAGCCTGTATGATCACCCTCCCTGGAGATCAACTAGTCTATGAGAGAACTTGAGTCATTAAAGTGAAAGTGGTCATGCTGGTCATAACAATGATTAGACGAGAACCAGCCTTCCCTATCTCCAGGTCCATTGCCTTTTCTTCCACATTATGCTGCTTTTCTAGTAACCTTCTCAAGATAAAAATTGAGTAGCCTTGACTGTTTACAGAAAGAAAAACGTTTGTCATTTTTTAATGTTATTACGGTATTTGTAATAACTGTACAGTAAAAAGTATCACTATTAAGGGGAGCTCTGTAATGTGTAAGAGGGATCAAAAATATCAGCTTACATATGCAAAAGTAGCCTTCATTTCAGTAGGAAAGTAGAGTATTTTCTAGTAATAATAAAAGATGCCCTAGATCCCAAATCCCCAAATACTTGACTAGGTAACTTAGCCACTGCTACTCCACGTGTGTGTGTGTGCATATGTGACAGAGAGAGACAGAGAGAGAGAGAGAGAGAGAGAGAGAGATCCTCCCCCTGTCCACAGGAACTAGACTGAATCATATAAAAAAAGAAAACCCCGAAACTCATTTATCCCGGCCCTTTGATAATTGCCTACCTTGTAGTACAGGAAGGCAGGTATGGCTTCTTGCCTTCATTCCCATGAACCTATCCAGATCAAAAAGCTAAGTTCCAAAATCTAAGTTATCTTCAACTTGGATATTGTTCCAAACTCGTTGTTTCAAATCAGGGCATGAGACAGAGTGATCCCAAACAGCAATACAAAGGCTCATTGAAGACAGAACTTACACCTCTCCTACTCCCCGAACATCTTATTTTCATCATCCATTAAGCTGTATCCTTCAACTTCATTGTTTCCATTGTGCTATATACAAGTTTATTTCCCTTGAAGCGGAAATAAAATTAGAGAACTCTTGAGTTATCTTTCAAGTCTATGGTATGAAAATAACAAGGTGCTCATCAACTAATGCGATAATATGTTATGCTACAATAAAACTTCCTGCCTTTAAGATTAGAGTCTGGGCTTAAATTATTAGTATCAAGACTATATTGAAACAGAAATCTAATTATAAAACCATAGTCAAAAACTATTAAACATAATCAAAATCAGGTGTATTTGTCTATATCAAAAATAAACAAAATCAGGTGTATTTGTCTATATCACCTAATTCCTATCATTGTGACATACTCAACTTTTATGTATATTTGTAGATATCATAGAAGGTTATACTCTGTATATTATGTTGACATTATAGAATACGTACTTTTTTCATTTTGCTGCAGATTGACATCTCAATTTTATGAAGAAAACAATAACTTTTATTCCTCATAATTAAGAGAGGGGAAATACCTTCTGTTCTACTCTTTCCAATCATAACAAAGCACTTCAGTCATAGCACATATAAAAAAATCCCAAGAGGAAAACACAAGTATCATAGCATCAAAAGAAGATACGTGCTGATATGGGGTTAATATTTCCCAAATGCTTTATTTTAAGGACACCTAAGAAAAATTCCTAAAATTTTGTCAATGTGTGGATGTTTCTCCAATTATAAAAATAGCAATAATACTTAAAATTGTTTTCTTGTATTGTACTTCCATTGTGACTTGCATGCCAGGAATCATAATTCAATGGTGAATCTATCCCTGCTTCAGTCAACAAGGATATTAAATAGTATTTTCCAGTAAAAGATATGGACGTTCAAGCATTTGTTCAATGGTTGATCAAGCCCAGTTAAAGTTTTTTCTTTTCTGGACAAAAATCAAACAGAATAATGCCATTTCAATTCTCTATAGCACAGTAGAACAAAGAGGAGCTCAAAAGAATATCAAGTAAAATGTTGTAATGTCATGTAAATACTTCTATTTCCAGATAACTAGAAACTGGGAGCTGACCATACTTGAAAAATATAAAACAGACCACATTACATAGCATTTTCATTGGCTATATATATTTGTTTAAGATAACTATATTGAGAATGCTACATTGTTCTCTTTCTATACTAGGAGTTTGAAAATTCTTACTTAATGCTTTTGCGGTTGGCAAGAAGTCCTCTTCAGAGAGTTTCAGAGTTAGATATTTTAATCAATGTTGCCCTATATGCCTGCTCTCAAGATTCTAGCACTCCACACAAAAATGATATTTTAATAACATTTTTCTTTAAGTGCTAAATATTTTGCATTTGTCTATGCTCTATTTGACGGTACTATTAAAATTTACTAAACATTCACTTCCCTACCAGTTTTAACTTCCTCTCTCAACACTCCAATTTTACTAAGGACATTGTTTCATAGACCCTTCCCTCCATTCTGGGCCCAGCAGCTTCAGACCCAGCCAAATTAACAAGTGTCATCCATACAGAGCTTGTCACTGCTATGCTCCAAAACTTGAAATCTATTGCTACAGATGTACTTTGCCTCCTAGAGCATCTAAGATGGCAACTATCCCATTAAAATAATAAACAATGTTAATAAAGAAAGCCTAACAAGCTTCACTTTCTTCCTAAAAAAAATGAATGCATTCCAAAGTGACATTGCTTCATCAGTGGGCAAAAGCAATTCTAAGTATAGTGACTGGATGTCCAGTCAAAAGGAGAACAAGATTTTTGTTCTTCAAGGAGTTTAGAGAACAAATATTTCCCTGTGATCTCCATCATGTAGGACTACTGTACAGTTCATTTATTCATTTAAATATATATGTCGAGTCTTTATTATGTGGCAGGCACTGTTACAGGCACTGAGGCTAAAGAAATAATATTTCTTCTCCCTCAGTAGTTTACAATCTAACAGTAATTAATATCTACATACTGGAACACCTCTGCTTAAGAAATCTCCTTGGGCATCTCATGCATTTTAAAATATTAAAACTAGAAGAAATCATAAACATCATCTAATCTATCCCCTTCACTTTATAGATGAGAAAACTGAAATTCAGAAAAGATAGTTAAATTAACTACCTTCACAAGTCCAAACTAGATCCCAAGTGTTCCAATTCCTAGTCTAGGGAACTAAACCATAATATTCCTCTTAGGTCACAAATATCTCAGAGACATTAAAAAAAAAATAAGAAAGAAAGAAAGAAAAGAAAAGAAAAGAAAAGAAACATCTGGGCTGGGCATGGTGGCTCAAGCCTGTAATCCCAGCACTTCGGGAAGCCGAGGCAGGTGGATCACCTGAGGTCAGGAGTTCAAGGCCAGCCTGGCCAACATGGCAAAACCCTGTCTCTATTAAAAATACAAAAATTAGCCGGGCGTGGTGGCAAGGGCCTGTAATCCCAGCTTGGGCAGGACAATCTCTTGAGCTTGGGAGACGGAGGTTGCAGTGAGCTGAGATCATGCCACTACACCCCATCCTGGGCAACAGAGCAAGACTCTGTCTCAAAAAAAAACCCAAAAATACATGTGCCTTTCTTGGGGTTATTCCCACTACAGGGAATATGACTTGGCACTGAAATAGACTTTTGAAGTGAGACAAAATAAGGTTGGAAATAATTTTACTAAGGATCCAGGCATTGAGCAATGGCATCCAGCCAGTAACCATAGTCCTGTAGCATTGTCATCTGTCACCTTTCTTCACATGTTGACTAGAGAGAGGAGTTGGCAGCACATTGCACATAGACCCTAATTTCATACAGCTAATGGTTTGCAACTAAGCTACACAGATTGTGAAACAATGGCAAAAAATATATGAAATTTTATAAGAAGAAATGCTCTAAAAACAGATATTGTCAGAGACTACTTTTAAAAAGCTATATAGAGCCACCTAGTGACAGAAATTTGTGTTAATGGAATTACAGTTGGTCATAAACAGAAAGCAAGTTCACAGGCTAGGTCAGGAACAGAGGATAGTTTTGTGTGTATATAAGGTCCTAATTGTGAAGGAGACACAAATCATCTGTCAACGTCTTCATTTTTATATTATTTGTATTTTGCATTTACTGTCAACAGAAAGTTTACATATGCCTTCTGAAATAGCTAAAATTTTTCAAATTTAATAGCTCTTCATCACAGTGTACAAGTTAGAGATAACTGGATTCCATTTCTAAATTCTTATGTTTCACCCAACCAAATTAGGCTCAAAAAGTCAATTTCTTTACATTGGAAAATATCTGTCAATATTTTCAAACAATAGAACGTGCTTTTTTTTCCCCTTATGAACTTTAAGAGGCTTTTATCCATGAGACACATTTTAGCAACAAAGCTACATTTCAAAGGAAACTAAGGCAGCAGAGAATTGTTGCTCCAAATAAACTCTTTGTATTTTCATATAAGAGAGAAATAATAATTGTATGTATTTTCTTAAAGGAATTATATAAACACATACCTAATTAGAACATCTCAGAAATATTGTGATTGTTAGGACAAATCCTGAGTCAGAATCACATCAGCTTTTGTTAAACCCTTAAAACTCTTTTTTCATCTGAGAGTTGATTTATCGTTAATTAATCCTGAAATCTTTCAGAATGATGGATGTTTTATAATGATGAATAAATACTAAAGATTGGTATAAATATCAACTTACACTGTTACATAACTGAATCTTCTATGATGTAAACACTCAATGAAAAAGTATTAAAATTGTTAATGAAGTTATAGAGAAGAAAGTGAACACTAATTCAAAATAGTTTATTTTAACTTTATATGGTCTTTGCTTGACCAAAAATAAACTTGAAAATATATTTTGCTTTATTTCTTAATGCTGCAAATCATTATTTAAAATACTGGAGGCTTGCACCCTTTGCTGAGTGAGCCTTTGCCCTATGAGGGAAAGGGCACTGAGAAAAAAAGCAGATGCAGAATCCCTTGATTCATATCTATGACCTATGGTAACACAATAAATCATACAATATTTCTGATGAATGAGATTTTATTGTATCATATTGAGATATCAGCACACGATTAACCTCGAATTCTTTTTTCTAAGCAGTTCTATTACATGCAGCCATAAATCAATTAAATAATACTTGCAATAAGATAGAAGTCTATGCAACTGAAATCCTGGGCATAACATTTTTAAACTTTTAATAAGAAGAAATAGAATCAGATAACATAACACAAATGTGTTTTTTAATGATGTGGATAATCCTACCAAAAAAAATAGCAAAGTTAAGACAGTTCTGATGTGTAATTATAGACAGTATGACAATGGGAAATGTAATATGACTATGGAAAAATCAAGGAGGGAGAAAGTCTAATGGAAACCTAGAGTTATAGATATAGGCTTGATTAAATATCTGTGGCATATGTCCAACCAAGTAAGTGATGTGCATATCAACAGGGTCCTCAGGCAGTCACTATAGCTACAAATCCAAAAATGCCCATGCCCACCAGTGTGTGTTGTGCCCATCAAAAACAAATAATAACTTACTGTGGATAAGGCTATTTTAATGATGTCACCATTGAACACAAAGGAGAATAGGATAAAGATAGCTGTCATTACGGAACGTCTACTGTGTATTTGACGCTAGACTAGGAGCTTTACGTATTCCATTTCAGTTAACAGTTACAGACTCCTTAAGCTGGTATTAATTGTTATATTTAATAAGAGAAGAAACTGAGACTCTGAGAAGTGTTCTGAATTATTTGACTGCCTCAAGAGCCATTTTTTTCTCTGTATTTAGTGAGCTACATAGTAAATACAAGTATGCCTTATATATCACTATTATAAAACCAAAATTTTATTCTAATTCTGTTTACCTAACAATAAAGGTACTCCATTTTTTTGAGATCAGAAAATGCTTTAAAACAGGTAAACTAAAAATGTTCACTCCTTTTTCTTAAGAATGTAAAGCAAGAACAAACTCCAATTTTAAAAGATAAAATCATTTTTTTAAAATCCAAGACAATAAAATATTTTAACATAAAATATATTTTTTGAAATTCAATATATTCAAAGATGCAGTTTTACTATTCATCTTTACAACATGGTCAATAATTTTTTATTTATGGAAGAGATGTGTTCTCATTGTATTTTCTAAATATGAGCAATATATAGAAACTTAAAAAATTTTAGTGGCTTAGTTTCAAAGCCGACATTAACATTCAAACATAAGAGACCATAAGGATCAATTCCAAGTCTTTTCAAAATACAGATTCCTGAGTCCTACTACTCAGAGACCCTGGCTCAATGGTTCTAAAGTGGAGCCTAGAAATTTACATTTTGACTCATACTCTTCCCTCCACTACTCCAAGAGATACTGGTGCACACAGTCCACAAACTATATAGGAAACATTCCTATTATTACCACTTCAAATTTTTTATTGATTTTCATGAAATTTCATGTCTTGTCTTCAAAGTAGTTATATATTTGTTTATTTATTTTGTTCTTGTTGTTGTATGTATATCTTTTTTCATGACAGATCTTATCAGAATTTTTACCTGATCATAAATGCAAGAAAAAAATGGTCATTTTGTGGAGTTGATTCTTAAAAGATTCTCAAAATATCATAGTTATTATGTAAGAAAATCTATGACTTATGTTTTTGGAATTTCAAGAGTCAAATATGATTTCAAAACATCAATAACATCTACTGTGATTGTTATAAGGGTCTTCATTTCATGTAATACATTTAAAATTTTACATATGTGAAAAATCACTTGTACCAAGACATTCCTATCATTGTATAAATGAGCAAAGAGATGCACAGATACAAATAAGCATAACTTAGCACTGGACATCAAGTGGCAGCAGGACCAGATCTCCCAATACACCACCCAGTGCTGTTACCAGGACACTGCTGTCACCCCCCATGTGAGCATTCACCCACAAACCTGAAACTTAAGTGAATACTGCACAAGGTTCTTCCCTGTGCCATTCATAGCATAATAAAATGATGAAAACACTGGACTCTTTTCCTCTGGTCTAAAATCCGAACTAATGGCAAAGAAAAAATATGAACTAATTGAAATGATCCTTTGTTAAACTAAGATCCAGAAAAAAAAAGGCATTTAAATCTTTGTTGTAGATCATAACAGAAGATTTAAGTTAAAGATGTATTCCAGGAACCTCCTCCTGTGGAATGGCAGCCAAAAGAAAGAATCCATTTTGCAAAAACTCAAGGCTATTTAAGTGGTTATTTTTCACCTCAACTCAGAACTAGCAACTGGGTTGTATTAGGTTGATGCAGTTTTTGCCATTACTTTCAATAGCAAAAAAAACACAATTACTTTTGCATCAACCTAATATATGGCCTGGTTTCTTTAATGCAACATAGTTATGTTGCCAGTTGATTTTTACTTCTTCATCTCCCACACCAAATTATTCCTTCTACTTGATGCCATCAAAAATATTCTTCTATTATATATACTATGTTTTCTTTATCCATTCATATGTTGATAGACACAGGTTGATTACATATCTTGGCTATTGGGAACTAATTCTGCAATGAACACAAGGGAGCAGATATCACTTCAAATATTGATTTCAATTTTTTAA
Organism: Cebus imitator; assembly: GCF_001604975.1. Lineage (NCBI taxonomy): Eukaryota > Metazoa > Chordata > Mammalia > Primates > Cebidae > Cebus > Cebus imitator. The sequence continues at coordinate 844,625 of NW_016107780.1, read as the reverse complement.
AGTATATACCAGATGATCTCATTTATGTAGGGAATCTTAGAAAAGCAAAATTCATAGAAGTAGAGAGTAGAATAATGGTTACCAGAGGCTGGGGTGTCAGGGAAAGAATAAGGAGTTGTTGGTCAAAAGGAACAAAATTCAAGATAGGCAGAAAAAATACGTCTTGAGGTCTATTGCACAGTAGGATGGCCACAGTCAATAAAAATGTATTGTAGATTTTAAAATAACTAAGATCATAAATTTCAAATGTCTCACCATCAAAAATTGTAAATAAGCAAGGTGATGAACATGTTAAATATTTTGATTTACTTATTCCACATCGTATACATATATCAAACCGTATTTTATTCCATTAATATATACAATTATGATTTGTCAATTAAAAACAGTATTTAAAAATAGCCTTCTAAAATACAAACCATACTTCATTCTACTTTTTTCCATCTTTGAAGGATCATGAGAATAAACCCAATCAACACAGAGAATATACAGGAGTAGGTCTTGAATGCAGTATCTACATATCTATTCCACTATTTTTTTTAATTTGTATACTTTTAGAAACTCCATCTACAAGAAAGGAGCCAAGTGACAGTTTCCAATGGAGGGAACATTCTCATGAAGGTACTGTAAGTCTAAGTCTGTCCACTTCATTTCTTGTTCTTTGACAGATTCTGTGTGCTACCACTGTCTTGTTCAAGAAGTTCATCCAGTGGTCTTGCAGCATCTAATAAGGCAGCTTGTCTTCTTTCCAAGCATCATCAATCAAATCTAAGATCCTTTCATCTCTCTGAACTTCACCATCCATTTTACTGCAACTTTGATCGTGTCAAATCATCACCTGGCCCACCGCAGCAGACACTTCCCACTATTTTATTAGTTGCAATACAATTCTACTGTGTTACAAAAATAATGCCAGTGATCATGTTTCTAATATCTAGCAGATCACAGCAATAATTTATTATTTACTAGACTCTATATAGCATCATATTGTCAACTTGTCACATTTTCAACTTCCATTTTACAATGAGTAATAAACTCAATTATATCCCTAGCCATTTCTTAGTAGCAGTGCACCTGCAGCTACAATCCCTTATAAGACACCTATGATAAATTCTTCCCTTACTCTCCTTTCCCACCAACCCCATTTCCAACTGACTCATTGAGTTCTGCTCATTTTGCCTTTCCCTGGTCAAGCCATCAAGTTAACTCTTTCATGCTTTTCTGGGCTGCTTATCCTTTTCCTACTGCCAACAGCAGGTTTTTTTGTTTGTTGCTGATAGCCTTTCGGCTTTTATTCCTCATGAGATTAATGTTAGAGAATTCCTTAATGGTTTTCATGGAAAATAGCTCTTACTTAGAGACATACACACCATGCTTTTTACAATTTTCTGGAGACCCACAAGTGAATCTTGTAAAAGGGCCATATCACTGAATGAGCTATAGAAATTAGGAGTCAAAATTGACAAATGGGATCTAACTAAACTAAAGAGCTTCTGCACAGCAAAATAAACTATCATCAGAGTGAACAGGTATTTGTCCCTACAGAATGGGATGAATATTTTGCAATCTATCCATCTGACAAAGGGCTAACATCCAGAATCTACAAAGACCTTAAACAAATTTACGAGAAAAAACAAACAACCCCATCAAAGAGTCGATAAAGGATATGAACAGATATTTCTCAAAAGAAGACATTTATGTGGCAAACAAACATTTGAAAACAAGCTCATCATCACTGGTCATTAGAGAAATGCAAATCAAAACCACAATGAGAAAAGATCTCATGCCAGTTAGAATGATGATCATTCAAAAGTCAGGAAATAACAGATGTTGGAGAGGATGTGGAAAAATAGGAACACTTCTGGTGGGAGTGTAAATTAGTTCACCATTGTGGAAAACAGTGTGGTGATTCCTCAAGGATCTAGAACTAGAAATATTACACAGCAATCTCATTACTGGATATATACCCAAAGGATTATAAATCATTCTAAAGACACATGCACACGTATGTTTATTGCAACACTCTTCACAGTAGCTAAGACTTGGAACCAACCCAAATGACAGAATGAATAAAGAAAATGTGGCACATATATACCATGGAGTACTATGCAGCCATAAAAAAGGATGAGTTCATGTCCTTTGCAGGTACATGGATGAAGCTAGAAACCATCATTCTCAGCAAACTGACACAGGAACAGAAAATCAAACACTGCATGTTCTCACTTATAAGTGGGGTTTGAACAATGAGAACACATAGACACAGGGAGCGGAACATCACACACTGGGGCTGAGGGGGTGGAGGGCAAGGGGAGGAATAGCATTAGGAGAAATACCTAATTTAGATGATGGGTTGATAGGTGCAGCAAACCACCATGGCACATGTATACCTATATTAACAAACCTGCACATTCTACACATATATCCCAGAACTTAGAATAGAAAATTTTAAAAATAATAGAAAATTTAGGCCGGGCGCGGTGGCTCAAGCCTGTAATCCCAGCACTTTGGGAGGCCGAGGTGGGTGGATCACGAGGTCAAGAGATCGAGACCATCCTGGTCAACATGGTGAAACCCCGTCTCTGCTAAAAATACAAAAAATTAGCTGGGCATGGTGGCGCGTGCCTGTAATTCCAGCTACTCAGGAGGCTGAGGCAGAAGAATTGCCTGAACCCAGGAGGCGGAGGTTGCGGTGAGCCGAGATCGCGCCATTGCACTCCAGCCTGGGTAACAAGAGTGAAACTCCGTCCCAAAAAAAAACAATAAATAAATAAATAAATAAATAAAAATAATAGAAAATTTTAAAAAAAGAAATTAGGAGTTATCTTTATTCTAAAAAGGTAAAGCTCTTGAAAATATTTCTTAAATTTTTATAATACAATAGGATATTAAAGTTGTAAAATTAATATTTATATATTTTGACAGCCAAAAGTATGTATGAAAATATATCTGAGGCTATAAAACAATTAAATATTACATAACAAAAATGCTAAATTCAATACACTATGATTGTTCATATGTAACCTCAAAAGGTACTTGGAAATGTCTGGATATTTATATGTAATACTAATTAAATATTTACATAATAAATAATTTTTTAATTTTTTAAAAAATATTTGGCCTCACCAATACCATCACTTCAGACTATTTTTATTTCATAGCTATGTTTTGTGCAAATCAAAAGTAAAATCAGATCAAGGGACTTTTGGACAGAGACTATGGTGTTGATCTAAAAAGCAACTGCAGCAAAGGTTCAGGATACAAAATGTATGTACAAAAATCAGTAACATTTCTATACACCAACAAAATTTAAGCTAAGAGCCAAATAAAGAACACAATCTCATTCACAATGGCTGCAAAATAAATAAATAAATAAAATACCAAGGAATATGGCTAAGCAGGAAGGAGAAAGAATTAAATTTCAAGAATTTACAATGAAAATTTCAAGACACTGCATAAATAAAACAGAAATGGCACAAATGGCAATACATCTCATGGTCAGGAATTGGAAGAATCAATATTGTTAAAATGGCCATACTACCCAAAGTTATTTATACAATCAATGCTATTTCTATCAAGCAACCAATGACATTATTCACAGAATTCGAAAAAAAAATTGTTTTAATCATATGGAACCAAATATCCCAAATAGCCCAAGCAATCTTAAGCAAAAGAACAGAGCCGGAGGTATCACATTACCTGACTTCAAACTATACTATACTATACTACAGTAACCAAAACAACATGGTACTGGTATCAAAACAGACACATAGACCAATGGAACAGAATAGAGAGTGCAGAAATAATGCAGTACACCAACAACCATTCAATCTTTGATGAAGTCAACAAAAACAAGCAATGGAGAAAGGATTCCCTATTCAATAAATGGTGCTGGGATAACTGGCTAACCATATGCAGAAGACTAAAACTTGACCTTTATCTTATACTACATAAAAAAATCAACTCAAGATGGATTAAAGACTTAAATCTGAAACCAAAAACTATAAAAGCCCTAGAAGAAAACCATTCTGGACATAGTAACAGGCAAAAATTTCATGACAACCACTCCAAAAGCAATTGTGACAAAAACAAAATTTGACAAATGGAACCCAATTAAACTAAAGAGCTTCTGTACCACAAAAGAAACTATCAACAGAGTAAGCAGACAAGCTGCAAAATGGGAGAAACTATTTGCAAATACGCATCTGACAAAGGTCTAATACCCAGAATTGATAAAGAACTTAAACAAATTTACAAGCAAAAACAAGCAATCCCATCTAAAAGTGGGCAAAGGACATGAACAGACACTTTTCATAAGAAGAGAAACAGATGAACAACAGCACATGAAACAATGCTCAACATCACTAATCATTAGAGAAATGCAAATCAAAACCACAATTAGATACCAACTCATACCAGTCAGAATAACTGTTAATAAAAAGACAAAAATTAACAAAGGCTGGCAAGATTGTAGAGAAAAGGGAAAGCTTAAACACTGCTGGTGGGAATGTAAATTAGTTCAGCGATTGTGGAAAGCAGTTTGGCAATTTGTGGAAGAACTTAAAACAAATTACCTTTCAACCCAGCAATCCCATTATTGAGTATATACCCAAAGGAAGATAAACCATTCTACCATAAAGACACATGCACACATATGTTTATGCCAGCACTATTCACAATAGCAAAGATATGAAATCAACCTAAATATCCATCACTAGTAGATTGGATAAAGAAAATATATTATATATACACCATGGAATACTATGCAGCTATAAAAATGAACAAGATCATATCCTTTGCAGCAACATGGATGGAGCTGTAGGCCATTATCCTAAGCAAACAGGCACAGAGACAGAAAAATACTGCATATTCTAATTTATAAGTGGGAGCTAAACACAAGAGAACAACAGACACTGGGCCTACTTGAGGGTGGAGGGTGGAAGAAGGGTGAAAATTGAAAAAAACTACCTATCCAGTACTATCCTTACTTATTGGATGATGAAATAATCTACATACCAAAACCATGTTACACAATTTACCTGCATAATAAATATGCATATAAACCCTGAACCTAAAATAAAATTAAACCCTGAATATACATCCAACAAAAATAGATTAGAATGTCCAGATTCAGATATGAAAGAATTTAGTGATAGGATTGGGGTGCCAGACAAACATGAGTTTAACCTTTCCCTCAAATTTTCTAACTGTTTGAACTGATGACATTCACTTGTATCAGTAAAATACTGATTCAAGTACCACTATTAAATGATAACAGAATTGAAGGCACTGTTTAAGAGGTACCAATATCAAAGCTTTCACATACTAGGAGTTGAAATAAATAGCAGTGTTTTTCCACCTTGAAGCTATTTTCTCTTTTCAATTTTCATACAATATCCTACAATAAAGCAAGAGATTCTTGAAGATCATGTTCATCTTAAGCTAAGTCACATCTAGCAAATGAGGAGCCTTACCCTGTATAAGTTAAGCCTCATTTTTGTAAACATAAGAGGCTGTGCTATCTCTTTCAACTCATGAAGTTTTATTTATTAAAGTTCTGCTCATAAAATAACAGGAATAGCAGTGCCTATAAACATAGAAACATCGCTTTATTAGATACCAAATTGTGACAGGAAAAGGGATTTAATTTCCCCTTAAAGCCAACAACTCCTCTCACATTTACTTTGAAACAAAATGGATTTAATTTGTTAATAGCATTTTGTGACAGTAATATTTAGCAACTTTTAAAATGCCTAAAACTTAGCTTTCTCTGCCCTAAATGCATAGACTAAACACTTTATACATTTTTATCACAGAATTAAAGAATGTAGCTTATTATATTTGTTGCACACAAGGTAATACATTACAAATGTGCTTTTTTTTTTTAACTTGGATTAACCCATATGAATTTGTACATAGTACTATCCAGTGTTTCATCCTGTGCCTGTAATTTTTTAAAGGATGTATGTAGTACAGCTTTAAATATAATTAATTTTTATTTTATAACGTCATATTTTACTCTTATACTTTAGTTCATTGAAAGTGATGCCCAACTTTGAAAATTTTAGTATTGAAGCAAAATTGAATGGAGTGGAGTGAGCTTCTAAATCTGCCACATATCTAGAATTAAGATTCCATTGCTTTAACAATGAAGAAAGAGTTGCTAATATATACTCTCTACTGCTTTATGCCACCAATGTATATCTGGTTTGAGTGAGAACAATTAGACTACAGTGTTATAGTCTAAATATTTGACCAGCCAAAATAATGTTTTGAAACCTAATCACCAATGTAACAATATTGCAGGGGTGGGGGGAGGGCCTTTAGGAGGTGATTAAGTCATGGCGGCAAAGTCCTTACGAATGGATGTAGTGCCCTCATAAAAGAAGCCTCAAAGAGTTGCCTTACCTCTTGCACTATGGGAGGACACAGCAAGAGTACAACATTTATGAACCAGCAAGCCCTCCTCAGAACTTGAATCTGATGGGGCCTTGATCTTGAACGTCCCAGCCTCCTGCACCATGAGAAATAAATTTATGTTGTTTAACAGTCACCCAGTTTATGGTATTTTGCTGTAGAAGCCTGAAATTCGAGGTAAAAATAATAGCAAAGCTAATGTGTGCCAATTTAGGTGTAATGTTTTCAAGTAAAATGTTGAATGTCACAGACTATTCAGTAAAAAATAGACAGTATTTATTTAATTTGCTTATTTATTGTTTCTTTTGAACATCAAGTTCAAAACAGTTGAGTTAAGCATATTTCTTGCATCAAGTAACATTTTCCTCACGAATCCACGTAAGACTCCACTTCTGTTTCACTTTTCTCTTGCATTCCCACTCCTCATTTGCATCCCTTCTCTGTCCCAGTCATCCACTGTAATGTGTTGGGTGTATCATTTCTTGCAAAACGTGTAATGTTAATTTATATGTTGCTGTGGATTTTATTTACATAATATATGATTATATGCATATATTTACATAATATATGCTTATATATTTGCATAATAAAATATATGTGAATATCTTTTATTTACATATAATATTACATATAATATGCTGGCAGGACTCATGATTTATTGCAAACATATTAGATTAAGCAAATGAGTTTTAATGAAATTCTTGCTGCTGTGAGGTTGAAGGACAGACTTGTGTGGACCAAGAGTAGAAACAGGGAAGGTGTTGCCAGAGAAAGGGTCATGTTGCAGGAAGTCAGGAAAGGAGGCTTCAGCAAGGCTGGCAGTAATGGCAACGACAAGTTTCCACATCGATTTCAAAGGAAAATTAAACAGATTTTCTGATAGATTTGATGTAGACTCTGAGAAAAAGAGAAAATCGAAGATAACCCAATGTTCAGGAGCTGAGCTGGATAATGAGAAAGACTACAAATGAGCGGTATCATTTTGAGGGAAGAATAAGAAATCAAAGTTCTGTTTTAGACAGGTTAAATTTGAAATGCTTATTTGATATCCAAGTAAAGCTAATACATAGACATTCAGATCACTTGGATCTACATCTAAAGTTTCATGAGGACAATAGAATAGAAATGTGAGTGCTATTTTTTAAGCCATGGGCTTGAATGAGCTCCCTTCTGAGAGGATCAAGATCCAAGCACAGAGCCCAAGAGCATTCTAGAAACTTAGAGGCCAGGAAGAGAATGTCAGGAGAGACTGAGAAGGATCAGCCTATGAGTTACAAGCCAAAACAAAAATCATAACACAAATTTAAAACATGAATCTTGAGGTACCCTGGAATCCAAGTGAAGAAATGGATTCAAGGAAGTGGTGAGAAACTGTTGAATAGTGTTTAGAGACCTAGTGAGATGAACTGTGCACTGACCATTATATCAAGATAATGATTGATCTTGACAACAGCAGTTTCAGTAGAGTGATAAGATAAAGGCCTGACTAATTGAGTGAAAAAGAACACTAAATAAGGAAGTATAGGCAACAAGAATAGAGGTTTTGAATAGTTTTCTTATAAAGGGGAGCTCAGAAATAAAGTCAGAAGAGGATTTTTTAAGGGAAAATATTACAGACTCTTTTCCTGGTAATGGGAATAATCCAGAAAACAGGGGCAGGGGTGCGGTGTATTAGTTCATTCTCATGCTGCTATGAAAAAATACCCAAGACTGGGTAATTTATAAAGAAAAGAGGTTTAATTAACTCACAGTTCCACATGGCAGGGGAGGCCTCAGGAAACATACAATCATGGCAGAAGGCATCTCTTCACAGGGTGGCAGGAAAGAGAATGAATACCAGCGGGGAAAATGTTAGACCCTTATAAAACTATCAGATTTAATGCGACTCACTCACTCATGAGAACAGCATGGGGGAAACCACCCCCATGATCCAATTACCTTGGTCCTGCCCTTGACACATAGCAATTATTATAATTCAAGGTGGTATTTGCATAGGGACACAGAGCTAAACCACGTCAAGGGAAATTGTTGATGAGGGCCAGAGAGGGAAAATTTCTGGTTCAGTGTCATGTTTCGATCAGAGAAGATAGTACACCATGCCAAACATAGTGTACTATGTTTGGGTTGGATGGGAACACTGTCTATTCGTCTTCAGGAATACGTTTCTATTTCCTCTTTCCTGTTAAAGTGAAATATCCACATCTTATTTCTCATAATACCATTAGCTTCCATTCCTACCTTATTGAGTCTATTCTTTTTTACAGCAGTGAGAGTGACACTGTCACATTCTTTTTTTTTTTTTTTTTTTAATTCAGGAGGTAGATTGCAGGTTTGTTACATGAATATATTGTATAATGGTGGGGACACGCTTCTTTAGAATAATTTATGTTTACTTACAGCTAACTAGAAGTTGATTTATATCACTGTTTGATTGAGACCCAGCAAATAAACTCCTTTAAGCCAGTGCTTTATTAGATCAGTTTTTCAACCCATGGCCTGATGTTCCCTCAGATGGGGGTATCTGAGATCCACCCAGAAAATCAATGAGGTCCACATTTTTCCAAGTGTATATCTATGTGAAGTCAGGTTATTTTATTGACCAAAGCAACATACAGGAAGATATTGAATACATAAGCATAAATGAGCATAAGAGAACATGTCTTCTATTGAACAGATTTGCAAATCTCTAAAACAATTCTGATGTACAATTTTTTTTTCAAAGACAGTCATTGTAAATGTTATTTATTTTAACATATAATGTGTTTATTATTTCTAAGTGAATTAATAATTATGTATTTTTAAAATTTCTGTTTTAACTTCTAATATAGTAAATTGGATAGACATAAATCATAAAATTCAAAACTCTTTTGAGCTTTCAATATATTTTAATAATATTTTAACCCCTATTTTAGTGTAAGGAGTTCCTGAGACCAAAAGCTTTGAGAATCGGTACACAAGATAAGCACTAATGTTCCTTGCCATTCTAAAATGACATGCCTTAGCTCTGTACCATCTGTCCTCAAATTGAAAGCAATTGACGGCAAGAATCATGAATTTTCAAAGGCTATTTATTTTATTTTTCTTTTCATTAACGATGGATTAAAGATCCCTACATTTTTTATATTCTCTAATTAACACTAACTCATAATGGCTGCTCAATATATATTGGATAGATTCTTAAGTAATAGACACTTATATAGATGATTAGGGATAATTAGAAAACAAGGGAAATAGTTTCAGAGTGGGAGTGCTGAACCAGCTTCTTAGTGCTGAGACTTAAGCCCACTGAAGTCGCTAATTCCTCTGGGTTAGTTAGTAGACGTATTATGGTGATGAAGAAAGCATTCTTCCCCCTATAACATGCCATAAAGCATAATAACTAAGCTCGAGCCCTTTGAGACCAGAAAGTCCTACATTTAAATATTATTTCTATTGTAAAATGTGGCCCTGGGTAGAGTGTTAAAGTGGTTTGAACCTAGGGATTCACATACCTAAAATAGGAATACTAGTGTATAGCTCAGTTTGTCACATAGCTTATCTTGTGGACAGAGCTCAAAAAGTATTGCTTAAACTTATAGTTGCTAGATAATAAGAAGAGGGGATGGGTATCTGGGGCCTAGGGTACTGGGAGTGGGGGGACTTCAAGGTCATAGCTATTGACCGACAGGTATAAAAGTATTTCAGTAGTGTAAAAGTGATATTGTATTGCCAAATAGTGCTTAGAAACTGAATATCACTTGTAGTCATTGATAAGAGCAATACATGTGTTTACCTCAAGCTCTCACCATATGTGTTGCAGTAAAATAATCTCTGAGGTCAAATTCTGCCATTCATCTAAACATTGAAAGAACAAGCAAAAAAACAGTCACGTAACTTGTTGAGGGAAATCCACTCTCTTCTCCAAGCCTCACATTTAGCATTTTGCATAAAAGGAGCACTCTGGGCAGATACAAGGAAGCATGGATGGCAAAAGCAGCAAGTATGGGCTAAAATCAGGTGACAAAATCCTCTGTGATATTGAGGCATATAGAACAAACAGAACTCTAAACCATTGATATGATAATGCTGGGCTTGCTCGATGGATGAAAACCACTCCTGCAAGACAGTGGGATCTGCACGATCTTCCTAATCCGTCTTCTTGAATCTATGTTAAATGCCACACGTTTCGTTAATTAAAAATAATCTGTAATCTCTTATGACAACATATACCCTCTGATACAAAATTTAAGAAGTCCCAAATCATGAACACAAAAAGTTTGATTTTTTTAGGGTTCTTCAAATACAAAATAATTGCCTCTTTATTAGAGATTTTACTTATTGTTACATACCTGCAAAACATTGTTTATATTAAATTATTTTTAACAATCATACAGATAACAGAAACATTATTGTGAAGTCTTTTAACTATCTAGACCTAATGCTGGACTCTTGAAAATCTATCTTCATCCATTTCTCTTTCCACATCTGCAATGAACCTCCAACACACTGAACCAGGTAAATTGCAGAGACAGTTCAAGAAGTGCCCTGAATCTATTGTGCTCAGAAAGTATCAGGTATTCACAGAGATATGCTCTATCCCACATGACCATAAAGCTGAATACCTGGAGCAAATTGCCTGCCATTCACTTGTTTTTAATCCCTACTAAAGTCAATGGCTTTAGTGGTTTCAGGTGATAAGAATGTAATCTAATTAAAAAACATGAGATGCCACAGACAGAAAACTGCAGAAGTCTCTGTACATTATAGCAGACATTGCTTTAATTCACCCATTTTAATTTATAATCAAAAAGGAAAGGAATGACTATATTCATTAACATTTATTCAGTTAAAGAATGTTCTAAGAATGTTTTATTCTGAATTATATATATTTATATTATAAATACTATAAACATTTTATATATATATAATAAAATATTAGAACTATTACATAATATATATATATATATATATATAAAATATACATATACACATTTTTTTTTTGAGACAGAGTCTTGCCCCGTCACCCAGGCTGGAGTGCAGTAGTGCGATGCATCAGAGCTCATTGCAGCCTCAAACTCCTGGGCTTAAGGCATTCTTTCACCTCAGCTCCACAAGTAGCTGGAGCCACAGATGTACACCACCATGCCCAGCTAATCTTTTATTTTTGTATAGATAGTGTCTCACTATGTTGCCCAGGCTGATCTCAAACTCCTGGGCTCAAGCAATCTTTCTTCCTTGCCCTCCCAAAGTTCTAAGATTACAGATGTGAGTCACTGCACTGGGCTATGAATTATATTTTATTTATTGATTTGATAATCTGAAAAATGGATTCAGTCTAGGATCCAAAAGCTATTTATCACAAATTAAGTTTGTAAAGTTAAATCTTCTCCATGTATAAGCTTACCTTAGCATAGGTAATTTCTAATATCCAGTTTGAATAAATTCTAAACTTTTTTTAGAATTTAAGAGAAAAAGTATTAAAACTAATATTTCTGTACTTTGCATAATATGCCATCAGTAGTTTCCACAAGCTTTTGTTCTAACTCCTTGATAATACTGATGTCAAGGTTTTCCCTTCTTCTGCTAAAACTGTGCTTCTGTCCCATAATTCGTTAACATGTTTTACAGTGAATACAATGCATAAATACTTGCATTAGCCATTCATGATTTTTATCAAAATTATCCAGCTTTTACCCTTCTAGGCACTTAGTAGGATTATACTCCCTGGTCCCTTTGAGGAACAACAAGGCAGTATAACATTCTAGCCAATGATTCATAAGTAAAAGTGATGTGTCACCCTCTCAACTCGAAGTATATATTACATATACGAAAGCATCTAGAGCTGTCTATATTTCTGGCATAGTGACCACAGAGCTTCAAGATGGTGGCTATTTTGTTTGCCTGGGTCTCTGAGCGACCACTGAGAGCAGAGCTCACCAGCTGATCTATGATGAACATGTAGCTTGAGGAGGAAAGAAACCTTTGTTTTCAGCCAATGATAATTGGGCTGTTGATTATTATAGCATAATCTAACCTATCCTGACTGAGCCTACTCCAGCCAAGTGCACTTTCAATTCCCCCCCAGGCCTTTATCCCCATTCTCAATCTAGCAAGGTAGTCTGCACATTGTAAAGGCTTTATGATCACCCATTTGTCCATCTCCTTTGAAATTAGGCCAGGACCAAGTTCCAGCAGCTTTCTGTGATTATTTTTCAGAGCATAATTCTTTTCTAGCATTGACCCTAAAACTGAAGTCACTTCCTAAGATAACAGGACATTCAATTCTACTAATTACTCTGCGCACAATGTTTTTCAAAATATGTCTAAGAAAAACAGAGTTGGTCCCATCAATTTTCTTTTAAAGTTTCCATACTTAAATTTAATTGTGTGTGTGTGTATATATGTGTGTGTGTGTTTCACCTTCATTGCATTTTCTTAATTTTGGGCAGTGTTAAAAATGATTCCCCCTCAATTCTAACAGATTTTAGCTAACAGATTTTAGTCAGTCATATGTCAATCATGTTGGTTGGGCACATTGGGTGGCTCAAACCTATAATCCCAACCCTTTGGGAGGCCAAGGCAGGAGAATCGCTTGAGCCCAGGAGCTGTAAAGTAAGACATCATCTCTGCTAAAACAAAGCAAAACAAAACAACAATGACAAAAAGGAACATGGGTGTCACCCAGGCCAGCCAGTCACAGTACACTACTGTGAGGAGGACATGGTGACACAAGGACAGGCACAGGGCCTAAACTAGGCCAGCCATAAGCCCTTTGAGGGGTTGACATAGATTCTGGTCCAATGAGGGTTGTCCTTTTTTTTTTTTTTCATAAGATCACCACATATAGGGATGATATACATACTGGTCTGCCAGGGATCATTCTATTGTTACATGGAGAAAGCCTGCCCAGAAAAGGAAATGAAACTGAAACTGAGAAAAAGTTGGGGGCTGTGAGGGGTTGTGTTGTGTTTGGGGGTGTGGGGGATGGTAAGAACAAGTGTTTCTGATGACATCAATTGACTCCTTTTAGCTATATCACGCCTATGTTTTGGATCTCCTAATTTTGAAGAGGCTTGTATTTTTTGCTTGTTACTTGTTTTGTTTTTTTTGCTGGAGCTAGTTTTAGTTGGGTGATCAACAAAAGTGTCTTTTCCCCTGACTCCCCTTATCCCACATATCTGCATGGATCCTTCCCACGCCCTTTTTGGATTGCTAAGTAAAAACAATCACCAACACAGAGGGCTCTGGCCTGGCAGCACCGATGTATGTACCACCTTCACTTTTGCATTTCTTATAAAAGTTTGTGTTTGTTTGATGGGACCCTCTAGAAAGTAAAGTTTTTAGAGTGTAGTTCACTGTTACATCTCTCATATCTAGTGTAAGTGTCAATATAGATTTGTCAAATACAGGAATAGATAAATAAATGTGTGTTCTTTCCCCACTATGGCTACATCAGTTGTCTTACCTAATTCTATTTTTCCCTGGCTTCACAAGATCTTTATCTATATGGCAAATATGAAAATACTTTTATGACAAAATTTAAATTGGTTATGACCTTACCTTTCCCTCTTCTTCTGCCTAAATATTGTTCCTTTGCAGAAGATTCTCCTTGCTGTATAGCTACATTCTAAGAAGCTACACTACTTTTCAAAATCACCTGAATAACATTTAGTAAATTACACTTTTAGTGAATTTTTATAGGTTTAATACTTAAACACTTTAAAAGACTAATTTACCAAACTGTGACATGTAGCAATGAAAACAAAAAGCAACATCTTTCAAAAGTCTCTATGTACCTGACAGGGAGTAGCTAAGACAAAGAGGTAAATTTTATTTTGTTCTTTAATTTGTATTTTATTATCACTACTCATCCTCACAAACCCTTCCCATAAACTAGTTTTCTTTTCTGTATTCACTGACATTACAGTTGACCATGCAAATCAGACAGATAATAGAGAGAGAGAAACAGAGAGGCATATATGCATTGCACACACAGACATACACACACATACACTTGCATTCACTTATTAAATGATGTATTGCCTCAAGAATCATATCAGTATAAATTAAATGAAATCTGAAACTAAAAATGGATTATGCAGTATTGAGAACACACCTCTTTTTCCCCTTTTCCAAATCTCTACAGAAAAAGAAATTGCTTTAAAAGGCCAAGAAAAAAGGAGAAAGCAGAGACAAACCAGTAATACAGATTTAGGCATCGAAAACTAGTTGCATTTGAGTAAGCCAAAGCTTAAATTGCAATGAGTAATTTCAATAGGCAACTCAATTCACAATCCAGAATTACCAAAGTGCTCTGGAATTGGCAGCTTCCAGTCCTTCTAGAGATTGTGGAGAAAAGAACTATTTTTTATTAAGTGATTAATTGAATTTTTTTTTTTAAGAAACAGTCGTATCTCCAGATGCCCTTCCTCACATTCACAAAATCTAAAGTTTTACTCTGCAATAGTATTGCAGAGACTTCCTACTTCAGACAGTATACAAGATGCAAGGACTCTGACCCACTTATCTCTATTGCATTCCAAAAGGCTGACATTTTGGCGTTTGCCCTTTAAGAGAAAACTAGTTAATTTCTACTTTGAGAAATATGTACACCATGGCTACACAGCCCTGCCAGAATGTCCTGTAGTGAAGCTCACAGTGAACAAACCCAACCATGTTCTTAGAGTGCCCAACCAGGTTTTAAGTTCCTCGCAGTTACCGACGAGTAGCCATGAAAGACTATCTGACACTTGAGGGAAGCCTATTTGAAAAAATCAAGGTCAAGTAAAAACGGAATAGGGTCATTTAAAGGGAAGAGAGACCATGAAGTGTTAGTATGCATATATTAAAAAGGAAAATATAATAATAAAATTAGACCAAGATACTATCAAAATGAAGCATTAAAATAATTAAAAAGAAGTACTCTTGAAAATTAAAAGAAAATGATGGCAAAGGTTTTAAGATATTAATACAAGTTAAGAGGTAAAATTTAGGAGATCTATTTTTTTAAAAAAGTTTTTAAAAGGGAATGAAAATAAGAGATAAAAGAGAAAACTAAATCAGCAGACCATTACACAGATTTCCATAACCAAAAGATAGCAGTTTCAAAATACATGAACAGAGAAAACGGGGTGGTGGGGCGGGGGAATACTCTCTGAAGCAATTAAGAGATCTTCCAACAAATAAGAACATGAGTTTGTACATTGAAAGGACCCATCAAGTACCCAGCATGAAGGATAAAAACAGACAAACTCAGCCGTTTTATCTTTCACTTTCAAACCACTAAAGACAAAGAACAGCTCATCTAAGCTTCCAGAAAAGGAGAAGAAAAAGTCACATAAATTGGATCAAGGACTAGTATGGCTTCATGTTTGATAGCAAGAATACTAAAATGTATACACAAAAATTATTTTAAATTTAGAATTTTATATCTAACCAAGCTTACACCTACAAGATATCCCATTCAAGGTTCAGTGCAGGAAACAGAGACCACTACAGTTAGTGTCAAGCAGTATGGCAGGTTATCAAGTGACTGAAGAAACAGACTTTATGTTGGGCTTTCAGGAACAACTTTGAGAGCTTTGCTAACAAACCAGGTCACCAAAGGACTACTAGCTCCTCTTCTATTCAAAAGTCATCACAATCAAGAAGCCTCCATGATCAAAATATGCCTGTCCACTGTGGTACTTTCCAAAAAACACTTGGCAATTCCTCATCAATAAACTTAAAATTTGTGTAAGCATATCTTATTGGTACAAACTACAGAACTTTTAGAACCCCACTGTGTGGAAGTCTCAAAAATACACTTTTTAGTTTTTGACACACTAAAAGACATTTGGAATTCATGCTGAATAACAAGTCACTGTACCCATGACACAAAATATCAAAAATATATTTCCAAAGTATTCTTTTTATTGAAGTTCCTGGAGGACATATTTTATCTCTCTAAACCTAGAGATAGTAAGACATATACAGAAAACAGGAGACCCAACAACATGGGCAGAAGATGAGAGGGTCTCCCAGCATGATGAAGGCAAATCCAGGAAAACATCTGTGTCCCAGGCAAGGAGGACAAACTAGGGTTGGAGCAACTGAGAAGGTTTTGGGAAAGACTTGTTCAAAAAGATGGAATAAATAGAATACCTGAGGTGTCTGCAGTCTTGGTTTTAGTGAATAACCAATTTGAGACTGGATTAGTGGGAAATACATTGAAAACTAAGTAAATGATAAACATGACAGTTTCAGTTGGGGAGCGGTGGGAAGGTGAGCAGGAAAGGAAAGTTATCGAAATTTCTACTCACATATATGATCTGCCCACAGAGAAAAAAAAAAAAAGAAAAGAAAAAGCATTAACTACTCTTCTTCTCTAAAGCCTAAAATCGAAAAAAAAACAATCGAGGAGTAATAAGCAGCATGTTATTTCAGGCATAGAAGCAAGTATTAATATAACTAAAATAAAGTGAGTGTAATTGTCATTAGGGGAAAAAATAGGAATAAAGAGTGGCATGGATTTCTGTTTTCTGTATCTAATCATATAGAATTATTTGACTATTACAACTACATGCATTTAGATGTTGGGTAAAAATTAAAACTTGGGGAAGGATTTGAGAAATAAATTATAGCTCTTTATGTTATCCTATTCTTAAAAGAAATCTATTCTGTAAAGGCATACAAACATTTTTCAAATTGATCTCACAATCAATTCCTCTTTCAATCTTGGCTACATCTGAAATAGCAAAGGCTGCTCCAAGACTAGAAATAAGATGATGTATGATGCAGCAGCAGCTTTAAAAAAGTTCATATGCTATCAGCTTTTGAGAATTCATTAATCATTCACTAGATGGGGCTAACACACTGTGGAGAGGGGATGACTAAACTCTTCCATTTTTGTAAGTAATAACTACATTTGAAAGGAAATATATTCTGTAGATTTGTTAGGAATTTGCAATTAGACAACATATTATTTAAATTCTATTTTATAACATAAACAGAAATTGTCCACTTGTAATAAAAAGGCAAAGTATTATAGAATTTTAGTTTAAAAGAAAAAAAAACTTTAGTGGTTATCTAGTTGAACTTCCCAATTGTACGTATAGGAAAACTGTGGTCCAGAGAAAAAGCACTTGCCTAATATAGAGCTAGGTGTAGTGCCCAGGCTAAGTATCCTAATCTACTGAAAGAAAAAAAGCCTGCGGACCTGAGCTATATAGGCAAAAAGCTTACATAACAAATGTGTACTGAGCATCGTACTGAGACACTGGGTTTAGGGAAGACAAAAAGATGAGTCAGAATCTCATTCCATTCTGAGGCTCTAGGGAAGGGGTGAGTCTACATTGAATGTGGGGGAAATGTAAACAATATGTGGCAAGAGTGCATGATTTGGTAAATTAAAGATAGCCAAAAATTATTTTCTACTCTTCATATTGAGAGATAGAGCTTAATTTTGTTTTTTCATGACTGGCCTGGCATCAGTGACTTGTTTGGCCTATAGAAGGCTGTGAAAGTGGGATTCTGGCATTTCCTTAACCTAGCTTCCAAAGTTTATGAAGTCAAGCAGTTTCCACCTGAAATTTTTAGAATGATTGCTCTCAGGATGCTTGCTTTTAAATTCTGCTTAACCTTCTGTGAGCTGCCCGAGTGCTGTGGAAAGACCACTTATAGTTGCTCAGACCTAACAAACAAATGAAGAATGCATGCATTATTTAAAAATTGGTACTGATACAACCAGCTATTTGTAAAAAATCAAAAGTAACATAGATTTCTTTATCCCACTATACTCCCATTATACATTATAAAACATAAATTGCAGGTAAATTAAATATTAAAATGTAGTAATTAATATTTAGAAGAAATAACAAAGTCAAATTTCTCTAATCTGTAGATAGAAAGACTTTTGTATGTAAAAGTAATAGGAAAAAATTACAAAGCAAGATATCTGTCAACTTTCACTATAAAAATAATTTTTTAAAACTTCTAGACAGAGATATGACTAGGACAGGAAAAAAATTACCCAGAATAAAATGTTTCTTTAAAAAAAAAAAAAGAAAGAGATTCATGAGATATAATTTCTGTCTTAAGAAGAATGAACAAATTAGTGAGAATGATAAATATCCAACAAAAATAATGGATTCAAAGCAAGGGAAGAGTGAGAAAGATGAGAGACTGACTGCATGTTTAAAGTGTAAGCTTTTCAAATTAGGAATTAGTCATGGCTTCCTTTTAAAAGGTAGTCTTAGCAAGGGTAGGGTGAGTCCATTAGTGTGTGGGTACAAGAAGGCTAAACAGATGGAAGACTGTCTTTAAATAATTTTATATTGAGAGACCCTATTTCGGCATTTAAATACATAAACTTCCTAATGTTTAATCACTAGCATAAACTTTATTAAGATGAAACACATTTTACTCTTATCAAAATACATTTACCAGTCAGATAGACAAAGATAAAAAAAAATGATAATGCTTAATGTTGGAGACTTTGCAGAGAAACACTTTAATTCACACCCAGTCATTATTGTTGGCAACATAAATGGGCCTCAGTTTTCCTTCTCTAAAAGGAAAATGTGCATTCTATTTGAATTGGCATTTAATTTCTGAAATTAATCATAAATGTTGATGTAGTAATATATACATGTGCAATGTTATCTTTACAATGATATTTATTATAACATTATTTATAATAGTGAAATATTTGAATAAATGCCTAAATAAATATTGAATAAATGCCTAACAACTATAAACTGGATGTAATAAATCTTTATGCTACTCTCTCCTTAGGTTGTTTAGCCATTCTTTCATGCGTTAGGAACCATCCTTTGTTCTTGCCTACCTGTAAATAACAACAGAATCCTAGCAGCCACTTTACACATGACCTTACCCCTTAAACCTCATTAAAATGAAGTGAGTGTAGTCACCTTCAGGGAAAGAAAATAGAAAAAAAGAGCAGCAGGGAATTTTGTTTTCTGTATCTAATCATATAGATTTATATAACTATTTCAATTATGTGAATTCATATGTTGGGTAAAAATTAAAATTTGGGGGAAGATTTGAGAAATACGTTATGATATTTTATATTGCCCTGTTTTTTAAATAAATCTATTCCACAAAAGCATGCAAACATTTTCCAAAATAATTCCCAAAGAAATTCATGTCCTGACTCTGGGTATATATAAAATAGTAAAGGTTCAGACCTCACGTAAGTTGGTTCGCTGTTCTGTAGCCCAGGAAGAGGTTACCAATTACTAGAAAAATAAAATCATTACAAGCTAAATTCCAATACATGAGTATTCATTGAGGCTGCAAAAAATTCCTCCAACATCTTTTGCAAGTCAAATATTTGAATGAGAATTGGATTTGATGATACAACCATCCAGTTTTAAACAAAGTATTGACATTTAATTAAAAGTAACATCATTGAAGATGAAACCTTCAAAGTCAAGTTGGCAACTAGCCATAATTATTTGGTTTGCAAACTCTCTTGTATTTATGTACAAGTAGCATATTTAGTCACATGCACCAGAAGATCATGTTCCATGAGAGACCACTTTTGCCCTAAAGTCACTTGAAGTGTGCACAATTCGATTACCTCTAACATCTATAGGGCATCCTGTGAAGGAATGATTTCAAACTCCATCCCTCAGGCTCATATAAAGTAACTGAATGCTGATCTATTCTCCTGCAGAAAATTTTGTTTGTGACTCCAAGCTGGAGAATCCAAGAAGTTGGATGTAGACAAGGAATTGAATATTTTTATTAGATCTAATGAAGCTGTGCTTATATTACACATTGTCTGTGTCACATGGAAACAAATCTGAAAGCTCTCTGGCTATACTGCTATATGTCACATGTTCATTCCTTGTTATTAAAATAGCTGTGAGAATTATTGTCTTATTATTACCACCAAACCTCATTCCTCTAAGCAGAATTTGATGTAGACTATATTATATTAGAAGATAATAACTTTGTAATTAACTGAAGTTTCCTTCCCCATGTTTTCTGCTGGGAAAACATTTCCCAACATTAAGGTAGTGATGACAGTTTTATATTTACACTATCTTCAAAGGGTGGCAAAGAACAGATAGTCAGCTATTGGCCTATAAAATTCTTTCTTCCAGTTAAGCCTGTGACTTACTAAGGAAAATCATTTCCCTGGATTCATGGCCTGTTATAAAAGGAGAAAGATATTGCTTCAGTAGAAATTACAAAATGCAGAATCTGGATGAATCATCACTACTGTGGGTTCAGAAATTCCAGTAACCATGTCTTCTGAGTTTCTCATAAGCTTTTCCTTTAGTCAAAGTATGTAGCATATGCTCCTTGATGTACAGCACATTAGATAACTGATTGAATTTCATTTCTACATCACATGATTAAGTCTTATACTAAGTCATTAAGCCATTTTACCTATTCTTAGCACAGTAGAAATTTATCTCTATGAGCAACATTTTCTACTTATTTCAGCCCAGTAAATATTTACATACTTAGATAAAATAAATACATAATATATTTATGTGGAATACATACATAACCATGTTGTAACACATTATTTTGGCTCAATAATAGATAATACTGAGGAATAACTTATTCATCTCTACTATGCTATTATCTTCTCCAATTATGCTATTATCTCATGAGACAAAGATAAAATAATGCAGGTTTGGAGTCAGCAAATTTGTGTTTAAAACATGTTTTCAGGCACTACTAACAAGGTTACCTTGGGGAAGTCAATTTACCTCTCTATGAAATGCTGTATTCATTAATAATGAGAAGAAGAAGAAGAAAACTTTTACTATGTACTTTATGCCAGGCACTGTCCTAAGCACTTTTCATGTAGTAACTCATTTGATTCCCATAAAAACCTTTGATTTAGATAACTATTCAAGTCTCATAGGTGCAAAGTCTGAGACACAGAGAGAGTACTCACTTGAATAAGGCAACACAGCTACACGTGACACATCAAGAATAAATTCAGGAATCCTGCATCATAGTCTACACACTCAAGACTACTCTATCACCTCTCTTAAAGTTAAGAATGGAATTAATTAGATATTTTTAATTTTTTCAATGTACAAGGGAAAGAATATATGTAAAACACTCAAGCCAAAAGAAATTGACAGAGTAGAATATCGATATTTGGTGTCTTAACAATTTGTAGTTGTATGATATAAAAAATGGTTCCTGCTTTAAACAATAGTCTGTCAGTATCACATTTATTTAAAAGAACAGCAGAGAGGCATAGTTCTAATAACCTAATTAGTAGCTGGTTTTTGTGGTTTTCATATCTGCTATGTTATCTGCTCCTAATTACGACTCTATCAAAAAAAAAAAAAAAAAAAGTGTTCCTAGTTAATAGTTCATGAGGCTAAGCTGAGGGAGGTTAAACAATTTGCCTCCATCCCAGAACAAGGAAGTGCAAGAGCCAGGACGTTTCCCCCAGTTCTGCCCTTAAGATCTCACTACATCATTCAGCAAAACCTCAACCGATGGCACTGAGTCACTAAAGCCTAAGTGACATACATTTTTTGAAGGTTATAAAAAACTTTATTATACTACATTGTACACATGTTAAATAGTAGGGTGTAAGTTGTATCTTACTGGTAATTATAGTACATCATGAACTTATGACAGAAACAATTAGTAACAGTTCATAAAATTTTCATTGCTGTAAGTTACCAATTTTTATCATCCTGTTGAATTAAGGAGCAAAACATGATTGAAATTGAGGTCAGTGTAAATGACATTTCTATAACCATAATTATTCTTGTAAGTTATTTTGTACAGATGAAAGAGAAAGGGTAACATTAGATTTTTTTTAAAACTTGGTGTAATACTTTATTTCTATCCCTCAATTAAAAAAATCTGTTACCATGGAGTATAGATTAACCCTATCCTAATATTTTCACTGGCAAAAAAATAGAATTGGGAAATCTTAAAGCAGTTTTCCATTTCTATAGTTGACTAATTTAGCTGAATATAAATAAACTCATGATAACAATTATGCTATAGATTATCAAAAGGTACAAATCTTCAATTATGAACAAGTTCTGGTAATCTAGTGCACAGCATGAGTGGTGATGGATGTGTTAATTAACTTGATTGTAATAATTAATGTAATATTTTGATATTCAATGTGTATATATACATACCAATCAAATTGTACATTTTGAATATTTATAGTTCTTATTATTCAACTAAATATTTTAAATGTTTTTTAAAAAAGGAACTGAGCCTCCAAGAGAGCAAGTGACATGCTCAATTTAACCCAGCCAGTCAGTGGCAGAGTTGGAGTCTGACTACAAGAAATACTAATTAATTTAGAATGGAATATAATTCAGGAAACTAACAATGAAAGACATTTTTAAAACATTCATGAAAACAGTAAAAAACTAGGATTGGAATTGCAGGAATGGTTATGAAGGGCAGTATTGGTTAGTGTTTACATATCTGGGTACTGGAATGCAACTATCTAAATTCAAATCTAACTTTTATCAGTTATTTGCTGTGACTTTAGTGGGGGGCATACAAATTTTAGGTCATAGATTCTTTAACTATACAGTAGTGATTATTATAAAAGTGCCTCCAAGTTACTATGAGAACTTGGTGAGTTAATGTCATAATATATATCGAAGAATGGATGAAATATAAGAAATACTAAATTAGTATTAATTATTATCAGGATGACTTTTTTTAAGTCAGAGAGTAGTCAACTTTCATATTTTGACTAAGAGATGAGACCATCTAGGGAAAGTATCTAGTGTAACAAGATGACCTAAGGGAGATTTTTGAATTATTCAATATTGAAAGAATTGATGCTGGGAAGCAGGTCTCATGAAGATACTATTAATAAGAAATATTCAGAGAATTAAGGAGAAAGACTGAAAGTGCTAAAGTCATGAAAGCTAATTGTTTTGGCAGCAAATTCTAGAGAAATGGTAAGGTAAATCCTTTATTTTTCTGTAAGATTTCCTTGAAGATAATATATTTCCAGTTTTATTGAGGCATAAGCTGCATAAAATAAAATTCAGCCATTTTAAGTGTACAATCTGACATGTTTTGGCAATCATATACACTCATGTAACTGCTAGTAAAGGAAGACTTATAAATGGTAAATTCATGACTCTCTTAGAAATGTAAAATGAACATTTGTCAAAGATTTTATGTAATTGGTAATTAACAAGACAACCAGAAAAACGTTATACCTATTCAAAGGAGAATGCAAAGACCATATGAGACCCTCAGGAATGTTAAATTAAATTTACTAATAAATGCAAAAATGTCAAAACTGATCAATATATGCAAAGTAATAATCAATTGCTATCCATGAGACAAGTCTCTATTTCTATTAAAAAGAACTATTTCCCTTATTAGTAGTTTTTTACATCTTACAGAGTTGGAAAATAGATTTAAAAAAAAAAATGAAAGTCACACATGCCTTATACAATCAAATAACTCACAATAATGTCCACTAAATAATGCAGAGTTCCACTGAAAATTCAGCAATCTCTTAATCCATTTAAAAAGCTTTCACAATTTTCCTACAGTACCAACAAAATAAAAATGTATAATATTTCCATTCTCAATAAAATTTTACATTTCTCTTCTGTGATCCACAAAATATAGAAAACAAATATGTTAAACTCCATCTTTCAACCTTGAGAGAGTTTCTAGGCTGTGGTGCAGAGAAAGAAACATTGGCATTCAACCAGAGTTAAATAGAACTGGGAGTATAGAGAAGCAAATCAAATATATATATATATATGACCAAGTAGAATTTAGCACAGTAATACAAAATTGGTTTACTATTCAAAATCAGTCAATGTAATTTACTACATCAAGAGACTAAATTAGAAAAACCATAAGATCATCCAAATTGAGGCAGAAAGGCATTTGAAAAAAATAACACCGTAGCTGATTAAAAATAAGCAAACAAAAATTATACTGTTAGGAAATTACAAAAAAAAAGAGAGAGGGAGAAACACTCTCAATCTCATAAAGTGAATTACAAAAAATTAAAACTTACAACTATCATATACCATCTACCAGCACCTATGCCTATACACATCATTAGTGGGCCTGAGAAAAGACCCACCCTGTATAGCAGCACACCTCACAATGCCTGTGTATATTGTCCAGGGGGACTGGGAATTGATCTGCCTCATGTGCTGCCATCAGCACCCACTCATGCCTCCTGCGAGCTGAGGAGGGGCTACTGAGCATGTCACCACCACTGACACCAGTATTTGCTTTCATGTACCTCTTGAAGGCCTGGGAACTGTCCTTCCCAGTCCATTGCTGCCACTACTGTTACCTATGTATGCCACTGGAAGATAAGTCTTTTAAAATTACCCAATTATGTCCAAAAGAAAGGAAATCAGTATATCTAAGAAATATCTACACTGCTATGTTTGTTACAGCACTGTTTCCAATAGCTAAGGTTTGGAAGCAACCTAAGTGTCCATCAACAGATCAATGCATAAAGAAAATGTGGTACATATTTATACTGGATAAGTATTTGGCCCCAAAAAAGAATGAGATCCAGTCATTTGCAAAAACATGAATGGAACATAGATGATTATATGAAGTGAAATAAGCCAATCACAGAAAGACAAGCATCACATGTTCTTACTTATATGTAGAATCTAAAAATCAAATCAATTAAACTCATGAATATAGAGAGTATAAAGATGATTGCCAGAAGCTGGGAAGTGGGGGTGGGAGGAAGGTGGAGATGATTAATGAGTACAAAAAAGAAGGAAGGAAAGAATAAGACTTACTATTTGATAGCACAATAGGATGACTGAAGTTAGTAGTAAATTACTTGTATTTTTTAAGTAACTTAAAGGATGTAACTGGATTATTTAACTCAAATGATAAATGTTTGAGGGGATGGATAAAAAATAACATAAAAATAAAAGAGGAAAATAACAAAGAAATTAAAAAAGAATAAAGAAAACTTACATCATGTAGGGGACACCATAAAGTAACTAAATGTTTGAACTAGGTGTTTTAGAAGGAGAAGAGATGAATGGGCAAAAATATAGAAAACCCTTTAAACAAAATAATAGAAACTTTCCAAGTCACGCAACACATATAGACATTAAGATAGGGGAAATTTAAATATTTCCAAATTGATTTACCACAAAAGATCTTCTCAAAAGCATACTAGAATCCAATTGTCAAAAGTCAAACAAAGAGAGAGTTACAAAAACAGCAATTTTAAAAAAAGAGAAAATGTCAGGTCATATATAAGGGAATCTTCATCAAACCAACAACAGATTTCTCAACAGAAATCTTAAAGGCCAGGAGAGAATGGGATAATATATTCAAAGAACTGAGAGAGAAAAAAGATACTAGCCAAGAATACAATACTCTGCAAAACTTACCTTCAAAAATGAAGAAGACATAAAGTCTTTCTCAGACAGGCAAAAACTGAAGGAATTCATCACCAATCAACCAACCCTACAAGAAATACTTAAGTGAATTCTGCATGTGGAAGCAAAAGATAATATCTACAATTATCAAAACACACAAAAGCATAAAACTCACCAGTATAGCAGACACACAAATGAGAAAGATGAAGGATTTAAATGTTACCACTATATAAATCCACCAAACCACAATGATAAACAATAAAATGGAAAGAAAAGAGCATAGGTTATATAAAAAAATAAAAAAACAAATAACAAAATGATGGGTGTAATTCCCTATTTATCAATAACCTTCAATATATGTGTACTAAATTTCCCACTTAAAAGACAGAGACTATCTGCATGAATTTTTAAAAAATGACACAGCCACATGAAGCCTATAAGAAACTCACTTACCTCTAAAGATACATATAATCTGAAAATTTTAAAAATGGAAAAATATTACATAAAAATAGCAACCAAAGGTGAGCAGGAGTAGCTATATTTATGTCAGATGAAAAAGACTTCAAGTTAAAAGCTGTAAAAAAGAACAAAAAATGATAATATATAATCTTAAAGGAATCAATTTAGCAAGAGGATATAAGAATTCTAAATATAAATGTGCCCAAGAAGAGAGCATCCAGATATATAAAGAATATATTATCAGATCTAAAAAGATAAATTGCCTCCAATACGACAACAGTTGAGGACCTCAATACCTCACTCTCAACATAGAACAGATCATATTGAACAAATTTCAAAAAAAAAAAAAAAATCAACAAAGAAACATTTGCAGAACATTTCATTCCACAGTTGAAGAATACACATTCTTCTCACCAGCACATGGAACATTCAACAGGATAGACCATATGTTAGGCAATGAGACAAGTCTTAACAAATTTTTAAAAATCTAAATTATATTAAATATTTTCTAGGACCACAATAGAATAAAACTAGAAGTTAATAACAAAAGAATTTTTGAAAACTCTACAAATACATGGAAATTTAACAGCATGCTCCTAAATAACCATTCAATTAATGAAGAAATTAAGAAGGGAAGAAATTAAGATGGAAACAAATTTCTTTTTTGCAATGAACAAAATGAAAATGCAACATACAGTACTGAATCTTATGAGATAAAGAAAAAGCAGTGCCTACAGGGAATTAACACCTATAGCAAAAAAAGTAGGAAGATTCCAAATAAACAATCCTAACAATGCACTTCAAAGCACTAGAAAAGTAAAAACAAACCAAATACAAAATTAGTAGAAGAAAAAAATAAGACTAGAGCATAACTATATATAAAATTCAAAAAACAAAGGAAAAACAAAGCATAAACAAGTCTGCAAAATAACCAGATGGCATCATGATGACAAGATCAAATCCACATATAATGATACTAAACTTAAATGTAAATGGACTAAATGCCCCAATTAAAAGAAACAGACTGGCAAGCTAGACAAAGAATCAACCCCATCAGCATGCAGTCTTTAAAAGATGCATCTCACATACAAAGACATACAAAGGCTTAAAA
>NW_016107780.1:811046-817279 GCF_001604975.1 Cebus imitator | reverse complement strand
AAAAAAAAAAAAAAACAGGGTTTGAAACTCTAGTTTCTAAAAAAACAGACTTTAGACCAATAAAAATCAAAAAAGACAAAAAAGGGTATTACACAATGGTAAAGGGTTCAATTCAACAAGAAGAGCTAACTCTCCTAAATATATATGAACCAATACAGTAGCACCCAGATTCATAAAACACTATCTTAGAAACATTCAAAGAGACTTGGACTCCCACACAATAATAATGGGAGACTTTAACATCCCACTGACATTATTAGACACATCAATGTCACAGAAAATTAACAAAGATATTTAGGACCTGAATTCAACTCTGGATCAAGTGGACTTGATAGATATCTACAGAAGTCTCCACTCAATAGCAATAGAATATATATTCATTGCCACATAGCACTTACTCTAAAATTGATCACATAATTGGAAGTAAAACACTTCTCCCAAATACAAAAGAACTGAAATATAACAGTCTCTCAGACCACAGTGCAATCAAATTAGAACTCAAGACTACAAAATTCATTCAAAATCATACAGATATATGGAAATTGAATAACCTGCTCCTGAATGACTTTTGGATAAATAATAAACTTCAGGCAGAAATTAAGAAGTTATTTGAAATTAATAAGAAAAAAAGAGACAATGCACCAGAACCTCTGGGATGCTGCTAAAGCAGTGTTAAGAGGAATATTTATAGCACTAAATGCCCACCACAAAAAGCTAGAAAGATTTCAAGTTAGCAACTTAACACCATAACAAAAAGGACTAGAGAACCAAGAGCAAACAAACCCCAAGCTAGCAGATGATAAGAAATAAGCAAGATCAGAGCAGAACTCAAGGAGATAGAGAAATGAAAAACCCTTCAAAAAAAAAAATCAATGAATGCAGGAACTGATTTTTTGATAGACTGCTAACTAGGCTAATAAATTAAAAAAAAAAAGAAAAGATTCAAATAAAGACAATCAGAAATGATAAGGGAGATATTGCTATTGACACCACAGAAACACAAACAATCATCAGAGAACAATATAAAAACCTCTATACAAATAAACTAGAAAATCTAGAAGAAATAGATAAATTCCTGGACACATACATCCTCCCAAGACTGAACCAGGGAGAAATTGAATCCCTGAATAGACCAATAATGAGTTCTGAAATTTGGGCACTAATAAATAACCCACCAACCAACTAATAAAAACCCAGAACCAGATTTATTTACAGCTACATTCTACCAGAGGTACAAAGAAAAGCTGGTACTATTCATACTGAAACTATTTTAAAAAATTGAAAAGTGGGACTCATCCCTAACTCATCCTATGAGGCTAATCTCATTCTGATAACAAAACCTGGCAGAAACACAGGAGAAAAAGAAACTGCAGGCCAATATCGTTGTTAAATGTGAATCCAAAAATTCTCAACAAACTACTAGCAAACCAAATCCACCATTACACCAAAAAGCTTATCAACCATCACCAAGAAGCCTTCATCACCAGGATGCAGGGTTGGTTCAAAATATGCAAATCAATAAATATTACTCATCACATAAACAGAAATAAAGACGAAAACTACATAATTATCTCAATAGATACAGAAAAGGCCTTTGATAAAATTCAACATTCCTTTATGTTATAAACTCTCAATAAACTAGGTACTCAAGAAACATGTCTCAAAATAAAGTGAGCCATATATGACAAACTCACAACCAATATCATACTGACTGGGCAGAAGTTGGATGCATTCTCCTTGAAAACCAGCACAAAACAAGGTTTCCCTCTCTCATCACTTCTATTCAACATAGGAAAGTTCTAGCCATGTCAAATCAGGCAAGAGAAAAAAAATAAACATTCAATTAAAAAAAGGGAAAATCAAACTATCCCTGTTTGCACATGACATGATCCTATATCTAGAAAACCCCTTCTTCTCAGCTCAAATGCCTCTGAAGATAATAAGCAACTTCATCAGTCTCAGTATACAAAATCAATGTGAAAAAATTGCTAGCATTTCTATACACCAAGAATAGGCAAGCTGAGAGCAAAATTATGAATAAATTTCCATTCACAGTTGCCAAAAAAAGAATAAAATACCTAAGAATACAACTAATGAGAAAAGTGAAGGGTCTCTTCAAGAACTCCAAACCACTACTCAATGGTATCAGAGATGACACAGAAAAAAAAAAAAAATGGAAAAACATTCCAAGCTCATGGGTAGAGAATAAACAATATATTAAAAATTATCATATAGCCCAAAGCAATTTTTACATTCAATGCTATTCCCATTAAACTACCACTGACATTCTTCACAGACTTAGAAAACTATATTAAAATTCATATGGAGCCAAAAAAAAAAAAAGACCCTGACTAACCAAGGCAATCCTAAGCAGAAAGAATAAAACTGGAGGCATGCTACCCAACTTTCAACTATACTACAAGACTACAGTAACCAAATCACCTGGTACAAGGACACAAAGACCAATGGAACAGAATAGAGAACCCAGAAATAGGACAGCACACTTACAGCCATCTGATCTTTGAAAAACCTGATGAAAACAAGCAATGGGGGAAAAAAAATCCCTGTTTAATAAATGGTGCTGGGAGAACTGCCAAGCCATAGGTAGAAAATTGAAACTAGACCCCTTCTACATTAGTCTGTTTTCACACTTCCATAAAGAAATCAAACACCATATGTTCTCACTCATAGATGGGTGTTGAACAATGAGAACACAGGGAAGGGAGCATCACACACTGGGGTCTGTTGGGAGGGGCCAAGGGAGGGACAGTGAAGTGGGGGGGGGGCGTGGGGAGGTCAGGAAGAAATAACATGGGGAGAAATGCCAGATGTAGGCGATGGGGGGATGGAGGCAGCAAACCACATTGCCATGTGTGTACCTATGCAAAAATCCTGCATGATCTGTACATGTGTCCCAGAACCTAAAGTACAATAAAAAAAAAAAAAAGAACTACCTGAAAGTTGGTAATTTATAAAGAAAAGAGAATTAGTTGACTCATAATACCACAGGCTTAACAGAAACCATGACTGAGAGGCCTCATAAAACTTACAATCACACAGAAGGCAAAAGGGAAGCAAGAACCTTCTGCACATGGTGGCAGGAGAGAGAGAGAGAGAGAGATTGAAGGGGGAAGTTCCATACAATTTTGAACAAACAGATCTCATGAGAACATACTCACTATCATGAGAACAGCAAGAAGGAAGTCTAACTCATGACTGAATCACTTCTCACCAGGACCCTCCCCCAACACAAGTGGATTAACATTTGAGATAAGATTTGGGTGGGGACATAGAACCAAACCATATAATTCTGCCCCAGGCCCCTCCAAAATCTCATATTCTTCTCAAATTTCACAAATAATTATGCCTTACCAACAGTCCCCCAAAGTTTCATCTGAGACAAGGCCAGACCTTTCTGCCTATGAGACTGTAAAATCAAAAGCAAGTTAGTTGTTTACAAGATATAATGGGGGTACAGGCATGGGGTAAATAATCTCATCCTAAATAAGAGACACTGGCGGGGGCTACAGGTTCCATGCAAGTTTGAAACCCAGAAGGGGAGTCATTAAATCTTAAAGCTCCAAAATAATCTCATTTGACTCCATGTCTCACATCCAGGGCACATTGATGCAAGAGATGGGCCTCCAAGGCTTTGGACAGCTATACCCCTGCAACTCTTCAGGGTACAGCTCCCACAGCTGCATTAACAGGTGGACATTAAGTGCCTGCAGCTATTCCACATGCAGGGTGTCAGCTGTTGGTGCCTCTACCATTCTGGGGTCTAGAGGATGATGGTTTCTCTTCTCCCAACTCCACTAGGCACTGCCACAGTGGGGACTCTGTGTGGGGCCTCAAACTCCACCTGTCCCCTCCATACTGTCCTAGTAGAGGTTCTCCATGAGGGCTCTGCCCATGCAGCAGACTTCTTGTTGGACATCCAGAAGTTTCCTCACATATTCTGAAACATAGGCTACCAAGACACAATTCTTGCCTTTGGTGCACCTGCAGGCCCAAAGCCACATGGAAACCACCAAGTCTTGGGGCTCGCACTCTCTGAAGCAACAGCTCAAGCTCTACCTTGGTTAATTTTAGCCATGGCTATAGTTGGAATGGCTGAGATGCAGGACACCATGTTCCAAGGCTGCACAGAGCAGTGAGGCCCTGGACCTGGCAAACAAAACCACTTATCTTCCTAGTCCTCTGGTCCTGTGATGAGAGAGACTGCCATGAATGTCTCTGACACGACCTGGAGACATTTTCCCCATTGTCTTAGCTATTAACATTAGTCTCCACTTTACTTAAACCAATGTCTACAGCCATCTTGAATTTCTCCCCAGAAAATGTTTTTTTTTTTTTTTTCCTTCTATATGGTCAGGATGCATATTTTCCAAGCTTTTGTGTTTTACTTCCTTTTTAAATATAATTTCCAATTTTAGACCATCTATTTTTTATGTATATAAGCATACATTTTTAGAAATGTCCAGGTCATATCTTGAGTGCTTTGCTTCTTAGAAATTTCTTTTGCCAGATACCCTAAATTATCTCTCAGAAGTTCAAAGTTCCACAAATCTCTAAGGTAGGGGAAAAATTCTGCCTGTCTCTTTGCTAAAACCAAACTAGAATAATCTCTATACCAGTTTCCAATAACTTCGTTATTTCCATTGGAGGCCACCTCAGCCTGGACTACACTGTCCATATCACGCATCTTCCTGTCTTCTTCCAAGCCCTCCAAACTGTTCCATCTTCTGCCCGTTAATGAGTTCCAAAGTCAATTCTACATTTTCAGTTATCTTTATTGCAGTGCCCCACTTTCCTGGTACCAAATTTCCGTATTAATTTATTTTTGCACTGCTATAGAGACTACCTGCATATATAGTGGCTCATGCCTGTAATCATAGCACTTTGGGAGGCCAAAGTGGGGGGATCACTTGAGATCAGGAGTTTGAAAATGACTTGGACAAAATGGTAAAACCTTGTCTCTGCAAAAACTGCAAAAATCCCAGCTACTCTGGAGGCTGAGGTAGGAGAATCTCTTGAACCTGGGAGGCAGAGGTTGCAGTTATCTGAGATTTTATCACTGCACTGCACTCCAGCCTGAGTGACAGAGTGCTGAGTGACAGAGTGATACTCTGTCTCAAAAAAAAAAAAAAAAAAAAAAGCACTACCTGAACTGAGTAATTTATAAAAGAGATTTAATTGACTCACAGTTCCACAGGCTTAATAGGAGGCATGACTGGGAGGCCTCAGAAAACTTAGACTAATGGCATAAAAAGAAGGGAAAGTGAGGACCTTCCTGACATGGTGACAGGAGAGAGAGAGAGAAAAAGGGGAAGTCCCACACACTTTCAAACAACCACATCTCATGAGAACTTACTCACTATTACAAAAACAGCAAACAAAAAGTTCACCCCATGATTCAGTCACCTCCCACAGGCCCCTTTCCTGATACATAGGGATTACCATTTGAGATGAGATTTGGGTGGGGACACAGAGCAAAACCATAACACCTTCCTTATGTCATATACAAAAAATCAACTCAAGATGGATCAAAGATGTAAATGTACAACCTAAAACTATAACAAACCTAGAAGAAAACATATGCAATTCTATTCAGGACATAGGCAAGGGCAAAGATTTCATGACAAGATGCCAAAATTAACTGTGACAAAAGAAAAAAAATGACCTAATTAAACTAAAGCGCTTCTGCACAGGCAAGGGAACTAACAATAGAGTAAACAAACAACCCACAGAATGGGAGACAATTTCTGCAATATATCTATCACAAAAAGGTCTAATATCCAGCATATATAAGAAACTTAAACAAATTTACAAAGGAAAAACAAACAACCCCATTAAAAATTGGGCAAAGGACATGAATAGACACTTTTCAAAGGAAAACACACAAAATAACACAGAAAAGGAATTCAGAATTCTATCAGATTAATTTAACAAAGAAATTGAAATTATAAATAGAATCAAGCAGAAATTTCAGAGTTAAAAAATGCAATTGAGATAACAGAGAAAGCATCAGAGACTCTTAATAGCAGAATTGATCAACTAAAAAAGAGAATAAGTGAAACTGAAGACAGGCTACTAGAAAATATAGTAAGAGGAAATTTGCGCGGTGGCTCAAGCCTGTAATCCCAGCACTTTGGGAGGCCGAGGCGGGTGGATCACAGGGTCAAGAGATCGAGACCATCCTGGTCAACATGGTGAAACCCCGTCTCTACTAA
>NW_016107780.1:790768-810876 GCF_001604975.1 Cebus imitator | reverse complement strand
AAAAAAAAAAAAAAGGAATATAAAAGAATGAAACACATCTACAAGATCTGGAAAATACCCTAAAAAAAATTTTTTTAAGAATCATTGTTTTTAAAGAGGAGATAAAGAAATAAAATGGTATAGAAAGTCTATTTAAAGGATAATAATAGAAAACATCCCAAAGCTAGAGAAAGATATCAATAACACAGTCCAAAAAGGTTAGAGAACACTAAGCAGATTTAAATCAAGAAGATTACCTCAAGACATTTAACAAACAAACTCCCAAAGATCAAGGATTAAAAAAAAATCTTAGCAGCAAGAGAAACAGAACAAATAACATATAATGGAGCTCCAATACATCTGGTAGCAAACTTTTCAGTGGAAACTTTACAGGCCAGCAGTGGCATGATGCATTTAAAGTGCTAAAAGCAAAAACTTTAGCCTGGAATAGTTTGTCTGATGAAAAAAACCCTTTAAACATGAAGGACAAACGAAGGCCTTCTCAGATAATGAAAGCTGAGAGATTTGATTACCACCAAATCTGTCTTACAAAAAAAATTTTAGAGGGAGTTCTTTGATCTGCAAGAAAATAGCATTAATGGGCATTAAGAAACCATATGAAGGTACAAAATTCACTGGTAACGGCATACACAGAATATTATAACACCAATTGTAATGTGTAAAGTACTCTTAAGCAGGAAGGCTAAATGATGAACCAAGTAGAAATATCAACTATGACAACTTTCCAGTTCATAGATAGCATAATGAGACATAAAGATAAACAAAAAAAGTTCAAAACTGTGAAATGAAGTTAAAATATAGTTTCTATTCATTTCTTTTTACACATTTATTTATAAAATCAGTATTAAGTTATCATGACTTTAAGATAATGGGTTATAAGATAGTGCCTGCAAGTGTCATGGTAACCTCAAATTTAAAAACATACAACATATTCCAAAATCAAAAGAAAGAAATTAAACCCTACCACCAGAAAAAATCACCATCTCTGAAAGGAAGAAAGAAGACCACAAAATAACTAGAAAACAAATAACAAAATAGCAGAAGTAATCCTCACTAATCAGCAATAACATTGAATGTAAATGGTCTAATCTATCCAATCAAGATACATAGAGTGACTGAATAGATTTAAAAAGAAGCAAAACGTAATGATCTGTTGCCTACGAGAAACACAATTCATCTCTAAAAATTCACATAGATTGAAAATAAAGAGATGAAAAAACATATTTCATGCCAATTGAAACAAAAAAAGAGCAGAAGTAGCTATAATTATATCATACAAATTAGATTTCTAGACAAAAACTGTAAGAAGAGAAAAAATAAAGTCATTATATAATGATTAAGGGGTGAATTCAGCCAAAGGACATAACAATTTGTAAATACATATGCCTGCAACGCTAAAGCACCCATGGACAGATCTTCCATGAACAATAGACATTACCTGCACTATAAAGCAAATGGCCCTAATGGATATTTACAGATTATTTTATTTAAGAATAATTCTTCAGTACATGGATTATGCTAAAGGATAGACCATATGCTAGGCCACAAAAACAAGTCTTAAAACATTCAGAGAAAATTGAAACAATATCAAACACATTCTCTAAACGGAAAGCAATTAAAACTAGAAATCAATAATGAGTAATTTTGAAAAATATATGAACACATGGAAATTAAACAATATGCTCCTAAATGATTAGTGGGTCAATGAAGAAATTAAGAAGGCAATTGAAATAATTCTTGAAACACATGGTAATGGAAACACAAATACCAAAACCAATAGCATACTGTAAAATCAGTAACAAAAGGGAATTTTATACCTATAACTTTATACATAAAAAAAGAAGAAAATCTTCAAACAAATGAAGTAATGATGCATCTTGAACTAGGAAAGCAAAAGGAAATCAAATGCAAAATCAGTAGAAGCAAAATAATAAAGAATATAGCAGAAATAAATAAATGAAGAAAACAATACAAAACATCAATGAAATTAAAAGTTGGTTTTTGAAAAGACAAATATAATTGAAAAACCTTTAGACAAACTAAAAAAAAAAAAAAAAAAAAAAAAAAAAAAAAAAAAAAAAAAAATAAAAAAAAAAAAAAAAAAAAAAAAAGAGAGAGAGAGAGACAGAAGACCCAAATATTTAAAGCAGAGATGAAAAAGAAGACATTAAAACTGGTACCACAGAAATTAAAAAGATTATTACTGGCTACTAAAAGCAAATATATGCCAACAAATTGGAAAATCTAGAGGAAATTGACAAATACCGAGACACATACATCCTAACAAGATTGAACCAAGAAAAAATCCAAAATTTTAACAGACAAGTAGCAAGATCAAAGTCATAATAAAAAGCCTTTCATTAAATAAAACATTTAAAGAATTAATATCATGCATACTCAAACTATTCCAAAAAATAGAAGGAATATTTCCAAATTTATTCTACAAGCCCAATTTTACCCTGCTACCAAAACCAGACAATGATACATAAGAAAGAAAGAAAGAGAGAGAGAGAGAGAGAGAGAGAGAAAGAAAGAAAGAAAGAAAGAAAGAAAGAAAGAAAGAAAGAAAGAAAGAAAGAAAGAAAGAAAGAAAGATTGATTATAGGCCAATTTCTCTAAAAAATATTGATGCAAAAATCCTCAACAGGGCCCGGCACAGTGGCTCACGCCTGTAATCCCAACACTTTGGGAGGGCAAGGTGGTAAGATCAGGAGGTCAGGAGTTCAAGTCCAGCCTGGCCAACATGGTGAGACCACGTCTCTACTAAAAATACAAAAGTTAGCCAAGAACAGTGGTATGTGCCTGTAATCCCAGCTACTTGGGAGGCTGAGGCAGGAGAATTGCATAAAGCCAGGTGGCAGAGGTTGCAGTGAGCCAAGATCATGCCACTGCACTCCAGTCTGGGTAACAACAAGACTCTGTGTTGGAAAAAATAAAAAATCCTTAACAAAATACTAACAAACAAAATTCAACAATACATTAAAAAATTATTTATAATGACCAAGATGAATTTATCCTGGGGATTCAAGAATGATTTGATATATGCAAATCAATCAATGTGATACATCATATCATCAAAATAAAGAATAAATACCATACAAGTATTTCAATTGATGCTGAAAAAGCATTTGATAAAATTTAACATTCCTTCATGATAAAAACTCTTAAAAAAACTTGGTATAAAAGGAATATACCTAAATATAATCAAAGCCATATGCAGCAGCCACACAGTAGTATCACAGTGAACAGGGAAAATTTGAAGTTCCTTCCTCTAAGATCTGGAACACGACAAGGTTACCCACTTTCACCACTATTACTCAGCATAGTTCTGGAAGTCCTAGCTAGAGAAATCAGACAACAGAAAAGAAAGGGCATCCAAACTGAAAAGGAATCAGTCAAATTATCCTTGCTTGCTGATGATATAATCTTTTATTTGAAAAAAAAACCTAAAGACTCCACCAAAAAATTATTAAAACTCATAAATACTTTTAGTAAAGTTTCAGGATAGATTATCAACATTCAAAAATCAGAAGCATACTTATATGACAATAGTTAACAATATGAAAAAGAAATCAAAATAGGAACCCTATTTACAATACCCACAAATAAAACTCAATACAAAAATGTAACCAAATAACTGAAAGATATCTACAATAAAATCTATAAAACACTGGGGCAGGGAATTGAGGACACACACATAAAAATGGAAGGATATTTTATGTTCATAGTTTAGAAGGATCAGTATTGTCAAAATCTTTATACTGTACAAAGCAATGTATAGATTCTATGCAATTCCTATCAAAATACCAATGAAAATTTTTGCTGAAATACAAAATCAATCATAAAATACATATGAAACCACAAAACACCCAGAGTAGCCCAAACTATTCTAAGCAAAATAAACAAAAGCGGAAGAATCACCTTACCTGACTACGAATCATAGTTCAGAGCTCTGGTAACCAAATCAGTATGGGACTGGCATAAAAACAGACACATAGATGAATGGGACACAATAGGGAACCCAGAAATAAATCCACACACCTACTGATATGGTTGGCTCTGTGTCCCCACCCAATCTCATGTCAAATTCTAATCCTCAGTGTTGGAGATGGGGCCTGGTGAGAGGTGATTAAATCATGGGTATGGATTTTCCATTTGGTACCATCCTCATCACAGTAAGTGAGTTATTGTGAGACCTGGTTGTATAAAAGTGTGTGGGACCTCCTCCTCCTCATTTCTTGCTCCTGCTCTGGCCATGCAAGATGAGTCTTCTCCCCCTTTGCCTTTGACCATGATTATAAGTTTCCTGAGGCCTCTCTAGAAGCAAAACAGATATCAGCAATGCTTCCAGTATATCCTGCAGAGCCATGAGCCAACTAAACATCTTTTCTTTATAA
Organism: Cebus imitator; assembly: GCF_001604975.1. Classification (NCBI taxonomy): domain Eukaryota; kingdom Metazoa; phylum Chordata; class Mammalia; order Primates; family Cebidae; genus Cebus; species Cebus imitator. The sequence continues at coordinate 806,479 of NW_016107780.1, read as the reverse complement.
ATTACCCAGTCTCAGGTATTTCTTTATAGCATTGTAAGAATGGTCTAACATAGAAAACTGGTATCGAGGAGTAGAATATTGCTATAAAGATACCTGAAAATGCAGCAACAACTTTGGAACTAGGTAATGGGCAGAGGTTGGAAGAATTTGGAGGGATCACAACAAGACAGGAAGATGAGGGAAAGCTTAGAAATTCCTAAAGACTTGTTGAATGGTTGTGACCAAAATGCTGATAGTGATACGGGCAGAGATGGACAGACTGAGGTGACCTCAGATATAGTTGAGGAACTTACTGGGAAATGAAGCAAAAGTCACTTTTGTTATGCTTTAGCAAATAGCGTGGCTGCCTTGTTCCCTGCTCTAGAGATCTGTGAAACTTTGAATTTGAGAGTATTGTTTTAGGGTATCTGGCAGAAGCAATTTAAAAGCAGCAAAGCATTCAAGATGTAGCCTGGCTGCTTTTAACAGCCTGTATTCATACACAGGAGCAAAGAAATGACCTGAAACTGGAACTTATATTTAGAAGGAAAGCACAGCATAAAAGTTTGAAAAAATTGCAGCCTGGCCACGTGGTAGAAAATAAATCCCATTTTCTGGAGACGAAGTCAAGCAGCCTGCAGAAATTTGCTTAAGTAAAAAGAAGGAACCAAGTGCTAATACCACGACAACATCAAAAAGCTCTGAAAGGTTTTTCAGAGGTCTTCTCAGCAGCCCCTCACAAAATAAGCCCAAAGTCCAAGTATAGAAGAATGGTGTGGTGGGCCAGGCCCAGGGCACTGCATCCCTGCAGAGCCTTGGGAATCGGTTCTCTACATTCTAGCCACTCCAGCTCTAGCCATGGCTCAAAGGGATCCAGGTACAGCTCAAGTTGCTGATTCAGAGGTGCAAACCATAGCCTTGGCATCTTCCATGTGATGTTATGGTGCACTCCCTAGTGTACCTGTGAGACAAGAGATTTGGGAAGGCCCAAAGGTAGAATGACATCATTTGGATCTGTGTCTCTACACAAATATCATGTTGAATTATAATCCCCAATGTTGGAGGTGGACCTTGGTGGGAGGTTGATTGGATCATGGGAATGGATTTCCTACTTGGTACTGTCCTCATGATAGTGAGTGAGTTTTTATGTGTTATGGTTGTTCAAAGTATGTATCACCTCCCTGCCACCTTGCTCCTGCTTTGGCCATGTAAGATGAGCCTGCTCTGCCTTCACGTTCTGCCATGATTGTAAGTTCCCTGAGGCCTCCTCAGAAGCCCAGCAGATGCCAACATTATGCCTCCCATATAGCCTGCAGAATCATGAGCGAATTAAAACATTTTTATTTATAAATTACCTAGTCTTAGGTATTTCTCTATAGCAATACAAGAACAGTCTAATACACCTACAAAAAAACTCATTTTTGACAAAGGTGCCAGTTAAAATGGAATGCAAGGATGATTCAACATGTGCAATCAATAAATGTTTTTTAGTTTTTTTTTTTTTTTTTTTTTGAGACGGAGTTTCGCTCTTGTTACCCAGGCTGGAGTGCAATGGCGTGATCTCAGCTCACTGCAACCTCCACCTCCCGGGTTCAGGCAATTCTCCTGCCTCAGCCTCCTGAGTAGCTGGGATTACAGGCACACGCCACCATGCCCAGCTAATTTTTTTTTTGTAGTTTTAGTAGAGATGGGGTTTCACCATGTTGACCAGGCTGGTCTCGAACTCCTGACCTCAGGTGATCCGCCTGCCTCGGCCTCTCAAAGTGCTGGGATTACAGGCGTGAGCCAGCGCGCTCGGCCAATAAATGTTATACATTATATCAACATATTGACGGGGTGGCACATGCCTGTAATCCCAGCTATTTGGGAGGCTGAGGCAGGAGGATCACTTGAACTCGGGAGGCAGAGGTTGCAGCAGTGAGCCAAGATCATGCCATTGCACTTCAGCCTGGGCAATAAGAGCAAAATTCCATCAAAAGGTGGAAGAAGAAGAAGAAGAAAAAGAAGAAAGAAGAAAGAAGAAGGAGAGAAGAAGGAGGAGGAGGAGGAAGGAAGAGGAGGAGGAAGAGGAAGAGGAAGAAGAAGAAGAGAAGAAGAAGAAGAAGAGGAGGAGGAGGAGGAGGAGGAAGAAGGAGGAGGAGTAGTGGAGGAGGAGGAATAAGGAGAAGAAGAAGAAGGGGAAGGAGGAGAAGAAATTATCTCAACAGACGAAGGAAAAGCATTTAATATAAAGTTCAACATGACTTTGTGATGAAATCTCTCAGGTAATAACAAATCCTGTCTAAGATGTGGGAAGACGAGAACCGTTATATGTTGTTGGTGGGAATGTAAATTAGTGCAACCACTGTGGAGAACAATTTGAAGGTTCCTCAAAAAAAATAAAATTTGATCTACCATAAGGCCTAGAAATTCTGCTGCTGGGTATATGCCCCAAAGTAGAAAATCAGTATATCAGAGATATCTGCACTCCCATATTTGTTGCAGCATTGTTCACAATAGCCAAGATTTGGAAGCAACCTAAATGTTTGTAAACAGATGATTGGATAAAGAAAACATGGTACATATACACAATGGAGGACAATGCAGCCATAAAAAGTGATAAGGCATGTTTCTCCTTCTTTTCATATATAACAACAGTGACTTGCTGAGTCATAGGGTAACTCTGTTTAAACTTTTTAGGAACTCCTAGTCTGTTTCCCAAAGCATCTTTGCATTTTGCATTTCCACCAGCACAAATGAGGGGTCCAATTTCTCTTTCCTCAGTTCTTCCTCATAAACTAGCTAGCCTTAGGTTTAGGCTTTTGCTCTCTTGGACCTATCAGCTTCATCTCAATTTCTACAATTATTTTTTAGGGTACTTTTATCTTTGATTTTTCTCACATTCTATTTCAAGTCAATTTGTTTGGGGAGAGCTTTGGAGCTCCCTGTTCTTGTTACAGGTAGTAGATAGGCATGAGCGAGGCAGGAGAGGGCTCTCCCCCAACCCATTAGGAATGTCAGGTTACTGTATGACAATTGTCACACTGCCTCTCTAAAAATAATTTGCCAGCCCACACAGGGTACCAGGGAGAGGCCATTTTTTGATGATCCACGCTTTTGTTAACATTAAAGCGTTAACTGAATGCAGATACTAGGGAGAAAAAAACTTCCTATATGTGCGCACTAAGAGACAAAATGGTGCATTCCACCAGAAAAAGGAAGAAAGCCTCAGATAGGCATGTGTACTACTTCCTAAACACACTGCAGAGCTCAATTCCCAAGGATAAGGAGAGCACTGCCCATGCAGGAAGCCCACCCTAAGGGAAGAATCATGGGAAATAAATGAGCCTATAAAGCCTTAGGATCAAGGTTAAATACCTACCCCCCTTTTTTTTCTTTTTAATCTTCATGTGCCTGCTTGGGTCTCTTCCAAACACACCTTCATTTCTTTCCTATTCTAAATTGTGGAACCAACCCAAATGCCCATCAATCAAGGAGTGGATAAAGAAGTGTGGGACACACACACACACACGATGGAATTTTATATATATATATATATATATATATATATATATATGATGGAATACTACTCAGCCATAAAAAGGAATGAATTAGCAGCATTTGCAGCTACCTGGATAAGACTGAAGACTATGATTTTAAATGAAGTAACTCAGGAATGAAAAACCAAACATTATATGTTCTCACTGATATCTGGGAGCTAAGCTATGAGAACACAAAGGCATAAGAATAATACAATGGACTTTGAGGACTTGGGAGAAAGGGTGAGAGGAGGGTGGGGGATAAAAGACTACAGACAGGGTGTAGTGCATACTGTTTGGGTGATGGGTGCGCCCAAATCTCACAAATCACTACTAAAGAACTTACTCAGGTAATCAAAAACCACCTGTACCCCAATAACCTATAGAAAATAAATACAATTTTAAAAATATTATAAGGGAGGTAGTCAAAAGTAATGAAATAAAAATACAAAAAATTTTAAAAGGCTAAGCGTGGTGGCTCATGTCTGTAATCCCAGCACTTTGGGAGGCCAAGGTGGGTAGATCACTTGGGGTCATAAGTTTGAGACCAGCCTGGCCAACATGGTGCAACCCCATCTCTACTAAAATACAAAAAAAATAGCCAGGTGTGGGGGTGGGCACCTGTAATCCCAGCTATTTTGGAGGCTGAGGCAGGGGAATCACGTGAACCCGGGAGGTGGAGGTTTCAATGAGTGGAGATCATGCCATTGGACTCCAGACTGGGCAACAGAGCAAGACTCTGTCTCAAAAAAATTTATAATAATAATAATAACAAAATAAAAAATATGGCTAGATGTGCCAACAGAGGAAGATTTAGTCTCAAAAAATTTACAAAATGAAATATATATATATATAGCAATTTTAAATAAACTTCCACTCCTGCTCTGAAATTTGCCTTGGTTTCTTTTTCTGCTTTGTGCCCCTCAGGTGAATTTTTCTTCCAAAAAGTCAAAGACTAAAGTTGCTGCAGAGCCACTAGTAACTTGGGATAACTCGGATCTGTTCCACCAGTAACATTCTTAAGGACTGTCTGCCTCTCTGAACCACTGCTGTGGAGAGCCTGCTTCTCTCAGAGCAACATCTTTGCTTCATGAGCAGGGCATAGTCCAGGGATGGTAACCTTTGTTCTTTCTAGGATTGCATCTCCCAGCATGAAACCGCTACCTACAAGTGAGCTGTGGCAAGGGTGTTTGGGGTTCCAGTGTTCTCCGTCTGCTTTGCAGGGGCAGCTAAGGTGAAGCTTCCCTTCTATTATTGGGGATGGAGTGAAGGAAGGGAGCTCCTGAACTCTTGGCCATGCTTACCTGGAATTTGGCCTCTGTAACACAGTTGTGGGTAATGAGAAATGCTGGTGCCCTGCCTTTCATGGAGAGATATCATAGCACTCAACTAGAATCTAAGAGTACAGAGGGCCCCTGTCTTGGTCATACCTGCCAGAGCAAAGCCAAAGCCTTCATCACACTGGATGAGAATGGGACAGAGAGGAAGGGCGTTGTGGCTCAAGTGCCACAGACTTGCAGTGTTGTGAAAAAGATTTAGTAGATTTTCTTCAATAAACATTTTTCCATTTGTTTTACACACTTGAGAATTTCCACAGACCTTAAATTCTTGATTTTTAAAATAATTTTCACTTGCTATGGATGCTTCCCTAGAAATAGTCCATGGAACTCCGCAAACTGTCCTATCATTTGTGAACTGGAACTCATCTTCTGTTTCATTATATGGCAAGAATTCCATCTATAGGTATGATTTTAAAAATCACGTATCCTTATTGAGTTATTGTGTTTTTTCCTCTGTCGGCTCACCAAAATTGAGAAAAGCATTTTCTTTTTTGTAATCATGTGAGTTAAACTCACAGAAAACTTCAGTTTTTACTTGACTGTAACTTAAAAAATATTTTGTATTCTTATATACAAATATGGGGGAAATTCAAAACTGAATGATAAAGCGAACTCTCACTAATTTCTTGCCCGTACATGATTGTCATTTTTAAAGGAAGACAGGAAGTTTCCATCACAAAGTGAATGTATTCAGGCGAAATAACCTTTGTCTCCTATCACAGAAAAATGTGCTATAGAAAAGCTGTTTCAAACTTTCTCCTACCTCAAAATGTTGTCAACACTTTTCTGTATTCTCTTAATTACAAGACCCAAATTAGCAGCAATTGTCACTAATAGCTTACTAATTAATGCATATTCCCCTGGAGGGTCTAGTCTGTCAGCTAGACCACAGCTCTGGAAAACATACTGGGCCCATTTGCCAAACTATCTTATCTATGCAGTTGCTGTCATCAAACAATAATACCATGCAAAACTAGTCTACTTAGACCATTCTTTTTTTTTTTTAATTTCTTTTGATTAGTACTGAAATTATTCCCCAAGACTAATCATAGCCAAAATTTTGAATTAGATTAAATTTGTCATTGACCTTCTCTCAATTAACCTTACTGAATTTCTCTCTCAACTCCTAACACTTGTTTCTCTAAAGGTAAAGTCATCAGATAGGTTTATTTTCACTGGAAATGTCTCTACATTCCAAAATTATATTTCCACAACTTGCTTCCATCTCTAGGGTACCCCAGTTTTAACTGGATGATGCTATGTCCCATAAAACTGTGCATGGACAATGACACTTCAGTGCTTTCCTCTTCTTGGGGCCATTTTTATTCTTTAAGTAGACATATTATTGCATGCAAGGCACCAATGTAAATACTGATGCTAGTGATGACGAAAAGAGTCAAACTTTGTAAAATATTTGAAGAAATTTATTCTGTGCCAAATATGACTGACTGTGGCACATGACACAGCCCTCAGGAGGTCCTGAGAACAGGGGTCCAAAGTGGTTGGGGTGCAGCTTGCTTTTATACATTGTTTTGGTCCAGAAAGGAAGGACAACTTGAAGGGGTGGTGTGCTTTCAGGTTATGGTAGATTTAAATTTTCTGGTTGACAATTGGTTGAGTTTATCTAAAGACCTGGGATCAATAGAAAGGAAATGTCTGGGTTGCAATAAGAGGTTGTGGAGAGCAAAGTTTAATAATAAAGATGAAGCCTCCAGGTAAGGGCATCAGAGAAAATAGATTGTAAATGCTTCTTAACAGACTTAAAGGTCTGTATTGATGTAAACACTGGAGGAGTATAATGAGGCTTGTCTGAAACCCAATTCCTATCATGACCTGAACCAGTCTCTCAGGTTAAATTCTAAAAGTGCCCTGGTTGAGGGGGCAGTCCATTCAGATGGTTGGGGTGCCTTAGGATTTTATTTTGTGTTTACACTATGAATTCAAAGATGAATGAAGCAAAAATCTGTGACTTCAGTGAATTCCCGATTTTAGGAGAGACATCAATTTGTTATCAATAATAACAATATCTAGCATGTATTAAGCCTCCATTGTGTATGAGGCAATGTGCTAAGCTTTTCTTTGCGCTATCTTTTTTAAACCTCATAGCAATCCCTCAATGTGGGCATTATTTTTATTCCCATTTACAAAAGAGAAAACTTCCAAAGAGCAAAGTCTCATATCTAGGAGGAGGCCAAGCCAGAATTTGAACGTACATGCATCTGTTCTCAAAGCCAGAGTTCTTAACCGCTGTGTTATACTACTTGTCATACGATAAAACTGATATAATAATAAGAAGAAATACTTAGTAGTTGCCAGGCAGTGGGCTAAGTGTTTTTATGTCTTATCACAAGCACTAGTCATTGCAACCTTATTATGGGTTAAATTAAAAATTTAAGACAAATTTAACAGAGTTTATTGAGTAAAGAACCATTCTCAAATCATGCAGTCTCCAGAACAAGAATAGGTTCAGACTCTGGGGCTACTGCATGGTCGGAAAACATGAGAGGGCAGAAAAAGGAGAGTGAAGTTAGGTAAAGAAACAGCTGGGGTGGTTACAGTTCAACATTTGACTTCATTGAGCGTGCTTAGAACAGGTGGATGCCTGTGATTAACTGAAACTCTGATTGGTATAAAAGTAGGCTACAGGATGTTTAGACATCCAGTTAGGTTATATAGTTTACTATGTATGGACATAGTTGAAATATGTAAGATAGCAGCTTTAGGTTAAACGTTTATTTAACATATGGAAGCATCATTCTTTTCTAGAATTTAAAATGAGAATACTAAGACTGGTTAATTTGCCCAGAAATACAGAACTAGTAAACAGAAGAATTAAGATTTGAACTCAAGTTGAGACAGTACAAGTGGCAGCTATATCAATAATCTGATATATCTAGAGAAAAAAGAGAATATTAAAATACTATTTATATTCAGAAAATCCCTTTATTTGTTGAAAATATACTGAGGGCCTATTGAGTGTTATTACATGCTTTACTATGTCTGCATAGTATTCTTATACAAAGAATAAGAACTAAAACTCCCTTTAAAGTGGGTGTTGTGGGTGTGGATGGCTGGGGCTGGTGTCACAGTGGGTAGTAAAGGATTTTACCAAGACATTCGTAGGTAAACAAACGTAGATTTATTACAGGCAATGTATGTTGAAGGGAAGCAACAGGCAGCACAGCAGAGAAGGGGCTGTCTGCAAAGAGGCAGGTGCTAGAGGGAAGTTTTATAGGCTAGTGCTAAAGAGGCTATATATGGAAAGAGGTATTTAGGAACAGGATGTTGTGCTAGTTGGTTGTTTGCATTTAGCCATCTCTTAGAGCATTTGCTTTCCCTCACCAAGGACCCCTTCCTTGTTGTTGCTTACCAATCTTATCAGGACTCCATAGTGGGCCTCAGTCTCCCATGAAAAACAGCAGATGGGTAAATAAGCAACCACTCTGGTGAGATAAACTCGGAAGGGATATGGGACAACAATGAAGGAGCACCTCCCTTAGACTGAGTGAAGGAAATACCTAGGTTGAAACCTAAAGAGTCCGGTAGGTAAAAATGAAGAAGAAAGTTGTTTTACATAGAGTGTGTGGAGGCCTAGATGCAAAAGACAACAGGACTCATTCTCAGAACTGAGGCAGCTTAGGATGGCTTTAAAAAAAAAAAAAAGGAGCAAGAGATGAGACTGAGAGAAGACTGTAGATCCTAAGCCACTTTGACAAGAGATGAAGCAACATTCTTTAGAGTTATGCAGAGCCCTTCGTGGGTTTTAAGCAGAATGGTATCGCCAGATAAGCCAGTTTAAAGACTGCTCTGATTGCTAAGTGAAGAGTGGACTAGAACCTTGCAAAGAGTGAAATATTAGACAGGGAAATTAGAGAACTTTTGTTGTAATCAATGAAAAATATAGTAGCAGCTTAAACAAAGAAGGATGGTAGTGAGACCTAAGATAAAGATAAATTTACTACAGCTTTGATTCATTTTTTGTTGTGCTGTTGTTGTGGATGTAGTCAGATATTAGATTCAATTAATAGAACTTTTGAAAAGGTGTAGTTTTTATTATTAAAGATAATATTTAATAGCTGGAATTTTTAATAGGGTTAATGGGATTTTTGAGCATACTGACCTCAAATTTTTAAATAGGTGTCTTATTGATAAATTAGAAAAGTTTTCTAGTCATAATTTGAGCAATTTGAACCATAACTACTCATGTATTTAATTCAATACTTTTGTATTCCAAAATTGTTTGAGGCTGAATTACATATATAATGCATACAATTAAAATTTGTGACTCAGAAACTGAAACAAGTCCTAAATGTCATATGCAATCCTTAATTGTAGATATAAATTAACTCTCTTATGTAGATAATTAACTCTTTAGTATGTCTTAGAACATATTGTTACTGTTAATTTCAATGAAGTCCATAGAAAACCAAACATTCATTGTAATTGACTAAATATGAAAGACTATAAGGCATAGTTTAATCTTTACTAACATAACGAGTTGGATTTCCTGTAAGTGTGGTTTGAAAAAGTAATCCAAGAGATATGAAATTTAATTTACAACACAGTCAAGTTTGAAATATGGACATAGAAAATAATAATAGTTGATAAATAGCTTACTCTAACAAAGATGTATTTTCTTATACTTCCTCCGTTGATTCCTACCTATAGACTTATTTGAGCTTTGTGATAGACCATAGTACTCATTAGATAAGGCAGATTAATATCTCACTTTTTTATTTCATTATACTTCACATTTTCCAAAAATTATTAAAGATTGCTTAAACAGATAAAAAATAAGACAAAAGAAAAAATAAAAGTTTAGGAAAATAAGCTAGATCCAGGTGGAAGGCAATCTACTGAACTCGGCTGTGTTCACAATTTGATTCCAATATTTCCTAGTTGTATGACTGTGGATGATTGTTTGTCCTTTCTGTTTTTAGTTTCTTTATATGCAAAATAGGAATAATATCAATATCTATATCATAGGATTCTGAGAATTAAATGGAATAATCCATATAAAATATTTTCTAGGATACTAGTAAGACAGCTAAGTAAAAAGGGGTCCCCAGAGAATCTCCCACCAGCCTATGCACTGGGAGGATGGGGCATAGCCTCAGGAAGTTTGCGCCCTTTGCAGCAGGGAGGAGCCTGGCCTCTCTTGTTCCTGTGTTGTAACCTGGGATTCAATTTGTGAGACGGAGGCCTGTTAACAGGAACTGCTCTTCCTTTGCTGAGTTTTTTCCATTTAGCCCAATAAATTCCATTTCCTCCTCACCCTTCAAAGTGTCTAAGAGTCTAATTTTTCCTGGTCATACAACACTAGCTCATGGTAAGCGCTTCATAAATATTAATCATCATGTTTAAAAAACAAACCTCCTTGAATAAATACTCTATGTTCCAAAGCTCATAGAGCAAAACAAATGCATTAATAACAAGTATTCTTCTATTTGAGAGTGAAGAAAATTATAAAGTGGAGATCGTAACAGAGAGGACAGTATGTAACGGAATGGGTCTCATCATCCATAACATCATTCCAGTAAATACAATGACCTGCTTCAGACTCTTTCTTTTAAGGTCCATTGACATACGGCAGCAATGATAAACCAAAATCTAACTCAGTTAATAATCAACTCTACACCAAACCAGTTTGATCCCAATGTTCATTGATCCCAATGAATGTCTTGATAATGGTCTGACTACATCAAAGTATAAAATGTAATAACTAGATTAAAAATGGACTGAAAACCTTTCAAGAAAATGTCCACAAATATTTTTCTCAGTATTGCTAAGCATATGAAGGATCTTTAAGAGCATTGAGCTTCAGCTTGTATTCTAACTGATATAACATAAATCTTATCTTTGAAGTCTCCTGTAGATTATTTATGCAAAAAAAAGCATTGCTAGGAAGATAATGTATCTTTGTAATATTCTAAGAGAGAACAATAAGCAAGTCTTACAACCAGTCTATCTATAAGAAGACAATGTCCCCAGCTCTGGTATAGCTGCAATTTTTCATTTAAATATATATATATATTTAATATATATTATATATATATATATTTATATATTTATATATTATATATATATTATATATAAGGTATATATATATATAAGGTATATATATATATATTTATATATTATTATATATATATATAACATGAATATATATTTAAATGTAAGATCTATTTGTAAATAGTTGTATTTTTACATATATGCATACAAACACACAAACAAACAAATATCTCCAACCCTGAATTTGAGAACTGCTACATTGCACAGTAACGTGTTAAAATTGTAATAAACAATTGTCTGTAAAATCAGTAAACACTTGTTGAGTTCCAGTTATGCAACAGGCTCTGTATTAGGCTCTGAGAACACAGTGGCATACAATAAACGTGAGACCACTATCCTCCTGAAGCTTACATGGTTGTGTTGATGAGACATGAGGAAACACTAGGTATTAAAAATATCCTTTTCTTCCTCACCTTATAACTGATCTTAAATAAAACAGAAGAGATAGGCAGGAGAAGATCGAAATGACCAGCCCATGTGGTTACAAATAAGTGACGGGAGAGGTCAATGAGAAGAGCAGAAGCTTTGAAGGTCATGGAAAGTAATTTAAATTTTATTATGGGTGCAATGAAAAGGAATTAAAGGCTTTTAGGTAGGGACCAGTGTTACATAATTTAAATTGTGCAAATGTCATGATGCAGCCTATGGGAATTTGGTAGAAATCAAGAGTGGAAGCACTGAAGCTTTTAATGGACATGAAGAGTTGATTCTCAGACCAGAGTAACAGTGGGGAAGTAGAGAAGAGGATGGATTAGAAAAATATTTTGGAGAGAAAACAAAGCTCTTCAATTTCATTTAATTCAAACACACATTTGATTTTTTAAGAAAATATTTTACAAAACATCTTTTAATAGCCTGATAGAGTTCCAGAAGACTTGGGAAATGTTAACAGAAGCAGTTCATTCAGAAGTGTTTCTTGTACCACTTGTACCACTGACCAGCAAAAACAAGTAGGAAGGACTGTCCTTGTCAAACTCATTTTACATACTGAGAATAATCCTCATCAATAATAAAATAGTCTGTTACTAAAATTAGAAGCTAAGCAGCTCTGATCTACCTTCAAACCCCACTGGGTTAAGAATATGAGAAGGATGGGAAAGGTAAGGATGCCCAGACATCTTATATCTGTGGAGAACTGAACCAGAGCCAGCAACAGCGGAAGGAAGAAATGGAGAACAGAGATTGTTAAGACTGTGCTGAAGCTCAGTTTCAAGCAATAAATAAGATTCGCTGAATACTTAAACAAGGAGACACAATTGAGCATGCCAGTTGTGCAGTAATCAGAGACCAACTGGCTCTTTTTGTGTCTAGGAATCAATTTTAAAGAAAGACAGACTCTGGAATAGGGGCTGAAATCATAAGGAAAATGAGTCTTTTCTGTCTGCAATGTGTTCCAGAGAGAAACGGCTATCGAGATTTACTGCTTCTTTTTTTTATCAGTGAAACACATAAATAGCAATTACTAAATATTAGTAACACCTTAGTGTTTTATGCCCAGGAAAGAAAACAAAAATAAATAAATAAATAAATAAATAAATCTTACATCTCAAAATATTTCACAAATTATCTCAGTCCTCCAATGTTCTGATCTCCATAAACACAACAAACTTCCATCATGAAAATGTTTAGATATCTTAATTTATAGGCCTTATTGCTCTCCGCCTTTTCCTCTTTACCTATCTTTAGGAAAAACACTCCTCATTTGTTTCACAAATTGATACTTAGTTGAACTTTCTGCAAATGCTGTTTCTTAGCAACCTAATCAAAGCACTTCATCTAAGTCTTCATCTATTAACCTTTTTATCTGTCCCTTAAGCTTGGTTCTTGTACTCCAATGAATACCCAAACTTTGCCAGATTATCATTGCATTTTTTGGACAGTATTAAAATACTTCTGTGACTTTTCTTATTTAACTATCTAATCCGTCCCTCATTACAGATTACTGAACAAGTGTCAGAGAGCATAATATACAAACGTGTTTCCAGCTCTGCATTGCTCATGAAAAATTTGAACTGCATATTATAATTTCAGAGTACACTAAAAAATCATTTTACATACTTATCAGTATCTTTAAACCACAAAATGTCAAACAAAATTTACTAAATTCAGAAGACAAAGAAAGAAATTATTAAATTCATATTAAGGTGACAGAGCATGAACAGTAAAATAGTAACCAAGATTGTGAATACTGAAAACAAAAGAAAAAATTTGTTATGGACTCAAAACACACCTCAACAGAAAGGCAACTTCTAGCAGAGGCTATCTTTATTTTCAATTTAATGTTTTACAGAAGAACTAAAAAGAGATCAATCAAATAAAAAATTCTGAAAGATGACATGAGTTTCTCTTATGATATTAGTGTCAATAAAACAGCTAATTCACCTAAAGCCTGCTGTGAGGCAGAAGACATTCAGAGTATACACAATGTACTGGATATTGTTATGGATTTTGTAACTTTTGTGCTAACTCACACATCATTGCCTTTTTCTGAAATTAAAACATCTCCAAAGCTTTCACAGATTCTGAGTCACTTCATTTTAATTCACAACTCAAGAAACATTCATCATGCAACTTCTTTAATTTTATCTACCATGAAAAAGTCAATTCAAATGTGTTGCTCTCATCAGACATGAAATATGCCCAGTACTAAATGTATTTTTAAGAAAAAGGATAATAAAATTAAATGCAAACTATGGGATAGTTATAGAGAATGTCTATTTTGACAAATATTTCACATTCCAGTGAAAAATATTAAATTTGAATTTTCAATATTATACATTTTCTTAAGAATCAATATTACATAAGTTATAGAGAATTCTGATTCCAAAATGCAAAGCTTATCAATAGAGTTCTAGAAATTTTGTACGACAATTATACATTTTGTATAGATATTATTAAACAGAGGTTGGAATATTCTGATTGAATGATATCAAAAAATAACTAAGGTACATTTTATTAATTATTTGCACTCCATTTAGTTGTTTTCACATGGAAACTTCTTCTCACATGCAAAGGGGTCAGAAACAAAATTAATAAAGAGCCCAATGAATAGGGAAGTGGATATAAAAGCACTGCAAAGCTATTTTGAAAACAGTGAATTTTGTTTGTCTTTTTGGACATAAAGCTGGCAACTAGCAAAGGGATGGTTCAGGATATTATATCTCTAAGAAAGCTCATCAAAATTATTTTAAAAATTAGTTAAGCTTTCTATGAGGTCTTCCAGGAACGTTTAGATAAAAGTTTAGCTGTGGAATATATATGACATATTGTTTCTATAAAGTGTGCCAAGGTCCATCCAGTGGGATGCCTACTTCAGTGAAGCCAGGTCTGTACCTTTTCAACAATTATCACAATAAAACAATCTCATTTTACTGTAGATTTTAAATATATATGCACATATGTACATATTATTTCTTGTGTTTAATGTGCCATCTCTATGTAATGATACTAGAAAAAAAATTACAAATTCAAACATCTAATGTATGTACATACTTCATAAAATGACCATAATATCTTTCATTTTTCTGATCCATGACTTTTTTCTTTTCAGTCAGCCTAAGGCTTTCATCTGGAGGGTCGTGGGAAGGCTTGCCTAATCAGTGTTGCCTTGGTTATAGAGACCATAGCTAAGCTGTGAGGCTTTCTTGCCTGGAGTCTGAGGAATTTGTATCCTAAGGCAGTGTTTTTCATAAGAGTGCTATTAGCATTTGGGAAATGTCAATTCTTTATTGCTCGTAAATTAAAAGATGTTTAGCATCTATGGATCCCGCGCCACTGCACTCCAGCCTGGTGCCTGGCGACGGAGCGAGACTCGGTCTCAAAAATAAAATAAAATAAAATTCTGCAATTATTGTGACAGGTAAAAATACCACCCACCACCAACAGCATGACCGCATTTCCAAATGTGTCTTTAAGATGGCAGTACTAACAACTGATTGAGAACCCCTGATTTAGAAGCAGAAGGAAAAAAAAAAAACACGTGAATAATTATTTTAAAAAATTAGGTGATGGGAAGAGGTATGAACATAAGTTGATCAGCTACAGAGCTTCTGTATCCTCTATAAATACATATAGACATTGATGACAAAGCCCAACAAGTCAGGGAAGGGCTTTTAGAAACTTCCAGAAGGTACTGGCCAGCCCAGGAACATGTGGGTTAACACTTTGCTATTGGTGTTAGTGAAATGATACAAGCTTTAGGAGACACACTGTACCTGCCACTTGCAACATGAGGCAGGCATGATTTTTGTGGAAGCAATACTAAATTACAGATAGATAAACCTAAGATATTATAGAACTGCTAAAGAGATACAGAGTTGAGGTGCTGGAGAGGCTTGCTAAAACATTTATAACCAGAAGCTGATGGAAACAAGCCTAAGTGAGGAAAAATCTAGATACCAAAAGTTAATGGCCTCTAGACTTTATACCCATGAATACCCCAATAGCTATTAGTCCAGGAACCCTAGACTAATAATCCTGTTAACCACTGATCCAGCTGACCCCACTTAGACTAGACTGGAGATTATCTTTTTGGGCCACACACTGCCCATTTGGAGAAAGGTAGAAAGGATGCCAAAAATCTGAGAGACTAAACTTTTTTTTTTCCCGAAAGACTATGCATTACCTAAAGGGAATATTTATATTATGAAATTATATTATATTTATTTAATTATACTAAAAAGTAGGCTTTACCTGATACCTGGTGTGAAGAAATCTATAAGGAATAACTGATCAATTGGAGGTAAAATTAATCACATTTTCTCTGCCTAACAATGTGTAAATATTCATATGTTCACCTCTCT
>NW_016107780.1:786165-790463 GCF_001604975.1 Cebus imitator | reverse complement strand
AAAGCCTACTTTTTAGTATAATTAAATAAATATAATATAATTTCATAATATAAATATTCCCTTTAGGTAATGCATAGTCTTTCGGGAAAAAAAAAGTTTAGTCTCTCAGATTTTTGGCATCCTTTCTACCTTTCTCCAAATGGGCAGTGTGTGGTCCATTTGGCACTAGATATATATATATCTGTGTGTGTGTCTGTGTGTGTGTGTATATATATATATGAACGTAAGATATATTAGATGCAAGAGACATTTTGGTGAAACCATGCAGAGAAAAACATACAAATTCTATACATCTTTCTTTCTTTTCTTAACAATGTAAACATTATAAATACTATATTTAAATGATCAAAATAAGCATATTCTCTATAACAATAGTTTTCAAGGTGTGCTCTATAGACCCTGGGATTTGATTAGACCCTTTAATGTTAAGCTTATTAGAATGTTTGATGTTAGGAAAATGTTTTTTTTTATTCTAAGACAATATTTGTGCTTTTCACTGTGTCTTTGTTTTTACTGATGATGAAAATCAATGATTTGTACAACTGATTGTGTTTTAGCACACCTCAAAGCAGTTGCACCAAACTATACTAGTTGCCACTGTATTCTTTGCATACTTTCAGGAAATAAAATTCCAGTTTCACTTAGCAATATTTTCAATGAATAATAAGAAAAGTTAATTCTATTAAACTTCATGATTGAGTACATTTCTTTTTAATAGTTTATTTGACTAAATTGGAAGCACGCTGGAGGCCTTCTGCAACATATCTCAGTACCATACTTATCTCCAGACAAAGCAGTGGTGTGGCTGGTTTGAGTTGCACGATGAGCTAGCCACTGTTTCTATGGATCACGATTTTCACTTGGAAAAAAAAAAAGGCTGATAGATGAACTAAGTTTATTCAGAGGTTTATAATAATTTCATAAATATGAATGCATGGAACCTGTCACTGTCAAGGAAACCTAACAATATGTTTTTGCTGATGATAAAATTTGACCTTTCCAAGTGAAAATTCGAATTTTGGAAACACATTTCTACTACCATATGCTTGATAACTTCCCAGTCATTAAAAACATGGTCTGATTAAATTGGTGGTAACATTAACAAAAGTGATCGTTTTGTGGTTGTTTAGTAAAATATGTCACCTTTGGGAAGATCTGCTCATCTAAGAAACAACCATTTTCCAAGTAGTGCATGACATAACAAAATCATGTATGTATTAAAAAAAAATCACTCCAAGGGCAAGACAGATCATGGATTTTAATATAACTGGGTATGAGAAATTCATTGATACAGTTTCAGACTTCATGTTGTAACTGATCTGTCAAATTCTGGAGTAGTATCAAAGACAAATTTATACAATATATGCCAAAGTTATTAAAATACCCTTCTCTTTCTTAGCTGCGTATCGGTGTGACACTAGTTTTCTTCATAAGATTCAACCAAAATACCAATTTGCAACAGTTTGAATACAGAAGCAGATATTAAGTCAAATATGAAAGTGATATGAAAAATTATAAAACAATGCCATTCTTCTCACTAATTTAGGGGGGACAAATACATTTATTTTCAAAAATGTGTTATTCTTGTTTACAGGTATTGGGTTTGTTATTTTAAAACAATTTAACAAATACACATGTTTATTTTTTTCTGTTTTAATTTTTCATGTGGCTAATATTAAGATATAACCCACATGAATAAAACCTGTTTAGGGCTCTCAGTAATTTTTAAGAGAATAAAGGGTTCCCAACCCTACTGCCTTCTATAACAGACATGATTTTAAAACCTAAAGCCACGAGAATAACTTTTTAAGTAGAGAACCTCAACCAGTCTTTCTTCTATAAGAAAGTAATCTCTATCACTGTTTTGGAGACAGGCTCACTTACTTCAGGTGTCTTCTTGCTCCAGGGACAAGTGCTGATTCAAATATGATTCAAAAATGATGAAAATGGATCATAATTTCATAAGCAAATATGGCTTCTATGTCAGACAATGTTTCCCCATGCTGACATTGACAGAGGGCACACACTGTTTCATCATGGTCTTATCGAAGCACCTGTATGTTCAAATACACCCATATTTGCTTTTTGTTTGACATCTAGTCATCAATCAATATTTTACAAACAGCTAAATTGCCAGCTATTAATACGTTATTATACCATTTTAAAACATGAAGTGTTTTTTTCTTACTTATGCTTAAATAGTTTTTGATAGTTTCCTACATATTAAACAATATCAAGTGAGGAAACACAATTTTAGTATACCTATATCTTATTTATTTATTTATTTATTGGGACAGGGTCTCACTCTTCACCCAGGCAGCAGCACAGTGGTGTGATCATGGCTCACTGCAGCCTTGACCTGGGCTCAACCAATCCCAAGCCTCAGGTTCCTGATTAGCTGGGACTAGAGACACATGCCACCATGCCTAGCTAGGTTATTTTATTATTTTTTTTTTTAGAGACGGGGTTTTGCCCTGTTACCCAGGCTGGTCTTGAACTCCTGACCTCAAGCAATCCACCCACCTCAGCCCTCCTAATTGCTAGGATTACAGGTGCGAGCCACTCCACCTGGCAATTTTTTATTTTTAAAAATCAAATTAAAATACTTGTGCTGTACATACATATAAACACATACTCAAAACTTCCATTTGGTTAGTCAGTAATTATCTGTTCTTGATTTTTCATAAGCTTCTGCTATTAACAGTAAGACATATGGGACCCAGAGTCATCATAAATATTGAACCTATGACTGCATTGATGATTTCTTAAATGTATTTAAAAGCCTTATTTATTTCTATTCTTTTACAAATTATTTTATTTCCATTTTTTAAAAATTATAAGTATAAAATGATATTTCTTGTCGTCACCTTAAGAATAAAACATTCCCTTGTACTAAATGGATAAATTTGACCTTATAGAAATCAAAGAGAAAACCAGGCCTATCACAAATTTACTATGTCTTGACTTCCCTCTGGATTCTCATTTGGTTTAGATTTCCGGGAAATCTGTTTGTGGGAGAACTGTGAGGCTGAGTCTATAACTGAGATGTCAATCAGCTGCAGTGGTGTAAAGGAGAAGCCATATGGCTCATTGCTACTCTTCATGTTGCAAGAGTGACAAATTTGTATATTCAGTTGCCATCAATATAATTATACGGTGTAGAGAAAATAAATTCTGGAATACACGCACTGATCCTGGGCTCTTTTTAAAAATAAACAAGATTTATGTGTACATTCCATATTTTTTTTTTTTTTGGTCCTAAAGTGAAGAGTAGAAGAAAGTAGAACATGCAGCTAAGTTTAAAAAGCATTGACTTGGGAGTTAAAACAGAATTGAGGTTATCCCATTTGTATGCAATGATTTAACGTACGTAATATTTCCATTAGTGTCTATGTGCCTTAACTGAGATTAGAATAACAGAATAACAGGTATTCTACACAGTTTCACAATCTGTTTAACAAAAACATTTTGGCACAGATTTCAGCATATATGTCCTAAAAAAGTTACTTCATGTTTTTTCTTTTATTAGATTATGTTTAAAATGCCACGAGGATGTTATTTAAAAGGACTATGCCATATAACTAAGAACCATTTTGTAGAGAAAAATTGCCTTTCTCTTGCTTATCTTTCCTATTTTTTTTACATTGTCTCTGATTGCTGATTACTTTCCTTGCATAGATTAAGAAAATGTAATCCGCCAAACTAGTATTCATTATAAACTGCAATGTTTTTCATATGCATGTGATAGATGTCTATATTCATATGTGTTGTATATATGATATAGGATACTTTATATACATATTCTATCTATGTATTCTCATAACTGCCCCCGAATATTGTAAAAGCACATGTCCGTACATATTTACTGAGTGATACACTTTTCAATTTTGAGTAGATTAGAGAAAAACCAAGAAAAATTAACATTAAAAATATTGTCCGCCAGGTGCCCATTCATTGTCAAAAATGAGTTCAAGGCCAGGCACAATGGCTCATGCCTGTAATCTCAGCATTTTAGGGGGCTGAGGCAGGTGGATCACGAGGTCAGGAGTTCGAGAACAGCCTGGCCATCATAGTGAAATCCCATCTCTACTAAAAATACAAAAAATCAGCTGGACATGGTGATGGGCCTGTAATCTCAGCTACTCAGGAGGCTAAGGCAGGAGAATCACTTGAACCTGGGAGGTGGAGGTTGCAGTGAGCCGAGATCACACCATTGTACTCCAACCTGGGTGACAAGAGTGAAACTCTGACTCAAAACAACAATAACAACAAAACACACATACACACACACACACACC
>NW_016107780.1:775733-786149 GCF_001604975.1 Cebus imitator | reverse complement strand
AAAAAAAAAAAAAAAAAAAAAAAAAAAAAAACCTTGTAACAGTGTGGCGTGCAAAGACTACCTTTCTTCCAATTACAAGATGAAGTTTACTGAGTTCCTTGATAATGAAGAAAAGTACTAAATAGAGTAAGGAATAAGTCTAAATGCAATTTTACTTCTAGTATTAATAAATAAAATACACTCAAATGAGAAGCACAGTTTTTAATGGTTTCATATGACTGAACCTTCTCTATCAACACAAGGGGATTTGATAGAGCTCAGTGAAAAAGAATTTCATTGGAATTTTCAACTTCAATATTGGGTTCACATAACAGCTCTTAGAACATGAGGAGCAGAGAGCTCAAGATGCTTTTGCTCCACTGCTTCTAAATCTTGTTTAGAAAAGTTTAATTTCATTGTAATTATAATAAACAATCTGGTGAATAATAAATATCCTGAGTCTATGCGTTTCCTGATAATTCAAGAAAAATTTGACATGCCTTTGGTATATCGTAGCAACATAGTGAAAATCATTTAATGATCAACCCAATTGGCTATCTCCTTTGGAGAATGATGATTAGAAAAAAAAATCAAATTATTTAAATGTGAAATCACAGTCATATGTTGGTTACTGCTGATAATGTATAGTCATATCTTAATTATTTGGAGCATATAATAGAAATTTTCCTTTCTCAAAATTATTTGTAAGGAAAAGAGGAAAATGTCTAACAGTGATTTCTCATCCCATTATTTTTATATCAATGCTCTTCAATGAATAAAGGCTTTGAGCCAAACAAATGTGTTCAAATCTACATCTACTATCCGTTTGACACTTGGAAAATTATTTTAACACTCTGATCCTGGTTTCTCATCTGGAAAACAAGAATAATGATATTACCTTCTTTGTTAGGATATTTAAAATATAAAAGAAATAAGATCATGTTTGTAAAATTCTTAACATAATGCCTATCACCTTGTAAGTTTTTAATTAGGTACGTGGGGGTAGGGGGAAGTACAGAAAAATTCCTGAAACATAGCAATAATAAAAATGACAAGAATAATGACACTGCACTATACATTTTACATGGATTATCTCATTTAATTTTAAAATAATAACATAAAGTACTATTGTTATCCCCATTTTACAGATGAGAAGAATGAGACTTACAGGGCTTAGGAAACTTGTTAAGGTCATGCAGCCTATAGAAGGCAGAAGAGGGACTAAATATATAAAGGTAGCAGCAATTATTATATTATTATCTTCACCATCACCGTCATCAACCCATCATGCTATCTCTGTAGCAGACTAGGCTATAAAAATGATTTCTTGGGTACTTCCAAAGATAATTGCCTTCCCTTGGAAGAAATCCAGAACAAGCCCACATTAAGCTAAATTCTGCATTAGAGTGGGCTGTCATACAGTTGGAAGGATTTATTCCAAGCGCCTAGAAGGCACATGAAAGATGAATAGATAGAATTTGTCAGATTTTCTTTTACCTTTAAACATATCCCAATGCAATGAAGGAAAAAAGGATAAAGCCATTTTGTTCACACACAAAGACATTTTTAAACATCATCACAATTGGTACATCTATCTGGTTGTTAGTTCCTAAGAAATCAAACACAGAGCCAAAGATATACATACCTCATGCAAAACATTGTCTGCATTGTTGATGAATGATAAAAATTAAATGAATTTAGTGTAAATGTATGAAACGACAGGAAGAGAATTAAAAATGAAAATCTAGAATTTAGTTGTTTTATAAAGCTGTTTATTCAAGATTACTCGCTCATTATATTTCACATGTCTACCTAACTATCAAAAAAGTTGCAATAATTCCAACATAAATTAATAATGAATGTACATTTTCCTAAAAAATTTTAATGCCATAATTATATCTGTACAATTGTTTTAAACATTCATATTAGAGATAAGCATTAATGATTTGACAGAAACATCATAATATATTATTCAAATGTATCACAGGTAAACAGAATATGATATCAATATAAATATTCTCATAATTTATTCAAAGCGTAAATCAAGTGTAACATATTTTTAACAGTAGGATTTTCTAATAAGCTTAAAATGATGTTTAATTTCTATTTTCGTAATTGTTATCGAGTTAGACATTTAAAGAATGCCATGATTTTTCTTTTGATCTTATTATAACTTTTAAGAATATACACTGTTCATAAAAAACGTAAAAATACTCATAAAAAAATGAAAGAATTAAAAATACTAGTTGTCACTGAAGATTCCATATTCAATTCCATACAGGTGGACTTGATAGATGAAGCCAAAAGCAAGTAGAGTTTTTCATAACAAGAGTCTCAATGGAAAATCACTGGAATATAACATCTGATGACTAGGGAATATACCCAAAGGCTTTAGACTGTTGAGTTTTCACATTACAGTACTAAGCAACCTCCCACATGACAATCACATTCCTCCCATGCTATGTAGAAACGAAATGGAAAGCAAGACCTCACCACCCCCAACTACTTATCAGCAGTTCTCCTTTGACATACCTCAAGTTATACCTCAGGTCAGGATTAGGGATAAAAAAAGTACCCTTCAAGAGGACATATTTCCCTTTTTATTCTATGGTATGCTCTTCCTTGGAGTCTCTGACTAAAACCTGAGCCACCAAGGAAGGAAAATCAATAGCCTTAAGGGAGAGGCACAGAGCACAGGTGGGGAATTTTATTACTCAAGACTCTATATTTTTAAAAGGGGTCATTTATATTTATATACTTTCCGTTGACTAATTATCCCTCTAGTTATGATTGTCTCGATTAGTGTAAATTGTTATAACTACAATCAACACCCAATTGAAACATTTAGGCTGTTAGCAGTTGAGATAGAGTCAGGAATCAGAAAGGGTCTGTTTCAAGCCTTTCATATACCCCTTCCCATATTCACTATGTAAGGTAGAAAGTTACTTTCTTAGTGCCTATGAACATCCAAGTTGAAATCTGTAACTAAGGAGTTCAATGCTTACTTCACTGTAAGAAGTCAGATGTGTAGCCGAAGAAGTCAGATTGTGAGAAGTCGGATGTGTAGCAGAGAGCCTGACTTTTAAGGAGGGGTTATTATAACTACTTCTACAGGACAACATTCTTTACAACTGAGGTTCAGTGGCTTAGTGGCAGGGGAGGAGAACCAGAAGCCTGTCATCTTTCACTAACCTCTGGTTACTTGTCTAAGATCTCCCTCCTCACCTAAAACCACCATTTTCCTCTGAATGCTTTCCTCCTTCCTTACCATATTCTGTAAAACTAGTATAGGCTGGGCGCGGTGGCTCACGCCTGTAATCCTAGAACTTTGGGAGGCCGAGGTGGGTGGATCACCTGAGGTCAGCAGTTCAAGACCAGCCTGGCCATCATGGTGAAACCCCATCTTAAAAAAATTAAAAAAAAAAACTAGTATAGACTTTTATTGCTAATCATGGTATGAATACTTTGGCTTTTTTCAATACATAAATAATCTATAATTGAGATGTTGGAGGAGTTTTCTTGCTGTGTAGGGAAAAGTTCTGCTACATTAAAAAATAATAACACAATACCTATACAGAATGATGAACTATTTACTGGGCTAATTCTAGCATCTCTGTATTTACTGTATGGAAGAGTTCTTTATGGAGAGAAATTAACCAAATGGATGTCTGTCAAAAGAAGCATGCCTATAAATATTATAGTTTGAAAATGTTTATTGAAGTTGTCCATTTATTCTCAGAGGGTTACTATAAGCACCACAAGGACAGAGATCTTGTCTGTTCTTCATTGCTATATCTCAAGCACCGTGAATAGCACCAGTATATAGTGAATGCTCAGTAAACTTTTGTTGAAGGAGTGATGAAAATACCTCATTAAACTCCTGTCCTTCATTAGAAACTTGCAAACAAAGAAAATAAAAACAATCACATTGATTTATCAACAAAAATAATGTTTCTAGCATCTTGTTTAAAAAGGCAGCCTCTGACATGTAGTCCTGGATTTGATTTGAACTGTGTGGCCCTTTATAAATCAATTAATTTTTCTGCACCTCAGTTTTCCTTGCTGTAAAATGGGTGTATGCTACCTCATTGTGTTGTCATTATGATTAAATAAGGTACTGCCTGAGTAAAGAGCCTTCAAATTTCCCGGCATAAAGTAAGCACGCATTAAATGTTGGGTGTTTTTATTAAAACTCGAAATTACACTGAAAAAGGCACTGAGACCCCTGAAATAAATGATAGACTTTTCACAGCCAGTTGGCAAAGCTAGAACTAAACAGCTACACTTCTGTTCAATCTATGAAAAAGCTTATCCTGCCTGCTTATGTCTTTACATATACTTCCTAATATATGTGTATATATGTGTGTGTGTGTGTGTGTATATACATATGCTTTCTAATATATACTTATATATGTAAGTGTATCCATAATATACGCTTTCCAATATGTATTCTATATATACTTACTAGAAATCAACAAAGATGAGTGTGGTTCACTCTCTCTGGCAAAGACTTGAAAAATGCATGATTCTGAGATGCCTGCTAAAAATGAGAAAACCTTGAACCATGCCAAACAAGGCAGTTAATATAACTGCCCTAACCTCAAGTTTAGCACACAGTTGGAAATTTTGTTCTGGAGCATTTGCAAAGACACAGATCCAGGGAAACGGGAATCAAATGCAGCAATTCTGCAAGTGTGTTCAGGATGAATATTATATTCAGTGTCACCGAGCACCTCACTCCCCCCGCCCCCACCCTCGCTGTCTCACCTCCCTCCCTTCGATCCTGCCACTCCCCTCTGCTGGTGCTGGAAGCACCAGGCGGGTGGCTCTCTGAGCTAGCGCGGGGCGGGGGCGGATACGCTTAGCCTGAGCCCAGGGGCCAGGAGCCCGGAGGCAGGTGGAGGCAAGGCGAGGCAGCAAGTGCTGGGTACGGCTCAGCTGGAGCACAGTTTCCCTCCCGGACCAGTTGAGTCAACCTCACGCGTAGACCAAGAGGATCAAAGGACTGGTACGTCACCTGCTGCGCCGGCGCCGCTGCGCGCAGACCAGACGTGCCGGGAGCTGCAGGTGAGTCACTTGCTCTTCCCTCCCGCCCCTACCTCCTCGACCGGAGTCCAACAGGTTGGCTGGAGCAGCGCGGCTCCCAGGGGCCCCGTGGGTACACTTCCAGTCTCACCTGGGCGCTGGCCTCGGCTTCTCCCCTTAACGAGGGAGGCCGTCGTTACTATTTAAATTCCTGCCCCAGCCCACGCTTGTTCTATTCCTTGTCTTTTTGCCTTTCCTTCTAAAATGAGAGCTCCGCGGTGCTCAGAACACCTGCTCTCCGGAAAACTTGCAGGGACAGAAATGGCTAAAAGGAAGGATGCCTCAACAAAGTGCCTCAACACTGGGTGGACACTCGACAGGGTGGGGGCTGACCGTGACACTCCTAGTTCTTAGTGACACACTGGGGCTTCAATAAAAAGTCATCATTAATTATCCTTGTTTCTCAAGCAGGAGGTCAAAACTTAAGGGAGACGGGAGAAGAAAATGGAGCGTCGGTGATCATCAGACTAGAATGAGAGTTAATTGGGAGAAAATGGTGCGGTCCCTTCACCCAGAGCACCCTCCCCCACGTGCTCACACCCCCAGCGAACACCCCCGGGGAGGCCTATGAAGCAGCAGTAAAAGAAGAAGGAGGAATATAAATTCTCAAGTTGGAAGGGACCAGGCTACCATTTCCTCTGCTTTCTGAACTTTTTGTTTTGGTCTCCTGCGGGCAGTAGTGAGTCTCTCCATCCCCCTTGCTTGCTTGCTTTCAGCTAAGAGTCATCTTCTCTCCTCTTCCTCCTCCTCCTCCACCCCACGTCTCCCTCCTTCCTCCCTTCCCCAACCCCTCCACCCACCAAGTAGCGAGTCATTCAATCTGTACACCTCCCAGTCTGGGAATCGCAATTGCGAAGTTGGGAGGCAGAGTGACAACGTTTCGGAAGCGCCACGGCGACCGGCAGTGTGCACAGGGGCTGTGTCAGGCTCGGACCTCACCTGATCCTTGCTCTGAGCGCGACCCTTGCTCTGCTCCCGATCTGTCTCCTCTCTCTGCCACTTGTGCGCTGCTTCCGCGCACTCACAGCTCCCTAGCGGCAGGAGGAGGAAGGCGCACAGCGGGTGGAGAGAGTAGGGGTGCGCCAGGGAGAGGCAACCCCTTCCGGAGCCCGGGGAATCCCGGCCGCCACCGGGGGCCGTGCCACCGCCCTCGCGGAACCAGCGCTTTCGGGGTGTCCCCAACTTTGTGGCGCCCTCAGGCCGCGGCGACTGGGATAGAGATGCCTTCCAGCGGCAGAGCGCTGCTGGACTCGCCGCTGGACTCGCCGCTGGACAGCGGCTCCCTGACCTCCCTGGACTCCAGTGTCTTCTGCAGCGAGGGTGAAGGGGAGCCCTTGGCGCTCGGGGACTGCTTCACGGTCAACGTGGGCGGCAGCCGCTTCGTGCTCTCGCAGCAGGCGCTGTCCTGCTTCCCGCACACGCGCCTTGGCAAGCTGGCCGTGGTGGTGGCTTCCTACCGCCGCCCCGGGGCCCTGGCCGCCGTGCCCAGCCCCCTGGAGCTTTGCGACGATGCCAACCCAGTGGACAATGAGTACTTCTTCGACCGCAGCTCGCAGGCGTTCCGCTACGTCTTGCACTACTACCGCACGGGCCGCCTGCATGTCATGGAGCAGCTGTGCGCGCTCTCCTTCCTGCAGGAGATCCAGTACTGGGGCATCGATGAGCTCAGCATAGATTCCTGCTGCAGGGACAGGTAACCCGGAGTCGCGCGGCGGCTGGGCGGGGAGGCGGGCGAGGCAGAGAAAAAGAGGGAAGCACAGGTAGATTTGAGGCTTTACACCAGCTTCGCTGGAGCCAGGCCTAGTAATAGGTGTGGCCACCTCTGGGCTGACAGGTGGGGTGGGGGTGGGGGACAGAAAAGCGTCAACGCCAACTTTTGAATAGAACTTTTTGAATCTCTTTGTTCACTTTTTTGAGTATGCTAATTTAAGGTATAAGGCAAGGACTTTAGGCCCACAATAAATATTTGGTGACTGAATAAATGAATCAGAAAAGCCATGCTCCAAAAGGTGCATGCATAGGAATGAAAGATTTGGCATGCAGCATTATCATTTATCAAACCTAGATCACTGACTTTGAAGACCTTCAATGGAGAATTGTTTTAAATATAGAAGATAAAATGTTGGTCCCTTGATTGAAGGATTGTGGAACTTGGAGGGAAACTTTGCTCTTACTTAGCTATTACAACCATTTCTTCATGAATACCCTTTCATTACACCCCCCAAAAAATTCCACCTGGCAAACATCTGTTCTTGTTACCAGAAAATGGGTAATAAAATGTATTAATCCAAAGTAGTTTTGTTATGTATAAACTTCTACTTAGAAAGTGTCATTTTAAAAAATTATAATCCAGGCCAGGTGTGGTGGTTCACGCCTGTAATCCCAGGAGTTTGGGAGGCCAAGGCAGGTGGATCACTTGAGGCCAAGAGTTTGAGAGCAGTCTGGGCAACATGGCAAAACGCTGTCTCTAGTAAAAGTAAAAAATTAACTGGGGGTGGTGATGCACACCTCTAATCCCAGCTACTCAGGAGGCTGAGGTAGGTGAGTCACTTGAACCCAGGAAGTGCAGGTTGCAGTGAGCCGAGATTGCTCCGCTGCACTCCAGCCTAGGCAACAGAGCAAGACTCTAAAAAAAAAAAAAAAAAAAAAAAAAAAAAAAAAAAAAAAAAAAAAAAAAAAAAAAAAAAAAAAAAAAAAAAGAAAAGAAAAGAAAGAAAGAAAAACATAATAATCCTAACTAAGAAATTCTGTGGGCAAGAGACAACCTAAGTAAAACATGAATAGACATTTTTCTACATTTTATTGAATGAAAAAGGCTGACCTCCCTGCCCTGTTTAATTATCTTCTACTTCCGTATTTTAATAAAGTTAGACTAATCACCAAATTGTCTTCTCTAAAAGATACTTCAGAAGAAAAGAACTGAGTGAAACTTTAGACTTCAAGAAGGACACAGAAGACCAGGAAAGTCAACATGAGAGTGAACAGGACTTCTCCCAAGGACCTTGTCCCACTGTTCGCCAGAAGCTCTGGAATATCCTGGAGAAACCTGGATCTTCCACAGCTGCCCGTATCTTTGGGGTCATCTCCATTATCTTCGTGGTGGTGTCCATCATTAACATGGCCCTGATGTCAGCTGAGTTAAGCTGGCTGGACCTGCAGCTGCTGGAAATCCTGGAGTATGTGTGCATTAGCTGGTTCACTGGGGAGTTTGTCCTCCGCTTCCTGTGTGTGCGGGACAGATGTCACTTCCTGAGAAAGGTGCCAAACATCATAGACCTCCTTGCCATCTTGCCCTTCTACATCACTCTTCTGGTAGAGAGCCTGAGTGGGAGCCAGACGACGCAGGAGCTGGAGAACGTGGGGCGCATTGTCCAGGTTTTGAGGCTGCTCAGGGCTCTGCGCATGCTAAAGCTGGGCAGACATTCCACAGGTATTCAGATTTCGTTGATGCCTTTTCATTTGCCATTTCATGTAAGCATTTATTATTTGACCACAGTACAAGGAAAGTAATGCTGAACTAATATTCAAAATTACCAACTCCCATACTTTACCTGATCATGACCTCTAAGGAGATATTGGGAAGCAAAACCTTGAAGTTGTTCTCACAGGTATAGAGAAGTGAGCTCTTACATACCTCCTCGTCATAAGAGAAATGTTGAGACACAATTTGACCGTTCGCTAACCTCAGCTTATCTGAAGCCATTGCCCAGAAAATGTCCAAAAATTAAAGGCATGCTGCCTCTTCAAGGTTCTAGACAAAACATGCGTAAATGACATAAAAAGATACACATAAATTATATATGACATTTAGGGACATAAGCCAGTTTCTCTTCTGTGTCCAAGAGGTGCGTGCTACATTTGCTCCTTGGCAGAAGGGAAAGTCAGCCTTTCAGAGCCTTCTCTGAACATACAGAAAGAGAGATAACTAGGTACAGGTGCCCTTTCCAAAATTTTTGAAGAAGCAAAGGAAATATTTTGCTTTGGAAGAAAGCAAATAAACTAATTAAATTCTTGTCTCTAACCTGGGATGCATGAGAGAGGGGAATACAGAGATCCTCTAGTTGTTTCTTTTTGTGCCATAGAGACTTTGAAAATCTAATTAATATTTTCCTAGAAAAGTCTCCATACAACACACATATAAACACATAAGGTACATGAAAATTATAATTAATATCAGCAAAAATCATAGGAACTGATTAAAGATGATTTTTGCATCCCCAGTAGTAGTAGTTATCAGGAGCTGACCCTGCAGCTGTCAGATGTTCTGGAGTACCTATAAGTTTCCTTATGACATACCTTAATGAAAATAAGAATCCCCATACAAGCTTGTTGAAATACAGCTTCTAGATACAACCCCCAGAAAGCTTGATGTTGGATCTAGTAGTATACATTTTTTAAATAGTAAGTTCACCAATGACTTTGATGTGGGTGGTTCTTGGATCACACTTTGAGAAACACTGGAGTGCCATATTAATTTTATGTATGTTGATAAAAACACATATTAGTACAAATAAATTGGCTAGAGATACCTATTCCTAGATTATTTCCATAGGTATGTGCCCAGACCAACCACCTCAAAAAAGGTTGATGATAGCTGTTTCTTGCTATAAATACAGGGTGAAATTAACCTCTGATATTTTTTTTTCAACTTTTCTCTGGTAATTAGAACTTATCATAATATAATTTTGGTAGTGTATTTTCCTAGCTAGTCTCACATACCAGGAATTTGATAATGGGGTTTCCAACAACTCTTACAAGTACCACACTCTGTTTTCTGACACAGATAATGGGATGCTTTCTTCAAGTATTTATAAACTGTTCACAAGACTCAATTTAAAAACTCCCAGTAAATACTACATTTTTTTTGAAAAGAAAGGAAAAGGAAAATAATTTCCACAATGTCACCTCTTCAAATATTTTCTCCATTCTAAAACAAGTATAAAGTTTTAGTAAACTCTTAATTATTAAAAATATGTGAATTACAATATTTGACAATTTTGCCTCAACACTACACTTATTAAAATGTAAACATAGATGGCATACTTCCCCATGTATTAATTATGAATAAAAGTTAAGAAGTGTTATAGAATAACGTGGTTTTGGCTAGACAACTAGATTTAAATCCTGGCTCTGTAGCTTTCTACCAGATAAGCTACCTCTTCATGCCTCAGCTTCCTCATCTGTATAATGGCATAACAATTACCAAGGCCCTTTCATATCCTTTCTTTTAAGTTAACAGAGATAACATGCTACAAATTTGGCCAGCTTTACTTTCCTTATAAATTTTTTTTTAATTTTATTTATTTATTTTTTTATTTTTTTATTTATTTTTATTTTTATTTTTATTTTTTT
>NW_016107780.1:762255-775468 GCF_001604975.1 Cebus imitator | reverse complement strand
ATGGAGTCTCACACTGTCGCCCAGGCTGGAGTGCAGTGGCAGGATCTTGGCTCCCTGCAACCTCTGCCTCCCGGGTTCAAACCATTCTCCTACCTCAGCCTCCCAAGCAGTTGGGACTACAGGTGCAAACCACCACACCTAGCTAATTTTTTGTATTTTTAGTAGAGATGGGATTTTGACTTGTTGGCCAGGATGGTCTCAATCTCTTGACCTCGTGATCCGCCAGCCTCGGCCTCCCAAAGTGCTGGGATTACACGCATGAGCCACCGCGCCCAGCCTACAAAATTGTTTTGAACATTTTGCCTTTAAATTAAAACAGTATTTCCAGACAAATGCTATGCATTTCCTCATATATTGTGAATTTATTTAAGAAATGTAATTTCATGTAGACATATCAAGGCCAGTTTTTTTAAAAAGGTAAAGGTATTATAAAGATATTCCGAAAGATATTCTTTTGAAGTTAAACTTAAAAATATTCAGTGATCTTTAAAAATAGCCGGTTCATAATTCAAGAATATCTCAAAATTTGAAAAGCAAAATTCAAAATAAATAAGAGTATGATTAGTATGCCAATGCATTTGAAATAGTCTCTAGTGAGCAAATAAAAACAAAAAATGATTCTAAGAGGTATTGTTTTGGACTTCTGAGGTGATATCATTTTGATATCATGTTGATATGATTTCAAAATGTGAAAAAACTTTAAAAACCATCTCTCTAGTATTAGGGAGAAAATCTTACTGTTCATTCAAAGACTGATTCCATAATGGGCTCTTCTTACTCCCTCATAGGGCCTAGTGTCTTCAGAGATGGAATTGGAATTATCATGGGTCTGTCTCCTTGGGTTTTAATAAATCCTCAGATCTAGGAATGGAAAAGCAGCCAATGCTTCATAATGAATAAATTCTCTAGTGGTTCCATTTCCCATACCGTTTTGCAATGGAGAAATATTCTGTATTCAGGTCTATGTTACTATAGGAAAGCAGAAATTTATTGTACTCAGGGAGATCATTTCCTATACTTTTGGGATTAAGGACTAGGGTTTCAGTGGGTGTCTTGGGAGTTCAGACCTCCTCCTGACATACCACTAAGAATGTCCCCGGAATATACATGTGAGGTTCTCATGTAGATTTTATCACCAATGCCTAACTTGCTTCTGCTGCTTCGCTTTGTTGCTATGGTGTCCAACGTTTACTTTTTCTGGCTTTCCAATAATCAGATTCCTGATTGTGTTAAACTTTACCAGGAAGGTGAGAAAAATGGACACATAAAATATAAGACAACATAAAATTGGCATTAGAAACAAATGATAAAATGATGCATTGAAATGCAGATGTCACCAAATGAGCCCTCCACATGTAATACTGCAAAGGCCTCTTATTGTACAGACTAAAGTCTGAACCAACTAAAGTCTGTACAAAACTCCTATCATAACCCCCCTGCCTGCCTTCAGCCTTACCTCTCACCTTCTTTTTAATAGTAGAAGTTCAATAAGTCTATAGGCAAATTAATGAATCTAATATTTCTCTCTAGCCATCTCAACCTGGCTCCATCAACTAGACTGTGAGTTCCTGAGCACAAGGATTATGATTTAACCAGCTTCTTATCCCCAGAACATTGCCCCGGGCTGGGGTCTTATTAAGTGTTCAGTGCAGTTTGTGGAGAGCAAGGAGGGAGAAAAGGGAGTGAAGGAAGAGAAAGAAAAGAGATGCCAGTGACTGACAGCATTTGCTCTATTGCAGGATTACGCTCCCTTGGGATGACAATTACCCAGTGTTATGAAGAAGTCGGCCTACTGCTCCTATTTCTATCTGTGGGAATCTCCATATTTTCAACTGTAGAATACTTTGCTGAGCAAAGCATTCCTGACACAACCTTCACAAGTGTCCCTTGTGCATGGTGGTGGGCCACCACCTCTATGACCACTGTGGGATATGGGGACATTAGACCAGACACCACCACAGGCAAAATCGTGGCCTTCATGTGTATCTTATCGGGAATTCTTGTCTTGGCCTTGCCTATTGCTATTATTAATGATCGCTTCTCTGCTTGCTACTTCACCTTGAAACTCAAGGAAGCAGCTGTTAGACAGCGTGAAGCCCTAAAGAAGCTTACCAAGAATATAGCCACTGACTCATATATCAGTGTTAACTTGAGAGATGTCTATGCCCGGAGTATCATGGAGATGCTTCGATTGAAAGGCAGAGAAAGAGCAAGTACCAGGAGCAGCGGGGGAGATGATTTCTGGTTTTGAATTAATTTTCAACTTATTTACAAAAGCTATGTACAATTAACTAAATTGATAAAGCAGTGATGTAGATTTCTGTATTCTGATGATGAGTCTCTTCGGAGCACTGCTCATCTTAATTAACTTTTGCTGATACATTGCTTCGTCTACTAGAATATTTCACATCACCTATAACAACTGCACAGTGTACTGGCACATCTGAGTGTCCAAAAGAGCCAATTAACACAACCAAATACAACTGGGCCAATATAAACATGTTTGAATTGTCAAATATAAAATAATATTATTGCAATATATACAAAAAAGTTAGATTTTATGTATCACTAATTTTAGAAGTTTTTTGCACCACTAATTTTTTTTAAATGAAAGTTGAACTGCATAGCCCAGAGAAAGATAAGTGAATATTTAAGAACATACTGAACAATTTTGCTATTTAAAGACATTATCCAAGTACATAAATCACTCCTTTCTTATCAGTTAAAGGTATTGAATATAATAATTACTTTACAAGAGAAAACTCTTTTCTGATGGGCAGCGATTGTATCCCTATTTTCTTTTTCGTGCAAACTACCAGTCACAAATGAACTGATCTCTATATCCCATTATTACTATAAGAGGTGGGAATCCCAAAACTCCTTAGATTGCAGTACATGAGTCTATACAAAGGCTTCAACAATTGCACATCTTCATTCTCCCAACTGAGTATAATATGTGGAGCATAAAACAGCATATTTCTTAGTACTTCATGAAAATCAGATGGTCTTTTATGGATGTATTGTTCACGTTATGGTTTTAAAGTAATGAATATGTAAAAGTGAAGTAGTGAACATCCTAAATTTATACATTGAAATTCTTAAATAATCTTATTCATATAATGAGAAATATATGTTGAATGACATCACTGGATAAACTTGAAGACCTTTTATTTATTAAAAAAATATTATGGACAGCTTTCTGGTTGTTGGGGTAAATAGCAAATGTTCAAACTTTGCAGGCATTTTGACAGCATTTTGAAATTTATGATAATAATACCATTCCGAGACATTCTGTTATATAATTAAAGCCAAAACTGCTAACGCTAAGAATTAGCTCATGATTCCCATTATCTTAGTAAATGAAATTCTAAAACCTAAGAACAACAAGGAATCAATCACCTTAATACCTATGTCTCCAATATAATAGAGCCCCCACGGGGAAGAAAATTGGCTCATGGGGAAAAAGAAACTTACTCATTTCATATACAAAACACAGATATGCATACAGAGTATATCTGTAGTATTAACATTTCATGGAGGTGAGAAATTAGGGGGAAAAAGCCTAGAAAGCTCTTTGCCAGGGGTGAATGGTGATAAGAAATAAACATTGAGAAGGACTGCTTTCATATATAACATATTTCATCAACTCTAAGACATCCTATTATGCTATGCACTACCAAGAAAGAAAGATATTAGTCAATTGTAAGACGCCATTAACTGTAAGATGCATCTGGATTTCAGATATGTAAAAATTTAAAATAAGTACCTTAAAATCCATGAAATATCGCATGTACTACCTCCTGTTTTCTGGTATGCATGCTTAAGCTCTCAAAACATTTTCACTGATGGCATGAGTTTTAGATTGTGTGCTAAAGTACTTTAATTCATTTCACTTGTTTCCACTTCTCCTAAATATTATGAAAGATTTAGGAGATATGAATATTAATAAGATAAATATTTTCCTTCTTACATACATACATGGGTGCTAGAGTGTGGCACAGGGCCACTAGTTGTAGTATAAATCCCTTCCGCAATCTGAAGGGGAAGTAGAGGTTAGACACAGAAGGTAAACTTAATCCAGCTTTTCTAGAACTTTCTCTAATAAGAATAGTTACTCTGATATAGGACTATGCTCTGTATTCATTATATATTGTGTTATTTTATCCTCAAAGCTATCCCTATTATATAATTACTATTCTTATACTCTTCAAAATACATATTTTATATGTTTATTAACTCCACAAATATTTATTAAGGACCTTTTGGTGTGCTGGGTACTAGGGAGTCTTTAAACAAGACTAGGTTCTGTTCTCTTGTACTTAATATTCTATTCAAGGGTATGTGAGAGAAAGATAGCAAACCTGAAACATTAAAAGGTATAAACTTGCCTAAATTCACACAGGCTATAGATGGCAGAGCCAGGGATGAACACCA
Source organism: Cebus imitator (assembly GCF_001604975.1). Classification (NCBI taxonomy): domain Eukaryota; kingdom Metazoa; phylum Chordata; class Mammalia; order Primates; family Cebidae; genus Cebus; species Cebus imitator. Next base: position 771,034 of record NW_016107780.1, on the reverse strand, counting down.
GTCTGCTTGACCCTGAAAATGACACTTCTAAAAGTCAAATTGCAGATTTCATTCTTCCCACACAAGTTCTGCATAAAAACTTATTTTTTAGGCTGGCAGGCCAACTTCTTGTGCATGGAGAAGTTCAATATGCCTTAAGTAAAATAACAGCTTATTCTCAGAGGTGGAATGGTGCTTTTAAGAAAAGGCTGTGGTGACACCTTATAGTCATTATTAGATAGAAAAAAAATATTATCTTAATAGTTGGAAAATAAAAAATTTAAAAACTACTTGTATATATATGTATATATGTTTTTATCATAGAGGATCCTAAACATCTTCTAGATAAATGTGCTGTTAGCTTTATAAATGTTGTCAAGATGTAGGTATTTCAAAAGGAATTTTAAATTATTATTGCTTACTTAATTTTGCTGTTAAATAAAATATCAGTTTATTTATTCAATGAGTGTATATATAAGCAAATCTAATTCATTTAAGTAAAAAAGTCAAGGCAGGAACTCTGCTAATTTTATATCCCATTATTTTAAAACATTGAACACTTTTTAAACATCTAAGAATTATTGTTATAAAACTATTTAATTTTTTTAAATATAAAAAATTGAATTATTGTCTTTCTCTAAGGTATTTAGAGAACACAACTTTGTTAATTTAACTTTTATTTTAAGTTCAGGGGTACATGTACAGGTTTGTTATATAGGTGAACTTGTGTCATGAGAGTTTTTTGTACAGATTATTTCATCACCCAGGGATTAAACCTAGCACTCATTAGTTATTCTTCTTAATTCTCTCCTTCCTCCCACCCAGCACTCTCTGATAGGCCCCAGTGTGTTTTGCTCCCTTCTATGTGTTTATGTGTTCTCAGCATTTAGCTCCCACTTATAAGTGAGAACATGTGGTATTTGGTTTTCTGTTCCTGCATTGTTTTGCTAAGGATAATAGCCTCCAGGCCCATCCACGTTCCTGCAAATGACATGATCTAATTCTTTCATATGGCTGCATAGTACTTCATGGTGCCTACATACATTTCCTTTATCCAGTCTACAATTAATGGGCATTTAGGTTTAGCCTATGTCTTTGCTATTGTGAATAGTGCTGCAATGAACACGTGTGTGCATGTGTCTTTATAATAAAACAATTTCTATTCCTTGGGTATTACCCATTAATGGAACTGCTGGATCCAATGGTATTTCTGTTTTTAGGTCTTTGGGGAATTGCCACACTGTCTCTCACAGTGGTTGAACTAATTTACACTCCCAGCAACAGTGTAGAAACGTTCCAATTTCTCCACAACTTTGCCAGCATCTGCTTTTATTTATTTATTTAATTTTTTACTTTTTAATAATAGCCATTCTGCCTAGAGTGAGATGGTATCTCATTGTGGTTTTGATTTGCATTTCTCTAATGATCAGTGATCTTAAGGCTTTTTTCATGTGATTGTTGGCCACATGTATGTCTTCTTTTGAAAAGTGTTCATATCCTTTGCCCATTTTTTAATGGGGATTATTTGTTTTTTCTTGTAAACTTAAGTTCCTTATAGATGCTGGAATATTAGGCCTCTCTAAATGTATAATTTGCAAATAATTTCCCCCATTCTGTAGGTTGTCTGTTCACTCTGTTAATAGGTTCCTTTGCTCTGAAGAAGCTCTGTAGTTTAATTAGGGTCCCAATTGTCAGTTTTCACTTTTGTTGCAACAGCCTTTTGTGTCTTCATCATGAAATCTTTGCCTGTTAGAAAACACTACTTTCAAACATTTAAATGCACATAGGCAATGCTTGAGTACCTGAAAAAGCTATTTTAAGAAATTATTGAGATATTTCTATTAAGTGACATATTCATATTTTATTTTATGTATATATTATTTATATAACATACAAGAAATTGTTGCATTTATCATTTTAATGCAAAATAGTATCAAGTATAATGGATCAGATGTACTAATAACTGAGGTAGGAATCTCAGTTCTGTGTTTTAGTATGGAATTCTTATGCTTATTAAAGTATTTTGATTAGCTGTTGCAGAAAATATATATGCTGACCCAATTTATCTAAGCAAAGCATTGTCATTGGATAAGTTTACTACTTTGAGAAGTATTTTCATTGATACATTGTGTTAACAAGAAAAGTCTCTTCTTTTCATGTATTAGCTGTTAATAACTGTCTTATGAATCCTTCAGTTCAGATCCAAAAAGATACTGGATAGCAGGTAAATGATGTATTTAATGCTTTCCTTCATGATTTTTCTTTACAAAGCATCACCACCGCAGAACTTTCTCCAAGCCATACTAATACAAGAAAGAAAAGAGAGCTTTACTCATAAACAGGCAATTGCTTACATCATATGTTTTAGGGATGATAGGACAACCTGGATACTCACCATCCTTATGTTTGCACTTTGCTTATATTACATTATATATGTTATATTAATCACTCCCTTGCTTACCCCCTCAACTCAACTCCAGTGTCACTCTTTTCCTTCCTGGTATTAAATTGGCAATAGCTAGACCGTAATTAAATCCAATCCAACGCCTTCTTGTGCCTACCCTTGTAGAGCAGATCATGCTTTACAGAAAAAAACACAATGCCTGCAGACTCCTCTCACTTTACATTCATGCCTACAACCCCAAATGGGTTCTTAAAGCTGCCAGCCAATCTTATATGGCAATTCCTGAGTCCATTCACTCTCTTGAGACAAGTAAAAACCTCTAACACTTCCCTTTGATTCCGCTTTAACTCAGAAAATAGAATCAGAAGAGATTTTTTAAAAAAAGACTCATCACCCACATTTATCCACCTACCTCCATCTGTGCTTATTAACTCTGCCTTTCCTCACTTTACAAGGATTGGATCATCCAACTACATTTTCTCTCCAACTCTAGGACATTGCTACAGAGAGCTTTTCCCCTCTTCTTACTATATCATCAATTTTGCCCCTTCCTACTTCCTATCAGCACACAAATATGATTTTTCCCATCTTAAAGGAAAACAGACCATCAAAATTCCTTGAATCTATTTCATCCTCTAGAAAACATCCAATTCTTTACTCTTCTTTATGATGAAAGTCCTTAACAGCAGTTTCCATACACATTCTCTCCCATTATATATTCACTGTTTATTTTCCCATTCTTTCTTAAAAATTCACATAATTCTACCACCCCTACAACTCCTATAAGACTTTTCCTTAAGGTCAGCAGTGACCTCATCACTGCCAAATCCAATCGTTTCTTAGAACTCGTATGGTCCGATCTGTCAACAGCATTTTGCAAGATTAATTACAGATTCTTTCTTGGAACACTTCTTCACTTGACTTCCAGCCCTTCATGCCTTCCTAATTTAATCCCTACTTCATCAGTCAGTCATCTTTTCTAATCGAGGTCATCAATCAAGGCTTAATCATCAATCCTCTTCTACACTTCATTTATTCTGTTCCCTTGATAAAAATCACCTGATTCTATATCATTGATTCTTTGTCATTCTCAAATTTCTACATCCAGACTAAAACTTTCCTCTCACTGTATTTCCAGAAATGTGATCTAAATGCCTATTCAACGGATGTCTAATAAACATCTCGAAATTTGCACATCCAACATCAGATTATTTATCTTTTCCCCAGAATCTAAGTTTAAGTCCTCTGAGAAGCAGATGCCAAGATAAGTGATTCTTACAATATTGATTTTGTGCAAGACATTTACTGGGGGAAAAATGCTTATGAATAATAAAAAGAAGGAATCTAGAGAAGGTGGGAAGAATCATTGAACCATGATACAGGTCTGACAGGCATGAAGAAGAGGGAGATGGAGGACAATTGGTGAAAAAAAAGGCAATGATTGCATCCCATTTCCAAGAATCTTCAGCCAGTTTGATGGAGAACACTTGAGAAAAAGTAGCCCATTAAGGAGTCCTACTTTTTTTTTTTTTTAGAAATGGGACTATTGGCATATCTCAGAGATATTACAGGTTAATTTTCAGATGACCTGCAATAAAGTGAGTCACACAAATTGTTTTGATTTTCCATTTCATATATAATTGTATTTATACTATACTATAGCATATTAAGTGTGCAATAGTATTTGGTCTAAAAACCAGTGTATTAACAATTTAAAAATACTGTTAAGAAATGATAATAATCATCTGACCATCAGCAAGTTGAAATCTTTTTACTGATAGAATGTCTTGCCTTAATATTGATGACTGCTGACTGATTAGGGTAGTGGTTACCAAAGCTGTGGGTGGTTATGGCTATTTCTTTTTTTATTATTAGACTAAGTTCTGGGGTACGTGTGCAGATCATGCAGGATTATTACATAGGTATACACATGCCATGGTGGTTTGCTGCATCCATCCCCCTAATACCTAATACATTAGGTATTTCCTTCTAATGTTAGCCCTCCCCAATTCCCCCACCCCCTGCTATCTCCCCCAAGCCCCCACCCCAAAACAAGCCCCAATGTGTGATGTTCCCCTCCCTGTGTCCATGTGTTCTCATTGTTCAACTCTCATGAGTGAGAGCATGTGGTGTTTGGTTTTCTGTTATTGTGCCAGTTTGCTGAGAATGTTGGTTTCCAGCTTCATCCACGCACCTGCAAAGGACATGAACTCATCCTTTTTATGGCTGCATAGTGTTCCATAGTGTATATGTGCCACATTTTCATTGTTCAGTCTATCATTAATGGGCATTTGGGTTGGTTCCAGGTCTTTGCTATTGTAAACAGTGCTGCAATGAACATACATGTGCATGTGTCTTTATAATAGAAGGATTTATAATCCTTTGGGTATATACCCAATAATGGGATTGCTGGGTCAAATGGTATTTCTAGTTCTAGATCCTTGAGAAATTGCCACACTGTCTTTCACAATGGTTGAACTAATTTACACTCTCTCCAACAGTGTAAAAGTGTTCCTGTTTCTCCACATGCTCTCCAGCATCTGTTCTCTTCAGATTTTTAAATGATTGCCAATCTAACTGGCATGAAATGGTATCTGATTGTGGTTTTGATTAGCATTTGTCTAAAGACCAGTGATGATGAGATTTTTTTTATGTGTTTGTTGGCCTCATATATGTCTTCTTTTGAAAAGTGACTCTTCATATCCTTTGGCTACTTTTTGATGGGGTTGTTTGTTTTCTTCTTGTAAATTTGTTTAAGTTCTTTGTAGATTCTGCATATTAGCCCTTTGTCAGATGGGTAGATTGCAAACATTTTTTCCCATTCTGTTGGTTGCCAGTTCACTCTAATGATAGTTTCTTTTGCTGTACAGAAGCTCTGAAGTTAAATTAGATTGTATTTGTCAATTTTAGCTTTTGTTGCCATTGCTTTTGGCGTTTTAGTCATGAAGTCCTTGCCTATGCTATGTCCTGAATGGTATTGCCTAGGTAGGTTTCTTCTAGAGTTTTATGGTGTTAGGCCTTATGTTTAAATCTTTAATCCATCTGGAGTTAATTTTTGTATAAAATATAAGGAAAGGGTCCAGTTTCAGCTTTCTGCATATGGCTAGCCAGTTTACCCAACACCATTTATTAAATAGGGAATCCTTTCCCCATTGCTTGTTTTTGTCAGGTTTTCAAAGATCAGATGGTTGTAGATGTGTGGTGTTGCCTCCAAGGCCTCTGTACTGTTCCATTGGTTTATATCTATTTTTTGGTACCAGTACCATGCTGTTTTGATTACTGTAGCCTTGTAGTATAGTTTGAAGTCAGGTAGCATGATGCCTCCAGGTTTTTTTGTTTGTTTGTTTGTTTTTTGCTTAGGGTTGTCTTGGCTATGTGGGCTCTCTTTTGGTTCCATATGAAGTTTAAGGTGGTTTTTTAAAGTTCGGTGAAGAAGGTCAAGGTAACTTGATGGGGAGAGCATTGAATCTATAAATTACTTTGAGCAGTATGGCCATTTTCACTTAAAATAAGACAACAATGAAGTTTGTACATTAATTGGCTTTCTTTCACAAAGAATTCTCCATAGCATGAAATGCTGTGTGATAGCATTTTACCCACAGTAGCTCTTATTTCAAAATTAGAGTCAATTCTCTCAAACACTGCTGCTGCTTTATTAACTACATCTTTGTAATATTCTGAATCTTTTGTTGTCATTTTAACAATATTCATGGAATCTTTACTGAGTAAATTACATTTCAAGAAACCACCTTCTTTGCTGCTCACTTATTAGAAGCAACTTGTCATCTATTCAAGTTGTCAATAGATTGCAGCAACTCAGTCACATCTTCAGATATCACTTCTAAATTTGAATTTTCTACCTATTTTCATGCCATCTGTAGTTGGTTCCTCCACTAAAGTCTTGAATCTGTTGAAGTCATCTATGAGGTTTGGAATCAACTTCTTCCAATCTCCTGTTAAAATTGATATTTTGACATCCTTCTGTGAATCAAAAATGCCCTTACTGGCATCTAAAGTTGTGAATTTTTCCTAGAAGGTTTTCAAATTACTTTGCTCAGACCTATTAGAGGAATCACTATCTATGGCAACTATAGTCTTATAAAATGTATTTCTAAAATAATAAGACTTGAAAGTTAAAATTACTCTTTGATCCATGGGATATAGAATGAGTATTGTGTTAGCAGAATAAAAACAATATTAAACTTACATATCTCCAGCAAAGATCTTAGGTGACTAGGCACATTGTTAATGAGAAATAATATTTTGAAAGGATTTTTTTTTTTTCTGAGCAGTAGGCCTCAACAGTGGGCTTAAAATACTCAGTAAGCCATGCTACAAACAGACATGCTGTCATCCAGGCTTTTTTGTTTCACTTATGAAACACAGCAGGAATAAATATAGCATAATTCTTAAGGGCCCTACGATTTTTCAGATGGCAAATATGAACTGGTCTTGTACTGGATTAGGCTTTGGCTTAAGGAATGTTGTGGCTGCTTTGATCTATCTAGACCACTAAAAATTTTTTCCATATCAGCAATAAGGCTGTTTAACTTTCTTATGTGTGTGTTCACAGGGATAGAATTTCAAATTTCCTTCAATAATGTTTTCTTCACATTCACAACTGGCTAACTTTTAGGCACACAAGGCCTAGTTATTGGCCTATCTCAGCTTTTAACATGCCTTCTTCATTAAGCTTAATCATTTCTAGCATTTGACTTAAAGTGAGAGATATATGACTTGTTCTTTCACTTGAACACTTAGGTCCTTTTAGGGTTATTCATTGGCCTAATGTTAATATTGTCATTTCTGTAGGCCTAAGGGGAGAAAGAACAGCTGGTCAGTGGAGCAGTCAGAACACACACACTTATTGATTAAGCTTGCCATCTTATATGGATGAGGTTCGTGACACCTCAAAACAATTACAATAATAACATCAAAGGTCACTTATTATAGATCACCATATTAGATATAAAAATAATTTTAAAAATTTAAACATTTTGCAAGTTACCAAAATTGGACACAGAGATATGATGTGTTCACATGCTGTTACCATGTATGCAAAGCTCAATAAAGCAAAGTGCAGTAAAATAAGGTATGCCTCTACATTAATACTGCAAAGGGTCTACAGCTCAGGCTGTCAGTCAATTATACTTCATTCAGAAAAGATATGAAAAATACCTTTTTATTGCCATCACAGTTAATCTATAGAGCTAATGCAGGTTCAGAAATAGCCCCTCCATGAAGCCCATGGTCTCTTTTGAGGGGAAGCTTAGTAAAAGAGCTTGTGAAATAAACTAGAGCCCTCATTGCTACAGTTAGTCTCTGGATAGCAACTTGTGGGTCATTTGCTCCTTCTTCCACTGTCAAAAATACCCCATCAAAGCACATAATTTCTTCCACTATACCCTAGCATCCTTAAAAATTATTTTAAAAATTTAGGCTGCCTATATTAGCCTCAGATAATAATTTTACATGCTAGAATACACTTTTTATTGTATACTAAAGCACACCATAATTAGTTTTTCTGCACAAATTTGTCATTGCCATGCTATTTACTTTTAGCCTTGAACAAAGAAATAGCATGAGTAAAAGGTATTTCAGGGGGAGATTTTACAACCATCTAAATCTGATTTTTTTTTCTTTTCTAAACTGGTAATATCTCACTCAGTAAGATACTGTTTTAATGGACAATATTACCAATCCAATTACTGAAAAATAATTTCATGTTTACAAATTAACTTCTATAAGGCCATTGAGAGAAATAAATATATTCACTTTCAATAACATGATGAAACGTAATTAATTAACTGATGGATTTTTCTTCTCAAGTTAATTGGAAATTCTTCCAATTATATGAAACCTTGATTTACCTTCTTTAAAAAATTATGGTCTAAGAGGTTTGGTAAATAAAAAAGCCAATTTTAATGCATATACTTTTACATTATTCTGCTGCCTAATACCCAAACTGTTTCTGAAGTAGTAGTTGAGCTAAATAAAGATTTGACAAGTCAGGCACATGCATGTAAACATACTCAGGAAAAGAGAAATTAAAAGTTTATGGTAACAAATGAAATTGTTAAATTATAGTAGGGAAATGTCCCTCGACATACATCAATAATCATCTCAAACTTCACACTGGATATTTAAATAGAATTTCAGTCATCTACCTAAGTAAGAAAATCAAGTCTTAACAAGTAATTTAAGTTTCTCTAAACCAGGACTATTTTTCTGAAACCCTCTCTTTATACATGTCTCTGCTGTACAGAAAATGTTTTAGCTTAAGTGGTCTATAATTATTGTCAACTAATTCTAAATGGTACATGTGAAAATAAAAGACAGTTACAGTTGCCACGGAAACTACACTTTGTAAGAAATTTATTTCAACAGACATTGCTT
>NW_016107780.1:736129-762227 GCF_001604975.1 Cebus imitator | reverse complement strand
TACAACTCTGACCACAAGCTGTCAGGAAAATTAAAAAAAAGAATGAAAAATGTAAAAATAAAAATAATTCTTCACCATTAGCTGAACTCAGCTTCTTTCCTCATTCAAGCTTTATTATTTATTATTTATTTTTCTTTAAGATTTTAACCAAAGAAAATAATTACTCCCTGATAAAAACCTCTATGCATAACAGTACAATTTGTTATATAATTTTAATAATAGAATATCTAATTTTGTAATAATTTTAATAAATGTACTATCAAAAGATATTTAATAATTTTTTAAATTTAGTATGCTTCAACTCTCCCTTTTCAATAAAATATTCTATATTATTTTAACACAGACTAATAAAATATGCTAAAGAAATAATCTAAATAAACCAAATTGGTTGATTTCAAAATCTGCAATGCATGAACAAATAGGTTCTATCTCCTCACGTTGCATCTATCTTATTATACTGTAAACAAATCTTCCAAGAACTTTCAGCAAGTATATCTTATAATTCAGTTAGAAAAATTATTTCTCACATATTCCTGAAATTTATTTTCCAGAACTGTTCTTCAGAGCACAGAGCAAGACTTCTTCTTCTAATTTTATATGACACCCTTTTAAGAACATTGTATATATTCAAAAAGAGAAATTAGTTAACTGGTACAAATATGAATAAGATAATACATGATCTAGAAAAAAAAGGATTGTGGCATAATTTGTCCAATTCATAATAGAACTGGCAAGGACTGTATAATAACAGCCTTTTCCTGTCTTCTTTCAAGTTTCAGAGAAAAAATTTGTAGCTCAAAGAATGTATTATGAAATGAAGCAATCATACATATTGGAGTCAAATAAAAGTAAGTTTTATAAAACAAATACTGGAGCTGTTTTGATACCTGTATAATAAAGGCATAATTCTATGTTATTTTAATAATAAAGTTTCTATTAGAAATAATTACATGGCTCTTACTCCAAGATTTGGAAACAACTTGAATTATTTTAGCATACATAGCATGTTATTTTTAAAACTGCAAATCAGAAGGAATTAATGGGCTATAAAATATATTTGAGTTTTGACTATTACTTTTAAAAATGAAGCTGGAATAAAATGGAATGGAACAATACAGTATACAATGGGATAGGATGGGATGGAATAGGTTGCATAGCATAGCATAGTATACAATAGAAGATATCAATTTGCACGTCACAACTTCTAAGCAAAAACTGAACACAATACAAAAAGCATTGTAGCAAATTGTGAAAACACTGGGAAAGGGACATACAGGGGATGAGCTCAAAGCACGAATTGGCTAGGAGAGGATAATTTGATCTTATTTATTGATTGTATGGTACATGATTTTCACTGTCATTATAATTGGGGAGTTTAGATTTTACAGTTCAATTTTATATGAACAATTACAGTGGGTTCTGAGGTAGGATAAGTAAATGTAATCTACTTTTGACCAAAAAAAGGATATATGATATAACAGTCTTTAAATTTATGGTAATAGAAATATGTTAATTTAATTGAAACAAATTAACCATAAAACGGATTGCTTTATTATTGGAAAAAATTATGAGACTTACAATTTCTGATTCAGCATGTAAGGAGATTGGTAGTCACCACTCTGTCCCAATAACACATAAAAGGCTGAATAGACAGAAAAATCAACAACTCTCTTTGCATTTGTAAGAAAGGCAAGGACACAGGGCAAACTGCTGCTCCCAAAATTGGAGAGATATACAGGCAAAAACAGGTAGTCACATCCTGCTGGAGCAATTACTCATCAGGGGAAACTACTGCAGGAAACAGTCCTGGGGTAGGAAAATCTGAACTGTAATTGATGAATGGCTGAAGACTCAAGGTAGACACATCTGAGAGTTAAAAACTCCAGGGGGATCCTGTCATGGTGGGAAGGGGAACACAGTGCTGTAAGATTTACCTTCAGGAGCTAAATCAAATTCTCACAGTAAATATTAGAGAACAATCCCCTCACACTTTGGGCAGGGAGAGGAAAAATGAAATCATTCTTAAATACTAACACATCAGAGCACTCTGTTCTTAACAAGGCCTGCCTTCAAGAGAACTATTTGCCAGAGCCTGAACTTCTGGGCTACTCTCAGAGCCTAACTTACCTGGGAGAAGGAAAATACCCAACTCTAGTCAGCTCTAGCTTTCCATGTGGAGATGGAAAATACCCAACTCTAGTCTACTCTAGTAATCCTGTTCCACCTAAGGATTGGGATAGGATGGGTGGCAAGCTAAGAAATACTTGTGAAGGTAACAGTAAGAGGCATAGGCTTACTAGAAGACTAATACAGAATTATAGCCCTGTACAATGATTCCCCACCCCCACATCATAACACCACATTACTAAAGGCCTATTTACCACAATTCCTTTTACCCAGTAAATGATGGCTGGCTATCAAAATAAAATTACAAGGCATACCAAAATGCAAAAAACAATAACAAAAAAGCAATTTGAAGAGACATAACAAGCATCAAAACCAAACATGAAAAGGATGTTGGAACTCTCAGGCCAGGAATTTAAAACAACTATGATTCACATACTAAGGACTCTGACAGCATGCAAGAACAGATGGGTGATGTTAGCAGAGAGATGGAAATCTATGAAAGAACCAAAAGGAAATGCTAGAGTTCAAAAACACTATAACAGAAATTCTAAAAATGTCTATGATGGGCTTATTAGTAGACTGAATATAGCCAGGAAAAGAACTTTTGAACTTCAGCATATATAGATAGAATCTTCAAAAACTAAAAAGCAAAGAGAACAGGGACTGGAAAATGTACTAGTTAATGTAATAAGACAAGAAAATAAGGCACACACAGGGAAAGTTCAAAATGGCTGACTAGAAGCAGCTAGTGTGTGCTACCCTCACGGAGAGGAAACAAACTGGCAAGTAAATACTGGCTCTTCAAGTAGATAACTTAAGAAAATATGTTAGGATTGATCAAGGGAGCCAGGGGACACAGAGAACAGAGAAGAGTGAAGTTGGGCAGTCACCCACCTGGGACCAGCATGGAGCCAGGAGAAGCTCCCTAATACAGGGAAAGAGTGAGGGAGTAAGCACCCCCAGAAAATTTGCATTCCCTATGGGGACCTGTGCAATCCTGGGAATGAGAGAATCTCCTGTGCCTCTAGACAATACAGAGATCCACCTGGAGTTTTTGCAGAGGCACCACTCAAAAATCACAGGAAGCCTCACAGGTCTTAGATCCCTGGGCAGCCCTGAATCAGCTGCCATAGCCCTGATAGAGGCCACAGTCATGGTGTCAGGGAGAAGCCTCCAATTCTTCTTACCAGACAAGGCTCCGCTCCTGCTTCCAGCAAAGCAGCCCCACCACTTCTTGAACACTGCCAACAGACCCAGCTCTCTCTTCCCCCGGGAAAGACCTGGAGGTCGATCTGTGCCACTCCACCCACTCCTGCTCCTGCTGCCTAGCTCGGATGGACTCACAGGCTTGGGATTTCAGCAGTTACCTTGACCCTACTTGAACTCTGCAGGTGTATGTACATAGCTCTATGTTCCCCTGGGAAACACCCAGGCAGTAGATTGTGTGACTGCCCCCCACCTCACTCTGCCACTGCTCCCAGCCAGGCAAGATTCATCCACTTAGGTGGTGCTCATGCAAGGGAGGAGCTTCTACTCTCAACACAGAGAGGTGTTGTGGGCTGGTTTGTGGGCTGGCCAGGGAACAGGGCATGAGTCCTTTCTCAGGAAGAGAACAGCCTGTCTGCCAGCTGTGACCTCTGCCTGAGGGAGTCCATGGCCTGGAATACCTAACAAATGAAATACGAGTATGGCACCAGTGATTGCAGGGGGCACCTATGATGCCCAGTAGTGAACCTGGTGAGGGCATTATCTCTCTCCCCACCACCTCAGAGTACTACTGTGAATGTGCTGAAATACAAAATTGCTGCATGACTAAGAACTGCCAGCCATTACTCTTAAGCACCATCTACTGGATTTCGGCCCAAATTACAAAACCAAAAATATTTTGCTATTACATAAAAAAAGGGTTATTTTCATAAAATAAAATGTTTTGCCAGTGTACAAAAATTGTGAAACCTATGGCAAAAATTGGGCCACAAATAAAGGATCCTGTACGGAGATATAGCACACTGAAAACACCCACAAACAAAGCCAACTGATTCTAATTCATCTTACATCATAAAGAAACACCAGCTTTCTCAGATGAGAAAGAATCAGCACAAGAGTTCTTACAATTAAAAAAGCCAGAATGTCACTTTACCTCCAAATGAACAGAATATCCCCCAGCAATGGTTGTTAACCAGATTGAAATGACTGAAAGGATATACTTAGAATTCAAAATCTGGATGGTAAGGAAGCTCATTAAGATGTGGGACAAAGTTGAAACCCGATATAAGTAATCCAAGAAGTCATGTGAAATTATCCAAGAGCTGAAAAACAAAATACCCATTTTAAGAAAGAACCAAAGTGAACTTCTGTAATTAAATAATTTTCTACAAGAATTTAAAAATACAGTCAGAAGGATTAATATCAGAATAGACCAAGCTGATGAAAGAATGTCAGTGTTCAAAGATGGGTTCACTGAATCAATGCAGACAAAAATAAAGAAAAAAGTATTTTTAAATATGAGCAAAACCTCAGAAATGTGAGATTATGTAAAGAGACCAAATCTACAAGTCATTTGCATTCCAGAGAGAGAAGGATAGAGAGTAGGCAATTTGGAAAACATTTGAGGATATAGTCCATGAAAATTTCCTCAATCTCACTAGAGATTGAGAGGTTGACATGCACATTAAAGAAATACAAAGAACCCCTGCAAGATATGATACAAGATGACCATCCCCAAGGCTCATAATCGTCAGTTTAACTAAGATCAACACAATAGAAAAAAAAAATCTTAAAGGCAGCTAGAGAGAAAGGTCAAGTCAGTTACTAAGGAAACCCCATCAGTCAAGCAGCAGTCCTTTCAGCAGAAACCTTACAAGCCAGAAGAGACAGGGGACCTATTTTCAATGTCTACAAAGAAAAGAAATTCCAACAAAGAACTTCATATCCAGCCAAACTAATCTTCATAAGCAAAAGGGAAATAAAATTCCTCTCAGACAAGCAAACACTAAGGGACTTTGTTACCACCAGAGCAGTCTTAAAAAAGAGATCCATAAGGGAATACTAAATATGGAAGTAAAAGATTGATATTTGCTACCAAGAAAACTACGCAAGCACATAGCCCACAGATAATGTAAAGCAATTACCTAATCAAATCTACAAAACAAATAAACAACACAATGACAGAATAAAAATCTCACATATCAATACTAATCCTGAATGTGAATGGTGTAAACATCCCACTTGAAAGGCACAGAGTGGCAAGCTGGATAAAGAGATAAGGCTCAACTACCTGATGTCTTCAAAGGACACATCTCTCATGTAACAACACTAGCAGTCTTAAAATAAAAGGATAGAGAAAGACCTACTATGCAAACAGAAAAATGAAAACACAGGAGTCAAGATTTATATATAACATAAAATAGACTTTAAACCAATAATAAACAGGCAGGACAGAGGGCATTACATAATAATAAAGGATTCAATTCAACAAGAAGACTTAACTATACTAGATGTATATGCACCCAATAGTAGAACACCCAGATGCATAAAAGAAGTTCTTTTTGGCCAATGAAAAGACCCAGACAACACACAATAATAGTGGAAGATTTCAATACCCCGCTGACAGCATTAGACAGTTAGATCATCAAGACAGAAAACTAACAAAGAAATTCTGGACTTAAACTTGACAGTTGAACAACTTGACAATAGAATACTCCATGCAACAATATACATTGTTCTCATCCTCACATGGAACATATTCTAAGAACGACTGCTTGCTCAGACATAAAGCAAGTCTCAATAAATTTTTAAAAAATGAAATCACACCAGGCACACTGTCAGACCTCATTGTAATAAAAATAGAAGCCAATACCAACGACATCTCTCAAAACTACACAACGACATGGAAATTGAACAGCTGGCTGCTGAATAACTCGGGTGAACAATGAAGCCAAGGCAGAAATTAAAAAATTATTTGAAATTAATAAAAATAGAGACAAAACTCATCAAAATTGTTGGGATGCAGCTAAAGCAGTGTTGAGATAGAAGTTTATAGTGCTAAACACCTTCAAAAAGAAGTTAGAATAACGTCAAATTAACTTACATCACACTTAGAGGAACCAGAAAAAAACAAAAGAACAAACCAACCTCACAGCTAAAAGATGAAAATAAATAACTAAAATTAGAAAAGAACTTAATGAAACTGAGTCCATAAAGTAGATTAAGGAAATGAAGAGTTGGTTATTTGAAGGAATAAACAAGATTGATAGGCAGCTAACTAGATGAACAAAGAGAAAAAAAAAGATCTAAATAAGTCCCATCAGAGATGACAAAAATGACATTAAAACTTGTCCCACAGAAATACAAAGACCCTCAGAGACTACTGTGAACACCCACATGCACACAAATTAGAAAATCTGAATGAAATGGATACATTTCTTGAAACAGCCTCCCAAGACTGAACCTGTAAGAAAGTGAAAATTGGAACAGATCAATACTGATATTGAATCACTAATAAAGAAAAACCTAGCAAACAAAAGACCTGGACCAGATGGACTCACAGCTGAATTCTACTAGACATACAAAGAAAAATGTGTGCTAATGCCAGTAAAACTGTTCCAGAATATTGAACAAGAGTGACCCCTATTCAACTCAGTTTATGAAGCCAGGATCATCCTTATACTAAAATCTGGGAGAGACAAAATAAAAAAATAAAATAAAATTTTAGGTCATTATCCCTGATGAACATAGATATAGAAATCCTCAACAAAATACTGTCAGATTGAATCCAGCAGTACGTCAAAAAGTTAATGTACCATGATTAAGTACATTATTCCTGGGAATCAAGGTTGATTCAACATACACAAATCAAAAAACCTGATTCAGCACATAAACAGAACAAAAAACAAAAACTTCACTATCATTACAATAAATGCAGAGAAACCCTCTTGATAAAATTCAACATCTCTTCATGATAAAAACCCTCCACAGGCTAGGCATTGAAGAAATATACTTAAAATAATAAGAGCCATCTGTGACAAACCCACAGCTAACATCATCCTGAATAGGCAAAAGCTGGAACAATTCCTCTTGAGAATTGGAACATACTAAATATGCCACTCTTACCACACCTACTCAACATGGTAGTGGAAGTCCTAGGCACAGCAATCAGGCAAGAGAAAGAAATCAAAGCCATCCAAATGTGAAAAGAAAAATTAAACTATATCTTTTTGCTTACAGTATGATTCCACATATAAAAACCCTAAAGACAATGCCAAAAGGATTCTGGAACTAATAAATCACATTAGCAGAGGTTCAAGCTAAAAATCAATGCACAAAATTTCGTAGGATTTCTAATCACATAGAATATTCAAGCTGAAAGCCAAATCAAGAATACAATTCCATTTGCAAAAGCTACACAAAAGAAGAAATACTTAAGAATACATCTAATCAAGGAGTTGAAAGACCTTAGAACTACAAAACATTGCTGAAAGAAATCAGAAATGACACAAATAAATGGAAAAATTTTCCAAACTCATTAACTGGAAGAGCAATGTTGTCAAAATGGCCATAAGGCCCAAAGCAATTTACAGATTTAGTGTTACACCTATCGAAATATCAACATCATTTTTCACAGAACTAGAAAAAAAATCTATTCTAAAATTCAAGCGGAACCAAAAAAAGAGCCTAAAGAGTAAAACCAATCCCATGTCAAAAGAACAAAGCCTGAAGCATTACACTATCAATTTGAAACTATACTATAAGGCTATGGTAACTGAAACAGCATGGTACCAGTACAAAAACAGACATTTAGACTAGTGGAACAAAATAGAGAACCCAGAAATAAAGCCACACAGTTACAACCATATGATATTTGAGAAAGTTGACCATAAAAAACAATAGTGAAAGGGCTCACTATTCAATAAATGGTTCTGAGATAACAGGCTGGCTATAACCAGAAAAATGAAACTGGATCCCTACCTTTCACCATATATAAAAATTAACTCAAGATCAATTAAAGATTTAAATGTATGTCCTCAAACTATAAAAATCCTAGAAGAAAACCTAAGAAATATTATTCTTGACATTAGCTTTGGCAAAGAATTTCTGATTAAGTCCCCAAAAGCAATTGCAACAACAACAAATTGACAAGCGGGACCTAATGAAAGTAAATAGCTTCCTCCATAGCAAAAGAAACTATCAACAGAGCATACAACTAACAGAATGGAAGAAAGTATTTGAAGACTATGCATCCAACAAAGATAAAATTTCCAGAATCTATAAGGAACATAAATAAAAAAGCAAAAAACAAATAATCCTATTTCAAAATGGGCAAAATACATGAGCAGACACTTTTCAAAAGAAGATACACATGTGGCCAAGAAACATATGAAAAAGTTCTTCATGTCACTAATCATCAGATAAATGCAAATCAAAACCATAATGGAATAATATCTCATACCAGTCAGAATAGCTATCATAAAAATGTCAAGCAATAACAGATACTGGTGAGGTTGCGCAGAAAGGAAATATTTATACACTGTTGGTGGGGATGCAAATTATTTCTGTCACTTTGGAAAGAAGTTTGAAGAGTTCTCAAATAACTTCAAACAGAACTACCATTTGCTTCAGCAATCCCACTGCTTGGTATATATCAAAAAAACCTAAATTATTCTACCAAAAAGATACATGCTCTTGCATGTTCATTGCAGTACAATTCACAATAGCAAAGACATGGAATCAACCTAGGTTAATACTGAGTATCAATTTGATTGGATTAAAGGATGCAAATTGTTGATCCTGGGTGTGTCTTTTGTGAGGGTGTTGCCCAAGGAGATCAACATTTGGGTGAGTGGGCTGGGGAAGGCAGATCCACCCTTAATTTGGTGGCCACAATCTAATCAGCTTCCTGATTTATATTACAAATATAAAGCAGGCAGAAAAATATGAAAGAGAGAGGGACTGGCCTAGCCTACAGGCCTACATCTTTCTGCATGCTGGATGCTTCCTGCTCTCAAGTATTGGGCTCCAGGTTCTTTGGTTTTGAGACTCAGGCTGGCTATCCTTCCTCCTCAAGCTTGCAGACAGCCTGCTGTGGGACCTTGTGATCATGTAAGTAAATGCTTAATAAACTCATATATATACACACACACATATATATAATCTCCTATTAGTTCTTTCCCTCTAGGGAACCCTGACTAATATAGATTTTGGTACTAGGAGTGGTTCTGGAGGAACAGAATATTAAGGATGAACTTCTTTCATTGGTTTTGGGGTTTCCAGAATTGGCTGCTTAATATGATTAGGCCCAAAAATGCTAAGGACTCTTTTTCTAATAGTATAGTGAACACTAAGAGTCCTTGGCATAAACAGTTTAGAGGGTTATGTGAATAAATGCATTTGACACTCTTGATTCACCATTCATGAGAGGCAAGAAGTTTAGTGTTTAGTGACTCTATACATAATACCTTTGACCGTATGTGGAAAAGCAAGGAACATAATGTAGCTGGTTTGTTGCTCCTAAGTTCAGTGGACAAAGTGATGAAAGAAAATGTTAAACTCAAGGATTCTGTCTCCCAGCTTCAGAAGCAGATACTGAGCGTCAAATCTGCTAAGATTGTCCTGAGAGTCCTCCCTCCTGTAGAGAAAGAGCTGAAATTGTGGGAAAACAAACAGAAGCTCTTATCATGTGAGTGGCTGACTAGCAACGAAAGGTGCATGCGTGGCCTCACCAGGAGTCTACTGTTAAAGTGAGAGCATTGATTGGAAAAGAATGGGATCCTGCAACATGGAATAAGGATGTGTGATAGGCCTGGGGACACTAAGTTTGTAAACTCTAATGAACATTTTTTTGCCAGAGAAAGCATCTTCTCCATCCCCAGTAGTGGCAACATCCCCTCCCCGACACATGCTGCCATCAGCCTTTCCACCTTTGTCTGAGGAGATAAACTCTGTGCTGCCTGAGGCAACAGTGATGGCCTCCCCCGAGGCAGTTGCCAGGCAAAATAATGTTGATTCTCCTCAGGAGCCACTCCAACAGCCCTGTTTGCTTCTAGATCTATAACTAGACTTAAGTCCCAGTGGGCTTCTAGAGATGAGGTTGACCTAAGAGAAGGTGTGCTACACTTGGAAAGAATTGCTTGAGTTCTCTAATTTTTATAAACAGGAACCGGGAGAACAAGTATGGGAATGACTGATAGTGGGGTATGGGATAATGGTGGGAAAAACATCCAGTTGGATCAGTTGGATTTGACTTGGCAAATTTATTGATTTGGGTCCACTAAGTAGTAATTCTGCATTTAATGTTACCGCTTAGGGAGTTTTAAAAAGGTCCTAATAGTTTATTTGCTTGGTTAGCTGAAATATGGATTAAAAGATGGCCCACTGTGAGTGAGCTGGAAATGCCTGATCTCCATGGTTTTAATGTAGAGGAAGGGACCCAAAGGCTTAGGGAGGTTGGGATGATAGAGGGGATTAGTAACTTTAGAACTACTCATCTCAGCTGGGAGGGTCCAGAAGACATACCCTTGATCTATGCTTGTGAAATAGATTTGTGAGGGCAGCACCTGCATATTTGAAGAGCCTTGTAACTACTTTTCTCTGTATGTCAGATATAACAGTGGGAACCACAGTCATTCAACTATAAAATCTAAATACAATGGGAAAAAATGGATCACAAGGTAGCAAAAGCCAAGTGATAGCACTCAACCATCAGAAGCAAGGTGGGCGTGGCTACCATAATGGACAGCAGAGACAAAGCAGCAATCAGAACTGTCTGACTGGTGTAGAACTCTGGCATTGGCTAATTAATCACAGTGCTCCTAGAAGTGAAATTGATAGGAAGCCAACTGCATTCCTACTTAATTTATATAAGGAGAAAACTTCTAGGTCAAATGGACAAAAGAAAAATTTGAATTATAAGAACAGGGAATCATGGCCCCTCTATCAATTTCCAGACTTAAGCCAGTTTACAGACCCAGAACCCTTTGAATGAAGGGATGGCAGGGTCCCCTTGAGGAAGGACCCCACTACATGACTGACAATTTATGCAGTGTATATTCCTGCCATCCTTCCCCAAGAAGAAGACCTCCAGCCTTTTACCAGAGTAACTGTGCATTGGGTAAAGGAAAATGATCAGACATTTCAGTGACTACTGGGTACTAGCTCTGAGATGACATTGATTCTAGGGTACCCAAAACATCATCGTGGTTCTCCAGTTAAAGTAAGGGTTTATGAAGGTCAAGTAAATAATGGAGTTTTAGCCATGTCTGACTTACAATGGGCCCAGTGTGCCCCAGACTCATCCTGTGGTCATCTCCCCAGTGTCAGAATGCATAATTGGCATAGACATACTTAGTAGCTGGCAGAACCCACACATTGGCTCCCTGATTGATAGGGTGAGGGCTATTACAGTGAGAAAGCCCAAATGGAAGCCATTAGAGCTGCTTCTACCTACAAAAATAGTAAATGAAAAATAATATCTCATCCCTGGATGAATTGCAGAGATTAGTGCTATCATCAAGGACTTGAAAGACATAGGGGGTGGTGATTCTCACCTTATCCCCATTCAAGTTTCCCATTCAGCCTGTGGAGAAGACAAATGGATCTTGTAGAATGACAGTAGATTATCATAAGCTTGACCAAGTGATTTCAATTGGAGCTGCTGTACCAGATGTGGTTTCATTGCTTGAGCAATTAACACATCTCCGGGTACCTGGTATGCAGCCATTGACTTGGCAAATGCCTTTTCTCCATTCCTGTTCATAAGGCCCACCAGAAGTAATTTGCCTTCACCTGGCATGGCCAGCAATATACCTTTACAGTTCTACCTCAGGAATATATCAACCCTACAGCTTTGTGTCATAATCTTATTCATAAAGGCCCTTATTGCTTTTTACTTTAGCAAGATATCACACTGGTCCATTACATTGATGACATTATGCTGATTGGATCCATTGAGCAAGAAATAGCAAATACATTGGACTTATTGGTGAGACATTTGCGTGTCAGGGGATGGAAAATAAATCTGACTAAAATTCAGGGAACTTCTGCCTCAGTAAAATTTTGAGGAGTCCAGTGGTATGGGGTCTATCAAGATATTCCTTCTAAGATGAAGGATAACTTGCTGAATTTGGCCCTTCCTACAACCAAAAAAGAGGCACAATGTCTAGCAGGTGTATTTGGATTTTAGAGGCAACACCTTCCTCATTTGGATATCTTACTATGGCCCATTTATCAAATGACCTGAAAGGCTGACAGTTTTGAGTGGGGTCTGGAACAGAAGAAGGCTCTGCAACAGGTCCAGGCTGCTGTGCAAGCTGCTCTGCTACTTGGGCCATATGACCCAGAAGATCCAGTGATGCTTGAGGTGTCAGTGGCAAATAGGGATGTTGTTTGGAGCCTTTGTCAGGCTCTCATAGGTGAATCATGGAGGATGCCTCTAGGATTTTAGAGCAAGGCCCTGCCATCTTCTGTAGATAACTACTCTGCTTTTGAGAGACAGCTTTTGGCCTGTTACTGGGCTTTGGTGGAAACTAAACATTTGACTATGGGTCATCAAGTCACCATGAGACCTGAACTGCCTATCATAAACTGGGTGTTTTCTGACCCATCTAGCCATAAAGTTAGTCATGCACAGCAGCATTTCATCATCCAATGGAAGTGGTATATACATGACTAGGCTCAAGCAGGTCCTGAAGGCACAAGTAAGTTACATGAGGAAGTGCCTCAAGCCCATGGTCTCCACTCCTGCCACCCTGCCTTCTCTACCCCTGCCTGCACCGAAGGCCTCATGGGGAGTTTCCTAGTATCAGTTGAGAGAGGAAGAGAAGACTTGGGCCTGGTTTACAGATAGTACTGCACGATATGCAGGTACCACCTGAAAGTGAACAGCTACAGCACTACTTCCCCTTTCTAGAACATCTCTGAAGGACAGCAGTGAAGGGAAATATTCAGTGGGCAGAACTTCGAGCAGTGCACCAAGTTGTTTACTTTGCATGGAAGGAGAAATGGCAGATGTGAAATTATATAGTGATTCATGGACTGTAGCCAATGATTTGGCTGGCTAGTCAGGGATTTGGAAGAAGCATGATTGGAAAATTGGTAACAAAGAAATTTGGGGAAGAGGTATGTATGCGGATGGACCTCTCTGAGTGGTCAAAAACCATGAAGATATTTGTATCCCATGTGAGTGCTCACCAACAAGTGTCGTCAGCAGAGGAGGATTTTAATAATCAAGTGGATAGAATGACCTGTTCTGTGGACACCACTCATCCTCTTTCCTCAGACACCCCTGTCATTGCCCAATGGGCCTATGAACAAAGTGGTCTTGGTGGCAGGGATGGAGATTATGTATAGGCTCAGCAATATGGACTTCCACTCACCAAGGCTGACGTGACTGCAGCCACTGCTGAGTGTCCAATTTGCCACTAGCAGAGACCGACACTGAGCCCTTGATATGGCACCATTCCTCGGGGTGATCAGCCAGCTACCTGGTGAAAGGCTGATTATATTGGACCTTTTCCATCACGGAATGAGCAGAGGTTTGTCCTCACTATAATAGACACTTACTCCAGATATGGGTTGTCTATCCTGCACGCAATGCTTCTGCCAAGACTACCAACTATGGACTCACGGAATGTCTTATCCAGCATCATGGTATTCCACACAACATTGCCTCTAACCAAGGCACTCACTTTATGGCTAAAGAAGTGTGGCAGCGGGCTCATGCTTATGGAATTCACTGGACATACCATGTTCTTCATAATCCTGAAGCAGCTGGATTGACAGAACAGTGGAATGGTCTTTTAAGGTAATAATTACAATGACAACTGGGTGGCAACAGGTTGCAGGGCTGGGGCAAACTTCTTCAGAAGGCCATGTATATTCTGAATAATTGGTGTCCAATACATGGTACTGTTTTTCCCATACCCAAGTTTCACAGGTCCAGGAATCAAAGGGTGAAAGTAAAAGTGGATCCACTAGCAAAATACTTGCTTCCTGTTTCCATGACATTATATTCTACTGACCTAGAAGTCTTAGTTCCAAAGGAAGGAATGCTGCCACCAGGAGATATAACAATGATTTGATTAAACTGGAAGTTAACATTGCAACCTGAACACTTTCGGTTCCTCCTACTTTTAAGTCAACAAGCTAAGAAGGGAGTTAAAGTGTTGGCCAGGGTGATTGACACAGACTATTAAGATGAAATTAGTCTACTAACCCATAACAGAGGTAAGAAAGAGTATGCATGGAATACAGGAGATCCATCAGGGCATATCTTAGTATTATCATGTCCTATGATTAAGGTAAATGGGAAACTACAATGGTCCAATCCAGGCCAGCCTACAAATGGTCCAGACCTCTCAGGAATGAATGTTTGGGTCCACCAGGAAAAAAACTGAGGTTTTTGCTGAAGGCAAAGAGAATACAGAACAGGTAGTAGAAGAAGGCAGTCATCAATATCAGCTATGACCATGTGACAAGCTGCAGAAACGAGGACTGTAACTGTCATGAGTATTTCCTCCTTCTATTGTTAAAAACGTGTTTATGCATTTGTACTAAGAAAATATCTTCATTTTATTTTCCTTTATCGTGTGACATAAAATTTATTTACTTCATATCAGCATGTACCATTAACTTTATGTAGTAGCATTTGGGTTGGGGATTGGTGCGTTTGTTGTTGTATAAAGGATAGTTGTATTATGTTAGGTGTAATTATGGCCTTATTATTGTCTTTACTGGAATATTATGTACTATCTTGGGAGATGTATATGAGTTCAAGTTAAAAAGGGGTGGACTTGTGATGGTTAATAATGAGGGTCAACTTGATTGGGTTGAAGGATGCAAATTATTGATCCTGGGTGTGTCTGTGAGGGTGTCGCCAAAGGAGATTAACATTTAAGTCGGTGGGTTGGAAAAAGCAGACCCACCCTTAATCTAGTGAGCACAATCTAATTGGCTGCCAGTGAATATAAAACAGGCAGAAAAATCTGAAAAAGAGAGAGACTGCTATAGCCTCCCAGCCTACATATTTCTCCAGTGCTGGATGCTTCCTGCCCTCAAACATCAGATTCCAAGTTCTTCAGTTTTGAGACTCAGACTAGCTCTCCTTGCTCCTCAAGTTTGCAGATAGCCTATTGGGGGACCTTATGATTGTGTAAATTGATACTCAATAAACTCCCCTTTATATATAATAGGATATATTATATATATATATATATATATATATATATATATATCCTATTTGTCCAGAGTTCCTCTAGAGAACCCTGATTAATGCCATACCCTTGATATGATTTTTTGAGAATGAAATTTTACCTAAGTGATCTACCTTCCAAAACTCCTAACCCCAGTCTAATCATGAGAAAAACACTGGGTAAATTTTAAGAGAGTAGAATCCTACAATAGTCTGTAATATTCCCAGAGAGAAGAATCCTACTGTATGCCTAACCAGTATCACAATTTTCAAGGATATCAAAAACAAAAAAAGTGTGAGAAACTCTGACATTCAAGCAGATCATGAAGAGACATGATAACTAAATGTAATTAGTGATATTTTGGATAGAAAAGTAAGGCAGGAAAGGGTATTAGGTAAAAACTACTGATATCTGAATAAATTATATTAACTACTAATTGTGTCAACTAATTGTAATGTAGTGCTAACATGCAAGATCTTAATAATGGAAGGAACTTTGTAGAGTCGTATATGGGAACACTTCACTATCTTCTTAACATTTTTGTAACTCAAAAACTACTTCAGATAAAATCTATTTAAAAATTGAAGTGACTTAAAATATATTTTTTCTGTCTTTAATGATGTGTTGTATCAAAACATGTGTTATTTTGTTCCAGAGAGAAGGGACTAAGTCACAAAAAAGGAGCCTTTAAAGATTCACTAAAAGTCTCAGATCACTTCTCTGAATAATTCATTTGATGCTTAAGGTGACCAAGATATTATTATAATGTTTAATAAGTCAGCCTTTAAAATGTGAAGATAGGAGAATTAACAATTTCAATGAAATATGGGGTTGTCTAAAATTTCCTTCAAAATTACATTTTAATTATTCTTTTAAATGCTCATTTAAATGTTTAACCAAATTCTGCATCCACACTGTCCACATTGCATGTAATCATTTGATCCCAGATTGATTATTTTCTCTCCGGCTTACTTGGTCTGTGTCTTTACTTCAGCATAATTATAAGGGCATTAGCTATTAATTTGCTTATATTAGAAGATACTTACCTCTAGGCTGGGCACAGTGGCTCACATCTGATATCACAGCACTTTCGGGAGCTGAGGCAGGCAGTTTGTTTGAGCCCAGGAATTCAAAGACCAGCCTGGGCAACACAGTGAGACTTGTTCTCTACAAAAAAATAAAAAATAAAATAATTAGCCTAGCATGGTGGCTCGTGCCTGTAGTCCCAGTTACTCGGGAGGCTGAGGTGGGTGGATCACTCAAGGCTGGGAACTTGTGGCTGCATCTTGCACTGCACTCCAGCCTGGACAATAGAGCAAGACCTTGTCTAAAAAAAAGAGAGAGAGAGAGACTTACCTCCAGCACAGACACTCACAAACAGTTGTGTGGATAAAAATAGATCAGTTTAGTTTGGCCTTTTTAAAAGGATATTCATATTATGTTGCTTATTCAACACCATTGCAATCTCTGATTATAACCAAGAAAGCTCCTCATCTATTTTCCTTAAGAGGAAGATTTGGGTATTGCAATCCCATTGACTGTGCATAATAGATGGATTTCTATGTCATTCCTGTAGGAAGCACTGGCTTATCTCAAAGAGGACTCTAATTTAGAATGTCTCTTTTAAGCTGCTCCTTTCCATGCCATTCTCTTAGAAGATAGCTTTCATTTTCTTAGGCAAAATGGTAACCTGAATATATCACATAAATATCATTATGTCAGTATTATTACATCATTACTATTTTTTCACTTCTATTTGAACAAACATTTCTATCAATAAACATTCTGTCAAACTGAAGACACCATGAAGAGGCATTCGGGTGAAAAAAGTCAAGTAAACAGCTGCATTTTATTTGTAAACATTGCCTCTCAGTGCCCTCTTTTGTTTTTCATGTTTCCGCTTTATCTGTTGTCTTCCCCTCAGTTTTAGCTTCTCCCTTTACTGATGCTAGTATTCACCTGAGGAAACCCCAGATTTTAAAGCACTGGCAAATTCTGAACAGACCCAACTAGCCAGGCCCATCACCCATATAGATTATTCTTACTTATCATGTCCAGTTAATGTTTTCTCAAGAAAGCAAAGACTATTTGAGAGAAAGCAGATCCTCCAACCAATGGAATGATCAATATGCAATTTGCTAAGTGTTTAATGTAGCAGGTCCATATATATAAGTAATAAATGATACTATGAAGATGTAGTTAGTATTTAATTCTCTTTGCCTAGAATAGAAATGAGCATTTACAATTGCCCACTGGTTATATTCAATTGATTTCATAAATACTTCAAATATAACAGGAATTCAGTACAATAATATAGAAGGAAGCTGAGCGCCTTGATGATTTCATAGTATAGACTTATTTATTCATCCTGATAGACCTGCCTCCATATTGCTACAAGAAAGCAAAATAAACTTTTCTTTCATGGAAGCCTCTATATCTGTTAGTTATGTCCCAGTGATTAAAGAAATCAGTACCTGGAAGTAGAATATAGCAATAGCAAAACTTTAAATATGCAGCCATGGGAAACCATTTGGTAAAACGATCCTCCGCCAAAATTTGAAAAGGTTGATAACAAATCTCCTGAATCTCATAATCTAGGAAAAGCTGTTGGAAATTTACAGAGCATTTGTTTATGTTGGCTACTTATCATTGCTTTTAGCAATGAAGGAAAAAAAAATCCAGCCAAACTTAGCCAGTTTGCAAACAAAGGTGGAATGTAAAGCAGCTCTGCTGAGTGGCTTTCTGCCTGCTAACTGCAATAAATATTTACAGACGGTTCAGTAACTTGGGGCTTTGGAAGGCTGAAAAACTCAACCTCATGTATAGCTTAAGGAGAAGATGGAACTTCAGGGTGATGTTGTTGTTGTTAATTTTTTTTTTTTCTTTTAACTTTTCTTTTCTGAGACAGAGTTTTGCTCTTGTTGCCCAGACTGGAGTGCAATGGTGTGATCTCCGCTCACTGCAAACTCCACCTCCCAGGTTCAAGCAATTCTTCTGCCTCAGCCTCCTGAGTAGCTGAGATTACAGATGCCTGCCACCATGCCTGGCTAATTTTTTGTATTTTTAGAAGAGACAGGGTTTCACCATGTTGGTCAAGCTGGTCTTGAACTCCTGACCTCAGGTGATTCACCTACCTCAGCCTCCCAAAGTGCTTGGATTATAGGCATAAGCCACCATGACTGGGCCAGGGTGATGTTTCTTAAGAATCTCACATTCAGACTTCTCTGTTAGAGAGTGAAAACTAGGCTTATAACTAACTAATGCTAAGTTATTTTGCTGTTTAAACGAAAAAGCGATGGGTCCAGGATAGGGGGTCACAGAAAATAAAGGCCAGGTTTATCAACTATATTCAGACAGTACCTTTGGCTGTGGTTACTTTTTGAAATAACTGATAAGAAACACATAGACTAGATGTGCAAAGCGGTGTTTGTTTGTCTGTTTGGGTTTGTTGGGGTGTTTTTTTTTTGTTGTTGGTTGGCTGGTTTTTGTAAAACAGGGTCTCACTCTGTTGCCCAGGTTGGAGTGCAGTGGTGTCATCATGGCTTATTGCAGCCTTGAAATTTTGGGCTTAGGTGATTCTCCCACCTCAGCCTCTAAAGTAGCAGAAACTACAGGTGAATGCCATCAAACTCAGCTAATTTTTTCTATTTTTTGTAGAGACAAGGTTTCATCATGTTGTCCAGGTTGGTCTCAAACTCCCAGGCTCAATTGATTCTTCCACCTTGGCCTTCCAAAAGTGTTGAGATTACATGCCTGAGCCACCATACTGACCAATGTGCTAAGTTTTTAAGAAAACTACATTGTAAATGAACCCACAAGCCTGGCTGATCATTAAAGCCAACCTAGGTTCTAAATCAGCCTAGCAGAAAGAAATTTCTAATACATTTCCAATTTTTTCCAATTAATATGTGATAATTTTATTATCGAGAAATAAATTGAATACATAAAACATCAAAAACAACTAATGGCAGGGCACAGTGATGAGCTGTACTTCCAGCACTTGGGAAGCTGAGGTGAGAGGATCACTTGGGGCCAGAAGTCCAAGGCTGCAGTACTCTATGATCTGGCCCATGAATAGCCACTGCACTCCAGCCTGGACAACATAGCAAGACTCTGTCTCTAAAAAGAAAAACATAATCACTGATGTTTAGAAACATTTAAAGTAGCCAGTAGTTTTTGAGGTTCAATTCATTCAAGCCAAAGACAGATATTCTGTAAGACGCACATCTATGAAAAGTAATACATTGTTAGCAAAGAAATCTATAAAATATAATGTAATAATTCCTTCAACAGAAGAATACAGAAAATAATACGTGTTTTCTAAGTGGAGAAGTTGAAGGCAAAGCGTTCTTTTTAGAAGAAACAACAAAAAGAAAGTATTATTTTTATGAAGAAAACAGAAAAAAATGTGTATATAATAGGGGGAAACTAAAGATAGAATTAGAAACTAGATGAGATGAGATTATAAAGAGTATAAGATGCTTTGAAATCAGGGAATCTGGGCTTTACCTTTGAAGCCAGTGCACCACAAGATGTAATAAACATACTACTGATGGTATGCAGAACATTTTGTGTGAAATATTATAATCTTATAATCCTAATGATTATTTATTTCAGTGTATATTAGAAAAATATAATCAGTACATAAACGCTGTAATTTCATCAATATCATTAACAAGGATTATATTAAATTGACTTCCACTAGTAATTCACCTTATGCAGAAATAAAGGCTCTGTTCATACATAATTAGAAATATCTCACCCCATCAGCAATTAAACCATCCATCATAAGCCTTTAGAAACAATTACTAGATAATTATCAGATAGTGAATGTTAATGTACATACAAGCTGATCAATAAAAAATGTCCAGGTACTGAAAGCAACTGGGATGAAAATTTTAATCTCTGGCAATGGTAAATTAAATACTGATATTGAAAAACAAACAAAAATTATTAACCTGTCAAAATAAATAAGTACTCTAAATACATTTCTCCAAACATCCAGAAATATAGAAAAAAATAGTCAATTAGTCATTCAATTGGCAAAATTAAATGATCTAGCTCCCAATTCAATGTAAGGAAATTGTTAAGAGGGTAGCAAAAGAAAAGAGCTGATGTGGCTGATGCCTGTAATCCCAAGTACTTTGGGAGGCTGAGGTAGGTGGATCACTTGAAGTCAGGAGTTCAAGACCAGCCTAGCCAACATGGTGAAACCCCGTATCTACCAAAAATACAACAATTACCCAGGCATGGTGGCACGCACCTGTGGTCCCAGCCTCTTAAGAGGCTGAGACAGGAGGATCACTTGAACCTGGGAGATGGAGGTTGCAGTGAGCTGAGATTGTCCCAAGGCACTCCAGCTTAGGTGACAAAGTGAGTCTCTATCTTTTTTTTTTTAAAAAAAAAAAGAGAGAAAAGAAAATCTGATTAACATGGCCTTGGATTTTAAATATCATAAATGTTCCATTATCAATAGCAAACTTCTACATCTAACATCTATATAGGATGAAAATAGGAACTGAGTCCCTGTAAGAATGAAAGTTTGACACCATTCAGGAAAACACTGTTCCTCCAAATGGCTGAACATTTCATATAGCCAGGACACTAATATTTTAGCCATAATTCATTTAACTCAATCTTTTGTTCACTTTTTTTCTCTATTGACTAGCTTTCAGAGATTTTGCCTTCCCCATATATTTTTTTATGTATTTTGACTTTGTATTAAAAAAATCAATTAGAAAAATAACTGGTTACAACTGCATTGTTAGCTCTGTGAAAGGTTACAAATTTCCCAGCCTAACATCAACAACAAGAAGTGATATCATTTTGGGAATATGTAAACAAAGTGTATATCACGACTGAATGAATCCTGTTTCCAAATCTCATCTTAGAAGTCTACAGATTTTAATAAATCTTTAAATGTATTACTCTAATAATGTGATAAAACAGAATTATATACAATCGAGTATTTTCTGTTTTCATGAAAATTGATAACTTAAAATAAAATCTGTCAATTGGAATGTATTTACATACTAAAAAAATCTCTGCTAGGTTTCTGGATGAAGATGAGCATATGAGTCCATCACCACAGCAACCAAACCTGTAAATAATATTGTATTAGTCACAGGGAACACAATGTATGTGGTTTTTAATATTTTTTCCTTTACCCTTGTTATTCCTATGTGCAATCTAACTCTAAATTTAGTATGTAAAAATTGGCCTCTTTATAATTAAAAATTGTATTAAGGTTTAATTCTTTTTTCAAATTTCTGCCCAAGTTCGTTCCACAAGGAGCTACCCACTGACCTTTGCTGATCCTACTAGTTACTGACTGTTATTTGAGATAGAAAATCTTCAACTGAACTGCAATATTATACACTGAAAAGCAAGTTTTTGGACTCAAGACAAATCCAGATTCTAATCACAATTTTGCCATGTTGACATTTTTCTTCCTCTTCAAATGGTAATAAAAAGAGTAATTTATATTTGTTGTAAATTGTAGATATATNCTCACTTATACATTGAATGTAATTATAACAACTGTGGGGATGTGTTGAGAATTAAGAAGTAGTACTATATATGTAAAGTTTTCAGTAATAGTCCCGGAATTTACAATATGCTCAATACACAATACATTTTATTATAATCGTGGAAAATGTATGCAGTATTCAAAAATTACATGATACATTTCTCTTACATTATACTCATATATAATTTATAAGTTTTAGGCCAAAATTTTATTTTTGCAATTTTCATTTTAAACCTAAATTGTCAGCATCACCTCATTAATAAATAAATAAATTAAATTAAGAACCACTCTATTACTTTACGGCATTTTGGGGAAGTAGTCCTGTCCTGTCTCACCATTGGAGCATAGTCCAGGCTGAGGCAATCAAGTAGGGGATGTCCACTACCCTCAGTGATCACTGTGCTGTATTTGCTATGGGTATGCGCGAGGAGTCAGTAAGTGAGAAGGTTATCTCTTTAGTGGAGATGCTAATGTTAGAGGATCTGAGTCTGACACTGCAGATGGCTATTGTCCACCTGAAAGAGAGACTATACGTAAAACAAAACCAAGCAGGAGTTAGGAGAGCCAAGCGATGAAAATAAACATGGTGTTTAGGATATTAAGGCCCATGATTCAGATTTTCTAATTACATACATTAGCAAAAAAAGGACTTATTTGAGTTGCATTACTATCGCTCCCGGGTTCAAGCAATTCTCCTGTCTCAGTCTCCTGGGTAGCTGGGATTAAAGGCACCCACCACCATGCCAGGATAATTTTTGTATTTTTAGTAGAGACTGGGTTTCATCATGTCGGCCAGGCTAGTCTGGAACTCCTGACTTCAGATAATCCACCCGCCTCAGCCTCCCAAAGTGCTGGGATTACAGGCATGAACCACTGCATGCACCCAGCCTGATTTTTTTCTAAAAAATTTATTAGAAAAATGTTCTTTTGACATAGATTTATAATTTACCTGTTATTAATTTTATATGTTATGAAGTAGGGTGGATGTGGATGGTTTTCTTATTTTTAATTTTTAAAAAATATACAACAGTTCAAAA
Source organism: Cebus imitator (assembly GCF_001604975.1). Taxonomy (NCBI): domain Eukaryota; kingdom Metazoa; phylum Chordata; class Mammalia; order Primates; family Cebidae; genus Cebus; species Cebus imitator. Next base: position 739,350 of record NW_016107780.1, on the reverse strand, counting down.
TCATTATTACAAAAACATCCTGCTTTGTAGTGCCACATTAGTTGAACTTCCAGTGTTCATATAAGCATGAATCTTCTTCTCAGATCCCTCATTCAAACTGTGAGTCTAATTTGGCCATCTTTTGCCATCTTATGTTAACTATAGGTTTATAGTAATTCTTGGTAACAGCTAGAGCAAGTCCTCCCATCTTGTTCTTCCTCAAGCTTATCCAGGATATTCTTGGCATTTTGAAATTGGCTTATCAATTTCATTTTAAAAAATTCTGAAATATATTTAGTATTTCATTGACTTAATTTATTAATTTGGGGAGAGATATATTTAAAATATTGAGTTTTCTAACTTCTGCACAAGGCCAACTATTTGAATCTTTTTAATTCCCTCAATTTATTTTACTGTTTTCTATGTAGAGGTCTTTTATTAGACACATTCTTGGGTATTTTATCTACCTGGTGCATTTTATAAATGCTCGTTGACCTTCTGTCCAGAAATTCTCCTAAGCTTACTTACTTATTTTATTTTTCATTTTCTATACACATAATCATATTATCTATAAATTCTACCTAAACAATTTATATTATCATAAATGACATTTTCACTTCTTCCTTTTCAATATGTATATCTTTCTTTCTTTACTGCACTGCCCTGGCTAGGAACTCGTATTCAATATTAAATGGTAGTGGTAATAGTGGGTAATCCCTGACATTATTTTCTCAAAATGAAAGCCTACTTTTTTCCCAGTGTTGGCTCTAGGGAGAGTATACCAATGACATTCAAAATATTAAAAAATAATAGTTCAAAGAAAAAGAGTCAAAATATAGTGGAGAGAATGTGAAGGGAAAGGAGTGGAAAACATTTTCTTTATAAGCAAGAAAGAAGAAAAAACATAGAACCAATTTAGATTTGGTGTACTTGGAAGTCAACAAGTAAGAAAAGTCATTGCCAGCTCTCTTGAACATTTTAATACTGACAACATTATAGTTTCTAGGCACTGAGATTTAGAAAACATAGCAGAGGCATTAGACACAGCTATGCAACTTACAGCTGTTTAAGCATTTCAGATATGATATTACAGAATCTGTGGTCCATATAATCAATCCAATTGATTACTAAATAAAGTAAAATAACTAAAGCCACAAAATCAGTTATTTTTTTCAATATTTTAAATCTTCTATGATCTGAATTTCATTTCCATGACTAGATGTTTCAAATCACTCTCTCTCCCTGCCAGGATTAGACTGGGTTACTGTGGTAGCCAGCTTTCCATATAGCCACCACCAGTTCTCACCTCTTGAGTATTCACACTGTTGTATATTTTCTCCAACCACTCATAATGTATAGGCCTAACCTAGGAAACAAACAGAATATTTCAAAAGTTGGTGGTGTGGAGGCTTTCAAGGAAAGGTGATAAAAAGATACCAAAACTTCCTCTTTGTCCTCTTTTAAGTCACTCACTTTGGGAAAAGCCAGAAGGAGCCACCGTATTGTAAGGAAACATAAGCAGACCTATAGAAAGTTCAGTACCTCTGAAGCCTTTTGCCAACAGTCAGAACCAACTTTCCAGCTGTGTAAGTGAACCGTCTTGAATGTGAATCCTCCAGACCCACTCCAGCCCTGTTCTACATTTTGACTGCAATCTTATGAGAGGCTCTGAGCCAGAACCACACACCTAAGCTCTTCCTTATTTCTGACAGATAGAAACTGAAGATAATAAATGCTTGTTACTGTTTTAAGTCATTAAATTTGTTACATAGAAATAGATAACGAATGCAATACCCTTACTATGTCCCCTTGAAGTACCAGTGCTTCCCTTGTCATGGCACTTTATTATAATTCCATTTTATAATAAATAGATGTATTTGTTCCCACCTACTTAAAGCTATTTGATAACTGATTTTCTCTTTCATTCACAATTATCAACTTGGGTTTAGCACTGTGACTGTCACTCAGTAGATGCTAAATAAATACATGCAGTAAGAAGGAAGAGAAAGAAAATTAGGCATCTTGAGGAAGGAGGTAGAGCAAGATGGCTATATAGAACGCTCCATGGTTTACGCCCTGGCAGGAACAAAACATTGAATAGCTATCCATACAAAAATGTCCCTTCATAAAAACCAGAAGGTGAAAATGTAGGAAAGAAAGAGAAAGACATTTCTGTTTGACCAAAGCCCTCACGTTTTACATCAATGAACATAGATAGTGCTCATAATTTCCCACAAAAACGCATCAACACTTCTTAAAGCAAACCTCACAAAAAGTAAATATGACTAATTAATACAAAGTTTTTTCTAAAACTAAAACCATAATATTTTCTATTAGAAATTAAATAAAGTAGGATCTTTGTAGTTTAGTAAAAAAGCAAGCACGGTTTCCAAGAGGACCAGTTGCCTAGGCTAGACTAACTGGTGGGTCTGAGTAGGCAGTCAGGCAGAAATGAGCTGGCAAGGGAGACCCTGGATTTTTATTTTTATTTTCGAGATGGAGTTTCACTCTGTTTGCCCAAGCCTGGAGTGCAATGGTGGGATCTCAGCTCATTGCAACCTCTGCCTCCCAGGTTCAAGTGATTCTCCTGCCTCAGCCTCCTGAGTAGCTGGGATTACAGACATGTGCCACCACCAGGCTAATTTTGTATTTTTAGTAGAAATGGGGTTTCATCATGTTGGTCAGGCGGGTCTTGAACTCTTAACCTCAGGAAATCTGCCCACCTCTGCCTCCCAAAGTTCTGTGATTACAGGATTGAGCCACTGTACCTGGCCACCATGGAATTTTTTTTAAGTTCTAAAGATGCTGCCTGATGAGAGTCAGCACTTCCAGCTGACAGCAAAAAGGACAATGGCTATGTGGGCTACACCTGGCCTTGTGGTTGGGCTCCTCTGACCCTGAAGAAGACTTATCAGGCCCTAGCAAGAGATAACCATACTAAGTATTTTCCTTGTTGATGACTATGTCTGATCCTCCAAAAACTTGCCCCAAAGTAGCCTTTGCTCATTATGATAGTACAAAACATACCCCTGGATAGAGATGTTTAGATGCCAATGAAATATGCAACATGTCTTCCTGCATGTACAACCACAGAGCATGCACGCCCAAAGGGCCATTCCAAAACATGCTTGCAAATGACAGCCCCGCCACGACCCTTCATGAATAATCATGTAAGATTCTCACAGAGTCTCCCAGAACAACCTGTTGTGGGCTTCTTTTTTTTTTTTTTTTTTTTTTTTTTT
>NW_016107780.1:729273-736114 GCF_001604975.1 Cebus imitator | reverse complement strand
TTGGCTCACTGCAACCTCCATCTCCTGGGTTCAAGCAATTCTCCTGCCTCAGCCTCCCGAGTAGCTGGGATTACAGGTGCCCACCACCACGCCCAGCTAATTTTTGTATTTTTTTTTTAGTAGAGACAGAGTTTCACCATGTTGGCCAGGATGGTCTCGATCTCCTAACCTCGTGATCCGCCTGCCTCGGCCTCCCAAAGTGCTGGGATTACAGGCATAAGCCATTGCATCTGGCCTGCTGCCTCATTCTTTTGAGCAGCCCACTCTTTCTCATCTTTCAGGGTGTACTGGCTCTTTAAATAAACACTGCTGCTACTGCTTGTCCAACTTGGGCAGTCTGGAGCTGTGTTCCACTCCTCTCTAGAAATGTATTTTATTTTCCTTAAATAAACTCTGTTACTTAACCCTTGCTATGCATCACTGGGCTTTATTTCAAGTTAGACAAGAACCTTGAAATCCTTTATTTCAAGTTAGGCAAGAACCAAGGATTCCTGCATTTCCAGTAACAAGTCCTCCTTCCAAGACAGTCCTGTTGTTATGATCCTTATTAACATTTTACATAGAAATATGCTGTTAACTTATAGGAAAGTTATGAATTTCACTTTTTGGGAGCCAGGATTGTAACAGAAAGCAGAACATCTAAGGCACAGAGAGAGATCAAAGTAAGGAATTCTGGCCAAGGATTACCTGAAACATTTTCAGATATCTATCAAGGTTTTAATACAAATGAAATGAATGGAAAAAAATTATTTTTAACACCCAACTGGTTTCAAATTAAACGAAAAACTCTTTTGTTCCATGAAGTACATTAATGCATTCAAATAACAGATGCAGACCTGGAAGAGAGATTAGAAATTGTTAGAGCCAGGCGCAGCGGCTCACGCCTGTAATCCTAGCACTTTGGGAAGCCGAGGTGGGCAGATAAGAGGTCAGGAGTTTGAGGCCAGCGTGGCAAACATGGTGAAGCCCTGTCTCTACAAAAATACAAAAATTAGCTGGGTGCAATGGTGTGTGTCTATAATCTTAGTTGCTGGGGAGGCTGAGGCAGGAGAATCCCTTGAACCCAGAATGTGGAGGTTGCAGTGAGCCAAGATCATGCCACTGCTCTCCAGCCTAGGCAAAAGAGTTAGGCTGTCTTAAAAAAAGAAAAAAGAAATTAAGTCAGAGAAAGATGATATTAGAGTTCCAGAAACCACCTCAGAGGAACAGGAAAGCAAGATAAAGAAACAAATAGGCCTAGAAATTGTTTAAAGATGTCCCAGGAATTATCTTTTTATATAAGAAAGTTCTCCTTTGATAGTCTATTAACAAAGCCATTTTGCAACTCTGCAGATATAAGTTAAACTGCAAAAAACTAATAGTAATGCAAATAATTTATGCTCATAGAAATACAAACGAGTGGGTCTTTCCTGATGGAGTTACAATTTATTCCTATTCCATACAAAGGTGACCCAAACCGTTTATGTTATTACCTTATGGAGTGATAACTATTTTTGTATGAATTAGCAAATTTATTTATATATTCCTGAACATCAGACACATACATACACACATACGCACCCATATATGTGAAATATGTATGTATAAATATATATGAAATGTATATATATACATCTGAAATATATATATTTTTTCAAACTTCAAATTTTCCTTTGATTAAGTTAAATAAAATCTCTGACGTGCTCATTTTTTATTTTTATGGGAGTCATGTTTTTAGCATCTGAAAATTATACTTTAACAAAATATTTAAAAAGGAGACCGTTGAAAGTACATTTTTTAACAGAGATAACTAAGAACCCTGTTTTTACATATTTCTGTGATATTTTTAACACATGTTTAACTTGAACTAAATGGTGACTGAAAATGAAAGAACTCTGAAAGGAGAGCAAAGCCTTCCCACAAAACTATTAAAATAAAATAACTTTTCTAAATGCTAATCAATAGTGGATAATACTTTTACATTCCTTTTTAAGATAAAATAACTTATATAGGTCATTTTCTTTAAAAAATGTTGTACCATTGCAAAATTATGTTTTGAACAATTAATGTATCTAGTGCTGATTGTGTTTTAGTTAAGTTCTATTTATCTATATAATACTTAGTATCAAATATCTAAATTTTAAAAGAAAGTTTTTTTTCTAGACAAAAAAGGGAGGTTTCAATCAAAAAACTAAAATGAACTAATCAGAAATATATTTGATCAATAGCTTTGGGGTCAAGTTCTTCTGTGCTCTTGATTCACTGTAAGCCACAGTCTGTAACTGCCCAAAAATCCGTTTAATAGAACTATGGAGTTCAAAGTACTCCCTGAATATAAATAATCTGAGAACCAAGAAATTTGATTGCTATAGTTCCCTGATTAAATAAAATTCCTTCTTAAAAAAACACACTTTTCCCTGTAAGGTGTGCTAAATTTCAGTTATTCCCTTTGCTTTGTTCTTTTATCTACCTAACTTTCATTTCACACTATTGTTCATGCTCACTGGATGTTCTGAGGAAAATGCTTCCTGTAGAAACAAAACTAAAAATATTTTAATCCAATAAATTTGAGACTAATGCACAAGTATATGGGAATTGCCAATAAAAATTTTGTCATTATAAAAAATATAGGTCTAAATAGCTGAGTAATCTTCCCCACAGAAATGTTGACATTCTGCTCTGATTTGGCACAAATTCCTATTATTAATTTGCTTTGGGTGATGGATATCCTTACTCTAATTCAGCTGTATGCACAAAGGCATTTTTGAACATACCTTTTAAAATGCTTTCTCAGTCATCTGCTTTCTCCTCACATCATACATATCTTTTGCCTTTTAAAATGCTCTGGTTAGATGAAGAAAATACAGATAATTCTACTTTTTGAAAAAGTGAATGTGGTCTTAACTAACATATTTCCATGATATGCTTTTTGATGTATTTTCCATGATTTTGTTTTCTTTCTTTTTTTTTTTTTTTGACAGAGTTTTGCTCTTGTTGCCCAGGCTGGAGTGCAGTGGTGCAGTCTTGGTTCACCACAATCTCCACCTCCTGGGATTCAAGCAATTCTCCTGCCTCAGCCTCCCAAGTAGCTGGGATTATAGGCATGCTCCACCACACTTGGCTAATTTTTGTATTTTTAGTAGAGACAGGGTTTCTCCATGTTGGTCAGGCTGGTCTTGAACTCAGGACCTCAGGTGATCTGCCCACCTCAACCTCCCAAAGTGCTGAGATTACAGGCGTGAGCCACCGTGCCCAGCCAGTTTTTGTTTTTATAACAAGGCATTCTCTCATTATTTCCCTTCATTTGTGAGAGCTTCAGGGGAGAAATTGAGAAGGGAAATGAAACTCCATGGGAGAACAGAAATAAAAAATATGGAAAAATAACAGAAATACTTCTTTATTCTCTGCCAGTCTGCAAATTACTATTATATTAAACACTTTGTTCTACTTGCTTTGCAGGAAGTTGCAAACTTATCTCTCTTTATTATGACAAATTAAGATTCATGTTTTGAAGAAATATGTACATGCAAACAATAGTTTAAAATATCAATCTTATTTTCTACTTTTTCCTAGTAATTAAAGAAGTGACTTCTCTCTCTTCCATACCCTACAGAATACTTCTTTTTAAAAACTTTGGTATTTTAATCCTTTCTCAAACTAAAAAGCCTTTGATCATTATAATGGCCAGGACCACCTAAGTCCTTTTTTGTTTATTTGTTTGAAATAGAGTTTCCGCTCTTTCTCCCAGCCTGGAGTGCAGTGGCACCATCTTGGCTCACTGCAACCTCCACCTCCCAGGTTCAAAAGATTCTCCTTCCTCAGCCTCTTGAATAGCTGGGATCACAGGCGGGTGCTGCCACACCCCACTAATTTTTGTATTTTTAGTAGAGATAAAGTTTCACCATGTTGGCCAGGTTGGTCTGGAACTCCTAACCTCAGATGATCCACCCACCTCAGTTTCCCAAAGTGCTGGGATTACAGGCATGAGCCACTGAGCCTGGCCTGAGAATAAGTCTTTATTTAGTTTTTTTTCCACTAGTGTCCTGAAAATTATTTTTTAACTTTTAAAATGGTAATATTAGCCTCTAGATGTAATTTTTGCATATTTTGCCTTTTTCTCAAGAAAATAAACATATATATTTGAAGTCAAAATATAAGAAAAAATTAAAGAGCTAACAGAAATTCAATCACTACACATTTTTCCATTCATAAATGTTATTTTGTAATTAATGCAGGAAAATATGCAAAATTCATTCACTAGTCAGCCATCAACAGCTATCAGAACTATCAGTCATCACTTGGAATGGTTTCATTTGAACAAATTAGAAATAAGAAAGATAAAGAAGAGGACAGTTTTTGAATCATGACAATCAACACACATGTAATAATGGTGGCTTTCCAAAGCTAAAATATCAGAATTACGTAAATAGGCAAATAATAATTATGTCTTCACCAATAGAAGTTGATAGCTAAATATTTTTCATAAGAGAAGAAAAGAGAATCAAACGGTAGTAATGGTCTGATCACGAGTAAGGTTTCGGGCCTCCAACTATTCCTTCAATGTATAACTTTTCCAAGTGTATTAATACCTGAATAAGAATAGTAAAGAGTAAATTCCTTGACATTAATTCCATTCTTTCAAGAGTATTTGAGGATGGCAGAAGGGGCAGGGCTGCTTCTAATATATGCAACCCTGAGAAGAGACCAAAGACTTTCAAATAGCACTGCAACAGAAATGTCTTCAAGCGGAAAGCAACGGACACTTATTCTAGAATATTTTTAGAAAACTTAGTTTAGAATGACACCAGAAGAATCTAATGAAAAATTTTAATAGGTTAGTGCCCATCAATAATTTAATTATAAAGCTAGAAACAGCTTTAATTCTAAAGCTGCAGAATACAAATATAAAATTATTAAAGAAAGAAGTCAAAGACTTAACACATCATGAAATTCTCTTAAGTTATCTCATCTATTTTGCACTTAGTCCAAGTTATATTTATTGAGAAAACTAGCTGCTTGTGAATCATAAATGTTCTAATTTTCTTAGTTATATATTCCCACTGTTGAATAACCCTTAGAGTCAAGAACTTTCTTGATATTTCATATAAAAGATTTTGATTTTAATCTACTCAGCTAGTCTTTGAATAATACTGTTTTCACAACCAGGCCATTTTAATATATATAATAAGTTCCTGGATACCTGGCTAGAGTCAGACAACTTAAATTAGGGTTGGAAGTACTGTGCTACACCTGTGTTCACATTCTTTTTGCATCCTTAAATATGACTGATTTCAGGATACAAATAGCAGGAAGTCTAGCCTTCAACCTGGCAAAAGTCTTGGGACCACACTTAACTTCTGAACACTATCGTATAATGTGAATGTTCAGACAAGTCTATAAGATCCTAAGGCTCTTCTATGATGACAATTCATCTTTATCTGTCAAATTTCATTTCTAGGATTAGAGAGGGCCATCCCATCAGGTTTCTAGCATGCAATTTGCAATCTCAAAACCACTATAAGAACCAAAAAATTATTATTTATTGATATAATCTCAAAACCACTGTGAGAACCAAAAAAAAATTATTATTTATTGAACATTTTATGTTCTTGGCACTATGCAGGTGATATACATACTTTAATTTTTGTAATACTAACAATCTCATTATAAAAATTACATATCAGGAAACCCAAGGTTTTTATACAAAATTGGCAATATTGGAGCCAAGATGTAATCCCAGAATTCTCTGACTCCACAACTGATCTTAATCATTTCTTTAAAATTAGAAGGGGTATGACCCAACATAGTTTAAGCCAGAGTGCTGAAGAATTTTGATAATGAAAGATCCTATATTAGAGGTTCCCAAAGCCAGGCTAAAGATTAGCACCAGAGTGGCTACAACAGAATCACCAGAGATCCTTGTTAAATATGGACATTTCTGGGCCTGATCATCACATATTCTGATCTTGCAGTTATTGGGTGCAACCAGCTTTGGGCACTAATCATCCAATATATGATAAGGAGAAATGAGAAATGAGAGGCAGTAATATGATCCAAAATCTAGAAGATTGAGAAAGGATGGAATTTGGAATGAAGGATTAATGGAGTTGAGTTCCTACTGTCATTGCCGTGAACATTGACAAACGTGTTAGAATTTCCTTTTTAGATGGCTCCTAATGCTTAACACAGAGGCAGATGTAGTTGTTTCAGGGAACTGGACTAGGCGCTACCAAGTAGAAGATCATCTTCATTAAAACAGACCAAACACTGATTGTTTAGATGTTTATTTTTTAATCAATCATATTTCAGGATACAAAAAGATTGTGAACACAGGTGTAACACAGTACCTCCGACCCTAATTTAAGTTGTCTGACTCTAGTCAGGTATCCAGGAACTTATTATATGTATTAAAATGATTTGGTTGTGAAAACAGTATTATTCAAAGACTAGCTGAGTAGATTAAAATCAAAATCTTTTATTTGACTATCAAGAAAGTTCTTGACTCTAAGGGTTACTCAACAGTGGGAAGATGTAACTAAGAAAATTAGAACATTTATGATTCACAAGCAACTAGTTTTCTCAATAAATGTAACTTGGACTAAATGCAAAATAGATAAGATAACTTAAGAGAATTTCATGATGTGTTAAGTCTTTGACTTCTTTCATTAATGAGTGAAATTGCTTGTGTCCCATTATTGCTATGAAGTCTATAAAATCTTAGTTATAATCTTTGCACAGCTGTGATGCAAACCTCCAGTTGGAATGACAGGATAAAAGGGCCAAGCACAGTGGCTCATGGCTGTAATCCCAGCAGTTTGGGAGGCTGAGGTAGGTGGACCACTTGAGGTTAGGAGTTCAAGAC
>NW_016107780.1:705857-729028 GCF_001604975.1 Cebus imitator | reverse complement strand
AATGGCAGAATGAAAGGTTTCTGATGATATCAACAAGGCAGGATTGGACAAATCCTGTGAGGCAATTCCTTGAAGAAGCAAGGTGGAGGTGTTGAAACCCTGGGTTCCTAATCCTATTTTTGTCATCGAATGCCCATGAGATACAATCAAGTTCACCTGTCAATCTCAGTTGTTTTTCTCTTACAGAATACAGATAATAATCATTGTTCTGCTCCTATCACAGAAAGGTGCTGAGTACCAAACAAGAAAATTGCTAGCCTGTCTCTTGAGAAATTAACATTTCCCAGTATTTAGTCTACTGGACCTATATTCAACTCAGGATCCTATCTCTGCTGAATTGTCTATCCCAACACCTCCCAAGCTAACTCAAAATTTACTCCTTGTTTTTTTTTTTTTCTCTCTTTATCATCTATATTTACCAGTCTCATGATTTTATTAATCCAGTCTCATGATTTTAAATATGCTCCAATACGCTATCAAATTATATCTTCATCCAGATCTTTCCCATGAATTCCAGTTTTGTATGTTCAATTTCCTTTCCAACAGATCTGCTTAAATTTCTAACAGTTACCTCAAAATTTTCAACATAGCCAAACATCTTGTAATCTATATTTTCTACCTATAGTCTTCCCGTCTCAACTCCAAAAGACTCAGAGCATTCTTAACTCTTATTTCTTTCACACCCCACATACAATCCATCAGCAACTTTTTTTCACTCTACCTTCAACATGTATCTAGTATGTGAACACTTCTCCTGTTATCATGTTGGTCTGAGGCACCACTATTCCTCATCCACTTGCTGATCTGCCTTCTGTAGAACTTTCTCACCTCAACACTGAAGCCAGAGAGCATGTTTAAACATTAGTCAGATCAGGTTACTCTGCTGCTAAAACCACTAATGATTTCTCCTGTCACTCTTAGAAAAAGCCAAAGTACATAAAATAACTAACAATGTCCCAGGAGCAGTGGTTCTCAGCAAGTGGTGAATTTTGCCCCTCCCAGGGGACGTTTCAAAATGTCTGGAGACATTTTTGATTATCACAATTGTAACAAATAGGAACAACTCTCACTGTCATCTAGTGAATAAATACCAGAGATGCTGAACACCCTACAATGCACAGGACAGCCCTGCAAGGCAAATAATTACCCACCCTAACATTTAAATATTGTGAAGGTTGAGCAAACCTGACCTAGGCCATCTGATCTTTTGTGTCATTCTATATATATATACTTTTGAGACGTAGTTTTGCTCTGTCTGTCACCCAGGCTGGAGAGCAGTGGTGCAATCTTGGCTCACAGGAACCTCTGCCTCCCAGGTTCCAGCAATTCTCTTGTCTCAGCCTACCGCATAGCTGGGATTACAGGTGGCTGATATCACGCTCAGCTATTTTTTCTATTTTTAGTAGAGACAGGGTTTAGCATGTTGGCCGGCTGGTCTCAAACTCCTGATATCAGGTAATCTACCTGCCTCAGTCTCCCAAAGTGCTGGGATTATAGGCGTAAGCCACTACGCCTGGCTTCTGTGTAACTCTTAAGCATCCTAGGATTGTTCACAATCCAGGGCCATTGCAAATGATGTATCCTGAACCTAAAATACTCTCCTAATCCTCATTCAAATTCTTACTCAAGAATCTCCTTCTCTATGAAGGCTTCTCTAGCTTTGTCACCTAAAATTGTACTCTTCTTTCTATCCCCACCACACACTCCCAGCACTCATTATCTCCATTCCTTATTTTTTGCCACTTATTATAATTTTTCATATTTTATTCATTTATCTTCCACCACCAGAGTATAAGCTCCTTAAAGGCACGGACTTTGTTTTTTTAGTTTCTGTCACATGTGTATACCTGGTTCTCAGACTAGTGGTTGGCACAGAGTAGGTTTAATATACACCTGTTCTATAAATAAGGACTATAGAAGCACTAACATGGTAATACATACTGTCCTGAAATCTACATGTCATCTTGAATTTCCTGTGAGTTAAACTAAAAGTACAACCATTATCACATGGGAGATTCTGAAATTATTTAACACTAAAACCTTATAATAAAAGGTTTAGATATTAAAGTTCTAGGATAGGAATTACAAACTATATGTTTACATAAGCCAGGCATATAAATAAGTGATGTGGGCCAAAGTGGGGACTGTGGGTAACTGGAGAGAGCATGTCTAAAATAAGTGAAGCTGCAGCTATTTACTGTCATCAGTTATTTCTCTTGGGTGCTTACTGCCCGGAGTGGCTAGTTTTCTTCAAGGGAAGTGGAAGAGTGGATTTTTACTTCAAATCTGATTCTTAAAAGTGAGTAACTAATTCATTTATAAGATATGCTCAGTGGCTTACACAATGCCACACACTGCAGCATAATGCCCCTGTCAGCTAGTGCTTCCACTCCATATGCTATAATGTCTCCTGCCTCAGTGGAGTTAATGGAATGACATAAAAATGGTAGAAGCAAGTTCATGGCCTTTACTCCACTGAAATCTAGAGCAAAACCAATCCTAAATAATCATTTCATGCTTTCTGTCTCCTCTGTCCTGTTCTAACACTGCTTTGGTCTTCTAAGAATATATTTTGCAAATAGAAAACACATACCATACCATCCATGTGATGGGAAAAATAGGAAAATCAAAAGAGAAAGCAATTCTTAAATCTTCTCCCTTTCCATGGCTATATCCTACAGATATGGAAAAGTTTTTTTTCTAGTCCTATAATGGCATTTTTGTCAGTGATCTATTTTGATGAATTATCTCTTGAGTTAAAATTGATTAAAGGGGGTACTTAAATGAATTTTTAACAATTTCTATTTAACAACTTTATAGTTTTACAATACTCTATTCTTAACAGTTTCTAATGTAAACTGTATGGCCCTATACAAAAATAAATTCTTAAAACTGGTATAATTGATTGCCCTCACTTAAATGATAGATTTATAAATATAAGCATTCAGTTAAAAATAGGATTAGGAAATAATATTTTATATCAAAAAGCTAAGTTTTAGTCCCCTAAAATTTGTATATGAAATCATAGCTAGCCTACTAATTTTATAATAAACATAATTTACATTTTCAACAATTTTTGGTTATTTTGATATCCATTTTCTTAAGGGGTCCAAAATAACTCTTTATTATATAAATAAAACCATTGGCAGGGTCATAGCCTGTTGTATACTTGGTAGTTCTCTACAGAAGTATTTTATTATTCCAAGTATGAATCATTTGAAATACCACAAGTAAAGCAACAGAAATTCTATAGTGTGACATATTGTCATTGGCTAATGTAGCACTGAAAATTTATTTTGTCAGCCCATGTCATGGAATTCTTAGTGCATGGTTGGAGTAATGATTTGGATTTTTTATAAATAAATGATGCTGCTTTTCAAGGTCCACAGATAATGTTTAGCCAAAGCAATCTCCTTTGGTTTTATTGAATCACACAGAGAACGTCGTTACTGACTCACTGCCAACCATCTCACAATGAGGTACTACCTTAGTGAATTCACCACCACCCACGTCAATCCTATAGAGTGTTCACAAATGAACAGCCTATAGTCCAAAACTGCCTCCACCGGTATTTTATTTGGCCTGCATAATATTTTGATTTCTCATGTTTTTAATCAAATTAGTGGCCACTATTGAAAAAGTGGGATGTTTCACATAAGATTCTGTGTTTTCCACTTCTTAAGACAAAGCAAAAGCTCTTGTAATGAGTCTGCATTTTCTTTGGGTAAAAATCTTCAAGAGCTAAGTGGCGAGTTGCTCCCTCTATATTAACTCTGTGCTCTGTAGTTTGCTTCAGTCGCTACTCTTCCTATGGCCTACATCTTCCCTGCATAATTTTACATTCTCTGATTGGCCTTAGAAAGGCCCCAGTGTGTGTTGTTCCCCTCTATGTGTCCATGTGTTCTCATGATAAAATCTTAAGAAGTATTGAGGATCCCAAAAATGTTGTGTTTCTGTAGGTTAAATCTATTGACAATTTACCATAGTAGAAATTAAAAACTTAGAAAGTTTTCATTATACTCATTACCTATAAACATAGATAACATATTTTTATAAAAATTAGCTATGTTACAAAACAAAAATATAGTGAGTAGAGTGGCATTATATCATTTTGCAAAAGTCTAATGTCTGGCTTAAAAGAAGACATCACATCTGCTTCTTCATACAATCTGTTTTGATAGATTGTTTCTACTAAAGAACATGAAGAAAATCTGGCCTCACATAGATATGTAGCTGGAAAAAGAAGTAGAATTTCTTTACCCTTTCCAGATAATTTTGAATGTTCTTCGTTGATGCTAAATGGTGTTTTTAAAAGATCAGTTACAATTCAAAATCTGAAATCATATCAATAACTTTGCACACTCTATTAAATTAAAATTTATTGATATATTTTGCATTTTGAACGAATCTTTTACCCATGCATGATTTTGTAACATCTTGTATTGATTATTTGGAAAATATTGTTTCATGGAGCTTTACAGATCTTCCAAAAATTGACATGTTTTATTGTGAACAAAATTTAATATAACATATTAAATAACATATGTTAATATATTTACTATTCTCATTAGAAAAGTCTGACTGATATGCTATCCAAAATTCCAATTTTTATTCCCAAGTTTACATTTTACCATTGGCATTAATCAAATACTGCCAGCTGTTTTCCTTAAAATAATGGACTCCTTTTGTTAATTTATAAAAAAATGTCTTTAAAATACTCAAGTATAAATAACCACAGTTTATCTCTCAGTCTTTCTTCCAAGTAAAAATGGTGTTCTGTGAAAAAAAACAAGCTAGTTCAGCTCACAACTCAAACAATTACACAAGTGTTTTTCCTCAGGACAACCATTGTACTTCCATATGCTACAGATTTGCTTTAATTCCCATTTTGTCATTCAAAGATTTAATAAAGTTAATAAACTTTACTGCCTCATTACAAACATTTTTAAGGAAAATTAATTTTTACACATGTAAAAAAGTGTGGAATATACTGCAACACTGTTGGATGCCTGTCTTTATTCTTACTAAGATACCACAATTGCTTTCCTTCTCAATGTAAAATCAATACAATAAAAAGGGAAAATAGCATCTTAACATTATTATGAAAGTTGTTTGACTTTGTGAATTTATTGAAAAAGACGGAGATCTCAGGGGTCAGCTGACTATGCTTTGAGAACAACTAGCTGAGATCACTGGTTTTCACTCCCACAGAACCAGACACTAGACTTCAAGCAGTGACTCAAGTTAACTGACTCCAAAGTTAACTGACAACCAAATCATAATGTTATAAGCTAGAAATGCAATTAATTAATTTCTAATAGAAGATATTCTTTTATCAGTTTGCTCAAGTATTATATTTAGAGCACTTTTTCTTTTACCTGTAAAATATACATTTTTCATACTAATATATCTTGATGATTTTGGAGTAAGGCAAAGTTTCATAAATAATCTTAATGTTATCTCTTTACGCCATGGTAAAGCTTCATAAAACGTTCTTCCCAAAATAAAAAATACCTCTTCTGGGACATATTTATGTCTGCTAAAATCAGTGTTAGATAAGCAGAGCAGCTTTGGTTCTGGCACTTCCCTTTTCTGACCATGACTGGCAATCTTGACAGTCTTCCATAAGGCATGGCCAAATCCATAACCACACTCCAGTTATGCTTCTATGAGACTAAATCTAGATATTTAGGATTTTATTTTTAAGTGTTATTAGACTCTTCAGTTAAAAATACAGTTTTATTGTTGATTCCCATGAACAGCTAATCATATCTGTTATGAGTGTATTTGATCAGATTAATACTTAGGGAATAATGCAATTTTCTTTCTTTTTTAGTTCTTTTAGAGCAATTTCTCTGTTACATTTGTGTATCATCTCAACCATCCCATTAGATATATCACTTTCCTTAGAGTTCTTCTATTACAATTATCAAAATTGTGCCAACCTATTTTTGGTGGAAGCTGTCTGCAAAGTCTGTTTCGTTATGCAGCATTCCTACTTTGAATAAACTGAAAATTATCACTACAATCAAATGAAGCCATCACTATCCTCTTTCAATTTATATCTCACTTGCTCAGTTTGTCTACTATTTTCATTTGGAAATCAGAAATTCTAACTTGCTTCTTCGTGGAAATGTGAAAAAGGAAAAATAACAAATACTAAACTTCATGACTAAAATACCAAAAGCAATGGCAACAAAAGCCAAAATAGACAAACAGGATCTAATAAAACTAAAAAGTTTCCACACAGCAAAAGAAACCATCATTAGAGTGAACCAGCAACCAAGAGAATGGGGAAATAATTTTGCAATCTACCCATCTAACAAAGGGCTAATATCCAGACTCTACAAAGAACTTAGATGAATTTACAAGAAAAAAACAAACAACCCCATCCAAAGACACTTTTCGAAAGAAGACATTTATGCAGCCAACAAACATATGAAAAAATGCTCATCATTACTGGTCATTAGAGAAATGCAAATCAAAAACACATTGAGATACCATCTCACACCAGTTAGAATGGCGATCATTAAAAAATCTGGAGACAACAGATGCTGGAAAGGATGTAGAGAAACAGGAACACTTTTACACTGTTGGTGGGAGTGTAAATTAGTTCAACCATTGTGGAAGACAGTGTGGCAATTCCTCAAGGATCTAGAAATAGAAATTCCATTTGACCCAGCAATCTCATTACTGGGTATATACCCAAAGGATTATAAAAACATTCTATTATAAAGACATATGCACATAGTATGTTTATTGCAGCACTGTTAACAATAGAAAAGACTTGGAACCAACCCAACTGCCCATCAATGATAGACTGGATAAACAAAATGTGGCACATATACACCACAGAGTACTATGCAGCCATTAAAAAAGATGAGTTCATGTCCTTTACAGGGACATGGATGAAACTGGAATTAATCATTCTCAGCAAACTGACACAAGAGCATAAAACCAAACACTGCACGTTCTTACTCATAAGTGGGTGTTGAACAACGAGAACAATGGTTACAGGGAGGGAAACGTTACAAACCAGGGCCTGTCAGCGGGTGGAGGGCTGGGGGAGGGATAGCAAGAAGGTTGGGGGCTAGGAGAGAGATAGCATTAGGAGAAATACCTAATGTAGATAATTGGGTGATGGATGCGGCCAACCACCATGGCATGTGTATGCCTAGGTAACAAACCTGCACGTTCTGCACAGGTACCCCAGAACTTAAAGTATAATAATAATAAATAACTTTAAAATTCAACATTCATCTGAAAAATTGTGAACACCATGTAAAAAGAAGTTGAGCAAGCAAAGTTACTTCTTGCTTAAAGACTATGTCTTAAAACTAATGGCAGCAACAAGATGTTACATATAAATAGAAAAGAATTAAGAAAATTATACAAATAACAAGCAATTCTGTGAATAAAGAGATGTAGTAAAATGCTGACTGTAGGAAAATATGATCTATGGTATTAGACATAGAAATGTCAGGAATCCTTCATCACTGGATCAACTAGGTTAAGAACTAAAGTATTCATATTATGCTGTGTTCACTAGGCAATTAGAGAAAGGATATCAATAAATTAGAATTGGGACTTTCAGAGAGAGAAAGAGATAGAGAAAGACAGTGTCATGGGGAGTAAGTAAGTTGTGAAGAACAAGTTTTCTTCAGATTCAGATTTTTAAAAAGACAGATTAACAAACAATAACAGACAAGGTGTAATTGAAGTCATTCATCAAATGAGTTCTTACCTGCTATCAAAGAGGAAAAATAGTACCTTGTAATAAAATCCACCTTAAAATTTATAAACTACAATACATTTTTTGTTTTAGTCTCATAAGAAGTCTAGTAGGTAAATATTCTCATTTTATTGTGAGTAAAAATGCTAACTGGCTAGATGATCTTCCCAAGGTTTGCCAGGAATTTCAAGAGTCAGAGCTCAAGCCCAAGACTTCTACGCATTATCCCATCAGCTCTTCAGACTCACTGTTACTTGCTGAGGTAAATCTTGAAAATACTCTTTCTAACCAAACTCAGCTATCTACTTCCTTTCTTTCTGCTTCTGGGAACTACATGGTCTGAGAAACTTACATTACCATAGTGACTGGCTGCAGGACAAGCATGATTTCCAACCTTAGCTGGGCCTTCAATGCCACTCAACAGTAATTCTAATCATCACTTGTTGGCTCTGTATCTCATTCCTTAGCACATAAACTATGATAGTTAACACTTTCCTTTCCCTCCTCTCCCTGTCCCACTTTGAGCAAATCAACTCACTTTCTGCTCAACAGGGACCATGGATGCCATTTTATATAAATTTCTCCTCCACTAAAAACTTAGTTGTCTTCCCTTTATCCTTACATCTTATTTTCTGTCTACCTCAGAGGGAGAAATGCTGCTTTCGTTCCATCTATGCCTCCTCTCTCTATGCCTCTGATCTTCACTTTCCAAACATATTCCTGTAACCAACTCCCTTTATATAATTTGCTTTCTTATAATTCTATTTCATTTTTCTTCACTTTGCATCCACCTCAGCAGCTGTCCCATTTTCTCTTCTTCCTTTTGCCATCATTCTCATTGAAATTTAAATGGCACTCCCTGGCCCAGTTTCCTCAATGAAGGGTTATGACCTAGACCATTAGATCTAGAAGTTTAGAAAAAATGTCTTAAATAAATGAATTATTGAACATCTTCCTTTAGACTCCATCTGTGATTTTTGAGCACACACTCCTGACTTTGAAAGAAGTGATTAAAAAACACTTTGCAGTTCAAAAGGAGTTCTTACATGAAAGAAGCATCATTTACTGCTTTACTACTTGATTTTTCAAACAGTTTGTATTCCTCATGTTTTCCTTTCTTCTAGTCTTTCTGCCACACCACTACCTCAAATGGGGACTTCCATTCTTTACCCATCACAGTGTACTCTACTGTTTTATTATGTATTGCTGCATAACAACCCATCCCAAAGCTCTGTGCGTCCGCAAGGCCATTCTTACACAGGCTCCCTTACATGGTGATTTAAGCTGGAGACATCTTTTCGCTTCTACAATCACATATCTGGCCAGGTTGGCCAGAATAGCTAGGGTCTGTTTGGGCCTTTCTCTCTTCACACAGCCTCACTAGGCAGCTACCTTGGGCTTCCTCATAAAATGGCATCTCAGGAGGCTGGATTCCTATTTGACAACTGCTTTCTCATAGTATGAGAGCATTTATTTCAAAGGACTTAAGCAGGACTGCAAGGCTTCTTCTGACCTAGCCTTGTAGGTTATATAGCATTGGTTTTGCCATATGTTGGTTGCAAGGCCAGTTCTAATTCAAAGGGAGAAAACTATATAAGAACATGAATACTGGGAGGCATAGTTCATTCGGAAACTATGGTGTATGCAAAACTATCTTTTGATCCTATTACATATACTTGTTTATGTATATATCTGCCAGGCTTCACTATCAAAGAACAGAAATTACGCCTTTGAGTGTCTACCCAATAGAAATGTTTGTTGCTGAAGTCAATATAAGTCAGACACAAAAACTACAATTGAATCAATTTCCATAAAACCATTTTTAAAGATTCAGACCATTTCAATTAAAGACAGAAATTTTTGATCTATATAAAGCAACAATGTTAAATGAGCCTATAAAATAAATGATGCAGATTGAGTACAGTTTAACAAAAATTTACTGATACCAACCATATATCTAGCATTGTTCTTGGCACTGGACCTCAAGTTGCCTTAAAAATAGAGACTGGATGCAATGGCTCACATCTGTAATCCCAGCACTTTGGGATGCCAAGGTGGAAGGATTATTTAAACCCAGCAGTCCAAAACCAGCCTGGGCAATATAGTGAGACCATGTTTCAACAAAATAATTAAAAAATCAGCTGGGCCTGGTAGCACATACCTGTTGTCTCATTGCTTGAGCCCAGGAGGTCAAAACTGGAGTAAGCCATGATCGTGCCACTGTACCATAGCCTGGGCAACAAAGTGAGACCCTGTCTCAAAAATAAGTAAATAGAGAAATTAAAATATAAATTATTCTTTCTTTGTGTATATGTCTTTTGATGGATCAATAAAATGATATTTATAATTGAAACACATCCAAAACCTTAATTTAACTGTGAAAATTTATTGCCAAGGTTATAGTAGACTCCAAAAGCAAAGCCACAGAGAACTAAAGAGAAAGAAAGAGAGGACAGGAGGGATGGGGGAAAACTACTTATTCCTTCAGAAAAGACACTTTAAATAGGTACAAAATAATTATTCAACAGAAATCCTTAAAAAAAAAAAAAACTTTATAAAACCTGACAAATTTTTAATCCATTTAAGAATAAATTATAGGTTTTAAGACAACTAAAAGGATAGTATACTATTAAACAAAAAAACTAATCTACAGAACCTGATAAATTGCATAGTGAATTATTAAATACCAACAAGATTTTTGAATTCCTATGAATATGCCATCTGCATATTTCCAATATTTAATAAGTATAAACTTAAACTACACTATGTTTTATAAATGTGATACTTACATGAAATGATATCCTCAGAAAGAATTTCCATTTGCTTTGAAATATTATTTCAAAGCTGAAAAGCCTGAGTAATGTTATATAAGAAACACCAGATGGTAACCATATCATGCTATAATGAAATTTGCAAATGAAAACTGTAGAGGGAAAAAAATATTCCCAATGGTTGATATGCTGAAATAATTGTTTTGCTAAAGAGGCAAAAATTAAATCCAATTTGTATATTAAAGCTAGAATGCAGCATTTAAATGTTTCACAAAATAATAATCATCTACATTAATTCTAAAACGTTAACTATTTAAAATGCCATTTACCAGAAGTCTTAAAATTATTCTAAAATTGAAATGTCACTTTTAGAAAAAATAAAATGTCAAAAACTGTTTTCTTCTTTTATCCCCATTCCTCACAAAAAAAATGAAATGTTTAGAGCTACATTTGCCAATTTTTTTACCACCAAAGTATTTCCACATTGCATTTACTCCCTTTTTAATTTTTTTTCTCAGTCTCTTTCATTTCCAAATCATCTACCTAGTTATTCCAGCCTCCCAAATCTCCAGCTCTTTCCTACTGCAAGTTTAAAAAATGCAATAGGTTAATTGATTTCCCCTTAGCCAAATAAAACACTATTTGCATTAAACATTAAAATAACTGAATACAGAGAACTCAAGGATCTATTCTACTCAACCTAATTTCAGTGAGTTATAACCTGGTACCTTGACAATTTGTCACATAGTACAAGTTTAAAAAATGATAATTAAAATTATGGATATAAAATTAAGAATTTAAAATTTTAGTTTCAAAAAAATCACACAATTCTTTTACATAAAATTTCATTCGGGCATCTTAAATGTCAGTGTTATCACCAGATATATATACAACAATTTATTAACACTAATTTCAATAAATATTTCCTGGTGATGATTGACATATTTTGTCCATATGTATGTTGCATCTGCTAGTTACTTTTCTCTTTTTTTATCAGCCATACGCTATTTACTATTTGCAGTGGTTAATACTGAATGTCAACTTGATTGGCTTGAAGGATGCAAAGTACTGATCCTGTGTGTATCTGTGAGGGTGTTGCCAAAGGAGATTAACATTTGAGTCAGTGGTCTGGGAAAGACAGGCCCATCCTTAATCTGGATGGGCACAATCTAATTAGCTGCCAGCATGACCAGAATAAAAAGCAGGCAGAAGAACATAAAAAGATGAGACTGGCATCGCCTTCCAGCCTACATCTTTCTCCTGTGCTTGATGCTTCCGACCCTTAAACACCAGAATCCAAGTTCTTAAGCTTTGGGACTCGAACTGTCTTCCTGGCTCCTCAGCTTGCAGACAGCCTACTGTGGGAACTTGTGATCGTGTGAGTTAATACTCCTTAATACATGACCTTTTTTATACATCTATCCTATTAGTTCTGTCCCTCTAGACAACCCTGACTAATACACTATTCCTCACAGTACTCTTAATAATAATTTTCTGTGGAAACTACAATATATACATATACCAAAATTATTCATGTATCCATGCCCCTTTATCATGTCATTTACAACAAATAGAATTTGCTGGAAATATTATGTTTTTTAGTAGAGCAGCAGGTAGCCTAATAATAAATTTAACATCTTTAATAGATATTCATTGAGTAGATAGTGGGATATCTAAACTCATTAATATTATGGCATTCATTTTATTTTAAACAAAAATCAATTACAAATTAGTGGATCCTCATCAGTGATGAGTTAAACTCTGTAAAACGCACAGTATCTCAATTCCAGTGCTCTGAGCACCCTCATGTTTGATTAGAAGGGAGTCTAATATTTTCCAGTAATCCTCACATCCTGATGGGAATACACTGTTGGAAGTTGATCTGTGCCCTACACTGCAGCTCATTTCTTCTGGACAGCTGGCCTGTGGTGCTCTTCTCCTCTGACCAATGAAGAGGCTCTTTCCTTTGCTTATTGTCAGTNATATATATACACACATTTTTTGTTGTTTTTTGAGACAAAGTTCTGCTCTTGTCGCCCAGGCCGTAGTGCAATGGCGTGGTCTCAGCTCACTGCAGCCTCCAGCTCCTGGGCTCAAGTAATTCTTCCACCTCAGCCTCCCCAGTAGCTAGGACTACATACTAATTTTCAAAATACATAAAAATTAGGCATACTTGGTTAATGTATACATTATGTTTCTTGTGGATACATGGTCTTATTGTGTTGCCCAGGCTGATCTGGAACACCTGGGCTCAAGCAATTCTCCCACCTTGGCATCCCATTGTGCTGAGATTACAAGTGTGAGCCACTGCACCCAGCCAATATCTTAACTATAAAAACTGAATTGCAGCTTCCTAAAAAGCAAGGCAGTCATTAAGGTGATGCAATATACTAATTTTTGTATATATGTTGGTCAGTGTTTATTTTCAAAGCAATGGTGTGAAAGGAGATTGGTGGCATTATCAACTAGCCATTTTCAAGGTGTGGTTTATTGATTACTTTCATTAGATTCACCTGAAAGCTTTTAAATATACACTTCATTAGCTCCATTTTAGACTTGCTGGACCAGAAATACTGGAGAATGTTTCACATGGCTCTGCATGCCAAGTTTAGAGAGACATAAATCTTAAAGAATCTTGGATAGAGTTGGAAATCAATGTCCAAAGTTCTGCACGGCGTCTTTGTGTCTAGAATAAGCTTCCAAATGGGGGAAGGTGGTAGAAAAACATGATGACTCTTGGGAGGCAGGTCTTACCTTCTGAAGATTTGGAAATTTAGGACTCCAGCCAAATAAACTGGGGCTAAAAATTATTCCTCTAAACCCAGAAAGGGGAAACAGGGTACTAAGATGTAAGGGCTTGGAAAATACAGATGAAAGGGCAATATTGTTTTGGAAGTTTCTCTGGAGGGAGTTGATATTTGCCTCAGCCAGGCACCCAAAGTTGGGAAAAGCTCATGTCAATGCAAACTTAAACTGGAGATAAGCCAAGTTACCAGGGACTTTATGGAATTTAGGATAAGGAGGGTTGGGGTGAAAAGTCAGTAATCAGAGGCTAGACGACCAAGAAACCTGCATACTCCTGTTCCAGGCTGGGTGTGATAAATCCATGGGAAGATGGCAATGGGAATATAGAAGATTGAGTCTCATGCTTGAGATCAGTAGTACAGAGTTTCTTGTAGAGTCTATCAAAATGATGCATGACAAAAATTAGCTGCATGTGATGGCATGCACCTGTAGTCCCAGCTACTTGGGAGGCTGAGGTGAGTGAGAGTATTGCTTGAGCCCAGGAGGTTGAGGCTGCTGTGAGCCAATATCACATCACTGCACTCCAGCCTGGGCAACAGAAGGAGAACCTGTCTCAAAAAAGGGGGGATGGAGAGGTACACGGAAGAAAAAAAATTTTTAATGGGCAAGGAGAAGCAAGATTAAGATCTTGCTCCCATAAGAGAGGTAGAGGAATAAGTAATAGAAAGGAGTTAGGCTTCAAAATTTACTTTACTTGGCAGCTGTTTCTGGGTAGCAAAGACAGCTTCATGGTACACACTGACCATTTACATAAAAATAACAAACTCATCAGCAATATGCTGTCAGCTCTTTTATAGAGGTTTCCCGAAGCAGGGCTTCATGATTCTTAATAATAGTTCTTTCCCTTAACAAAGATCACAGATTTAAGGATTTAGCCAGACAAACCCTGTGAAGATGTTTAGGGTGGCCAGTGTTCCAAAAAAATTAAAAGAAAAGAAGAAGGAATGGAAAGGAAAGGAAAAGAGAAAGGGAAGGAAGGGGAAGGAGAAAGGAAAGGGGAAGGGGAAGCAGGAAAGAAAAGAAAAGAAAAAGAAAAATTTAGGCTTTTACCTGTGGCATCTACCCTGCACTTAGCCAACCTGCCTTACTACTCTGTGTTAGCTTCCACCTCCCTATCTTCTCCCTCAGCCCTTTGATATTCCTCTAGTAGCACAACTGGAGGTACCTAGCAGAGCACCAACCAGCAAAGTGAAAACATAATGTGCAGAATCATCAGTGCCACTCAAACATCTCTTCTGTAAGTTGAAATATTCAACACCAGGATCATCAGTCAACCATCTAAACCTTTAAAGCCTAAATTCAACTTAATGTAAAAAATGAAAAACATTCTGATCTTAGCCCTTTGTGGTTCTTAAGAGTCGCTTTCATTTTCATATGCAGCATTTCTCTGCATGTATAAACTACTTAGTAAACATTGGTTCTTTTCCAGCTGGTTATATAATTTCCTTTTTTTCCTATTAGAAATCTTTTGACAGTCACAAGCATTACACAGTCTTACCCTTTAATTTAGTTAAATGAATTCAAAACTCAATCCTGCCATTCAAGGCTAGGGAAATGAAATAATACTCATAAAAATGACGGTTAAGCATGGTAGTGAGGAAACGTGGCACCACTGAGGAACTATTCAGAAATCAAAGATTTAGAGTGATAATAATGTAAGATAGCAACTTACATAAAGAATGTAGATAACAGGTTCATTGTGAAGGAAGGTGGCTTATTTCAGGCTGTTCAGAGTTTCTCATTAAAATAAATATTTTTTATCTTCTTCAGTGGTTCCCAGCAAAAACATGAAAATCTCAATGATGAAATATCACTGATTATTCTGTGTTCATAAGACCTAAGACCTACATATTCACGAAAGAAGTTTCAACTGGAGCAGCTATAAATGTAGCATTCATATAATCATAAAATGAAGTTGATCAAAATAAAAATTACTTAAGAATTGCATGAGATAACTTTTTTCACATAATTATATTAACATAAATACCACTAAATAACTTCTGTTATTGATACCTACAGCATTTACGCTTTGACTTAATTAATATAGCATATGACAATGTGTTCAAATGAAAAAATGGCCATTATGAAATATGTAAAAATTATTACGGCAACACAAAAAAATGGTTAATTGAGCTAGCATTTATTTAGCACCTATTGCTAAGGGTTTGGTGCTTTACATAATTGGTCATATTTAATTTTTATATTTTAATACTTTTTTCTTATAAATAAAAATCATTTTATGGGTCAAAAAATGTTCAAGGCTCACGGAGTTAAGTGACTTCCCAATGGCAGCATCTTGTACATGGTAGGTTCTGTCCCATTCTAGACCTACAATCTTCCTTTTCCATATTATGCCTCATAATCCTGCCTGTAGTGAAAAGAATTTCTTCTCACAACAGTACTTATGTTCAAATAGCATGGCCACCTTCCAAAGTTCCTTTGGTTTTAATACTCAGCTGGCATAGTGACTATCATGATAACATAACATTTTCTCCCATTGATAGTATACTTTTTCTATTCTCTTTCCTCTTTGTGCCCTCTTCTTCTTGATCTACTAGATTTCTATAACTTATGAATTTGTAGAGTGGTACTCACACACAGAATTACATACCTTAAATAAATTATCTGAATATCACAAGACAATCTTCTGAAGATTGACTGTTATAAAAGCTATATAAAAATATTATTCTCTGTAGATGAATCAGATTAGTTTGTTCAGAGATCCTTTATCAGCAAAAATAAATGTCTCATTATTAACTCCATATATTACATGAAAATTTTTATAATTATCACTAATCATAATTGGACTCCATTTGCCCGGCCATCTTTGCATTTTGTTATATGGTCTGGTATTCTTTGTGTATTAGTACAAACCATAATCATTCATACATACAAGATTCTTATCTAGCTATTTTCACTAAGTTTATAGTGTAAGTTAGGGTTTTCTTGACATTTTTTAAGCCAGACCACTTTCTAAAATTGTAAAGCCATCCTTTGCTGGCATTAACTTCTCCAGCTTTAGACCCTTCTCTTTCCTTCTGCTTTAAGTTGTCATATAATGACTTTACTATGTCTTGCATTAAAGTTGATAACTACGTCTTTCTTACAACAATCCTGTACCCACGTAAAAGCTGCATTTTCCATACCAGATAACAAGTATTTCACAAAAAGTACAAGGTTTATAAATTTTATCTTTTTTCCAAAGTGGGCTTTATGGCGAATTTATTTTTCTCAAAGTGGTGGGCAATCTTAGCTGCAGACCTTAATCTATGGTACATATCAAGCAATTTAGCTTTTTCATATAATGTCATGACTTTTCTCTGTTTCTTGGGAGCACTTCCAGCATCATTAGTTGCATTTTGTATGAGTCTCATGGTGTTATTCAAGGTTTATGGTATCACGTTAACATGATGAAAATATGTGAGAACCTCAAGAGATCACTTTTTATTGAAATACACAATTTACTGGAGAGACAAACTGCTCAGGAGGAGATGAGTAGCATCAGGAAGTGTTTCAAGTACATATTTCTTACAACACATGAGCTGACTGCAATAGCAATAGGAGGTGGCTACAAAATTATTAGAGTAGTACACTATGTAGTATGGTTAATTTTATGCTGTTATGATTTAATACTATATTTTTCATGTATATTCTGTGTGCATATTTTTAATAAATTTTAATTTTTATAATAAATTTTGTATATTTTATGGTAGTAAATGATAAAATAGTATCTATCTATATATCTATGCATTCAGGACATGCCTAATATTTGTATTAATTTTTTTTGATATGTGGTTTATCTCCTAGTGTTTCAAATTGTCACAGATCTCCAAAAATATTTACAATATATTTACTGAAAAAAATCCATGTATAAATGAACCCCAGAGTTTAAGTGACTATTGTTCAAAGATCGACTGTAATCGTCTCAATGTGATTACAGATTTATTTCACCTTGAAACTATATCAGATTTTTATTTTTATTTTGTCATGTTTTAGGTACACACAAGTTTAGGATTGTTGTATTTTGTTGAAAAGTTGTTCCTTTTTTAACTGTGACTCTCTTTATCTTAAATATTGTTTATTGTCCTAATGTCTATTTCTTCTTACACATATATAAACTTTATTCAGTTTATTGTTTACCTGGCATTTATGTTTTATTCCTTTAAATCTTTATCTGCACATATATTAAGCATGCCTCTTGTAAGTAGCATAAAAATTGATTTTATATTTTATTTTAATTCAATCTGAAAATAATTCTATATTAATAAATTAATTGATAAATTCTATATTAATTGATATTGTTTTCATTTTTTTCACCTACTTTTATACTGGCTATATAGATTGCTATATTTTCCCCTTTTCCCTTTAGCTATTGTGAAAGTTATATTGTTATTGCTTTTTTCTAATATATTATATTTAGTTTTCAGCATGTATACTTAACAAAGTCCAAAACAAATTACTATATGTTTTCTCAACTAACATAATAAAAGGATTTCAGATATAATTTAGATATAATTCTTTAACTCAAATGACTACATTCTTATCTTTCAATCGTGTGTTTTAATTCTGTCTTGTTATTAAAAACTCAAGTATCATTAAAACTATTATTAGTTTTTAGAAATAGTTATTATTTTAAACTACCAGAATATCAACCAATTCCTTTCTTATTACATTTTTTGGTTCAGTTTTCCTTCTCTAAGACGAAGTCTCACGCTGTTGCCCAGACTGGAGTGCAGTGGTCAGGTCTTGGCTCACTGCAACCTCTGCCTCTCAGGTTCAAGCGATTCTTCTACCTCAACCTCCTGAGTTGCTGGGATTACAGGAACCCTCCATCATGCCCAGCGAATTTTTGAATTTTCAGTAGAGACAGGGTTTCACCAGGTTGGCCAGGCTGGTCTTGACCTCCTGACCTCAAGTGATTTACCCACCTCTGCCTTCCAAAGTGCTGGGATTACATGTGAAAGCCAGGGTGCCCAGCAGTTGAGGTCCAGTTTTCCTATTCATGAAAGAAGTATTTGTTTAGTCTTGGATAAAAAGGTATTTCACCATCAATCTTAAATTTTATTTAGATGGTAAAGAACTATAATTTTGTAGCTACATTCTCTCAACTTTTTCAAGATATTATTTTACTATTACTTTTTTCTATTATTTAAAATTTGCTGTTCATCTAATGACTCTTCCTTTGCAGGTGGGATTCATCTCTTAAGGATTTCAAGACTGTTCTGTTTTCTTTCAAGTGTTACAGTGTGTCAGTGATCCTATCTTAAACTTTCTAATTCTATCCCTTTTCTTAAAATTTTAATTGACAAATAAATATTGCACGTATTTGTTGTGTACAACATGTTTTAATTAGTTCAATCATTATGGAAGACAGTGTGGTGATTCCTCAAGGATCTAGAAATAGAAATTCCATTTGGCCCAGCAATCCCATTAGTGGGTATATACCCAAAGGATTATACATTGTTCTATTATAAAGACACATGCACACATATGTTCATTGAGGCAGTGTTTACAATAGCAAAGACCTGGAACCCAACCCAAATGCCCATCAATGATAGACTGGAAAAAGAAAACATGGCACATATGGAGTACTATGCAGCCATAAAAAAATGACGAGTTCATGTCCTTTGTAGAAACATGGATGAATCTAGAAACCATCATTCTCAGCAAACTGACACAAGAACAGAAAACCAAACATCACATGTTTTCACTCATAGGTGGGTGACAATGAGAGCACTTGGGCACAGGGGAGGAAACAACACTCACTGGGGTAGTTGGGGGTTGGAGGGGAGGGGAGGAGAGGGACAGTGAGGGGCAGGGAGGTTGGAGAGGGATAACATTGGGAGAAATGCCTGATGTAGGCAACAGGGGGGATGGAGACAGCAAACCACCATGGCATTTATGTACCTATGCAAAAATCCTATGCAGGATGGAGGACATGCACATGTACCTCAGAGCCCAAAGTACAATAAAAAAAAATGTATACATTGTGGAATGCCTAATCTAGTTAATTAGCAAATACGTTACCTCACATACTTATTTTTTTGTGATGAGAACACTTAAAACCTACTCTTTTAGCATTTTCAAGAATACAATACATTGTTATTAACTAGTTATCACATTGTACAATAGATCTCTTATTTATTTCACCTAACTACAATTTTGTATCCTTTGACCAAATCCTCTCAAACTTCACCTCATCTCCAATTCCTGCTAACTACCATTGTACTCTTTACTTCCGTGAGTTTGATTTTTTTTAGATTCTATAACTGAGATCATGCAATATTTGTCTTTCTGTACCTGACTTATTTCGCCAACCACAATGTCATCCAGGATCATTCATGTTGTCACAAATAACAAGGTTTATTTCTTTTTGTGGCTGAATCATATTCCATTGTATAGACATACTATATTTTATTTATCAATTTATCTGTTGATGAACACTTAGGTTGGTTTCATATCTTGGCTACTGTGACTAGTGCTGGAATAAACATGGGAGTGCAGATGTCTCTTTTACATACTGATTTCATTTCCTTAGAATATATACTGGATAATGTGGTAGTTCTATTTTTAATTTTTTAAAGAATCTCCATTTTATTTTCTATAATGGCTGTACTAATTTACATTCCCACCAACAAGGAGTAAGGATTCTCTTTTCTCCACATCCTTGCCAGCATTTATCTTTCATTTTCATAGAAGCCATTCAAGCAGGAGTGAGTTGACATCTCATTGTGATTTTAATTTGCATTTCTCTGATGATCAGTAATGTTGAGCATTTTTTCATATACTTGTTTAGCCATCTGCACGTTTCCTTTTGAGAAATGTATATTCAAGTTTGTTGTTCATTTTTGAATCAGGTTATCTTGCTATTGAGTTGTTTGATTACCTTAAGTATTTTGGATTTTAACACCTTATTTAATATGTGGTTTTCAAATGTATTCTACCATTCCATAAGTTGTCTCTTTACTTCTTTGATTCTTTCTTTGGCTATGCAGAAGCTTTTTAAATGTGATGTAATTTAATTTGTCTATTTTTGCTTTTCTTGACTGTGCTCTGGGAATCATATTTAAAAAAAATCATTCCTCAGACCAGTGTTACAGAACTTTTTTGTAATAATTTTATAGTTTTCGATTTTATATTTAATTCTTTAATTCATTTTGACTTGATTTTTGTAATGATGTGAGATGGGGTCTAATTTTATTCTTTTGTATGTGATATCCAGTTGTCCCAGCACAATTTATTGAAGAGATTTTTCTTTCCTCCATTGTGTTTTCCTGGTACCTTTGTTAAAAACCTCTTTAAAAAAAATAATTTTCATCTAATTTACTCTTTGACTGCAATATTTCTAAGTAATTTCATAAGCTATAACTTTCAGTTTTCTGTTATCCCTTCTACTATTTCCAGTAGCCACTTTAACTCATCCATTAAAGTTTTTATTTCAACGCTTCTATACTCTTTTTAAAAGTTTTAGGGAAGAAATAGCATTAAGATAAATATCTAATGTAGGTGACGGTTTGATGGGTGCAGCAAACCACCATGGCACATGTATACCTGTGTAACAAACCTGCACATTCTGCACATGTACCCCAGAACTTAAAAAGTATAAAAAAGTTTTAATTTGCTCTTTTGCTCAGTCTTTTCTATTGTATTATTTCCTTATGTGTTATATTCTTCTCATCTATTTAATCATTTTAAACATACAGACATACCTCACAGAACATTTTTCTAGTAGCATGCATCACGATTTTTATTTTCAAACTTCATAGAATATATATGTCTCAATGCTCAACGCAATATGTTTTAGCTGATGTCTACATGGGATTTTTTTTTTTTTTTTGATAGTGACAAGGTCTCACTATGTTGCCCAGACTGCTCTTGAACTCCTGGCCTCAAGCAACCCTCCTGCCTCAGCCTCCCAGGGCACTTAAATTACAGACATGAGCCACCATGCTTAGCCCATATAGAAAAGTTTTATATTTATGCTTATAAAACCCAATACAAGAATTCTTTTTTACAAAGTAACATTTGAAAAAAGTCTGAAGCTACAATAATTGTTAAAATGTTAAAAGTTAGCATCAGATGCTTTGAAAAATCTTGCTGAGCATACCACAAAGGGAGTGTGTGTCTTAGATATTGCTTGTACTAGGAGATAGAAGACATATCTACTAACATAAACGATGGGCATGGAAGCAGAGCTCTAAGTTATAATAATCGTTATCCTGAAGCATCAACCCTATCATATTTGCTGAAGATTTTTCAGAGTCTCCTTGTTCAGAAGCAGGACCAAATGGTTAACTTATATTTCTCCGAACTGGATATTCTACCTGAAATTAGTCCTTTATCATTCACTTTGTGTACACCATCAACTTTTGTCATTGGTTGCAGTGATCACTTCAATGGCCTTTCCCAACACCTTTCTCTACTCTCTTTGAGATTCAGGTTTTAAGTCCTCTTGTTGAATAACAATAGCCAATTATAGGAAAAATATCATGGTCTTTATTGTAAACCGTCTGCATTTTTCTAACGTATTCACTTATTCTGTTTTTGCTGTGTCATAATGCAAACAGTACTTATGGTACAGCATGCAA
Organism: Cebus imitator; assembly: GCF_001604975.1. Taxonomy (NCBI): domain Eukaryota; kingdom Metazoa; phylum Chordata; class Mammalia; order Primates; family Cebidae; genus Cebus; species Cebus imitator. Next base: position 707,132 of record NW_016107780.1, on the reverse strand, counting down.
ACCATCCATGTTACTGTATATAGAGCAGTATTAACAATGACATTGTTTTGTAATCAAGAAGCAATGTTTTAAGCATTTTACATGCTAATATACATAGTAGGTTTTTTTAGCTTGTATGTATAAGTTTTACAGTATCTTAGCTACGTTTCAGGAAACTGGGTGTTTGGGAATAACATGCAGTACATTATACATTACTGTTTTTTCCATTTTAAATAATGGGAAAATCAGTTTCTAGTTTTCTTTCTCTCTTTTTGGCTGAATATCTGCTTTTCAGTATATCCAGGCTATTCTTGTTAGGTAGGAGATAACCATGGTTTTAGTTTTTTAAAATATTCTCAGGGGTCGGGGGGAAGATCCAAGACGGCCGTTTAGGAACAGCTCAGAGTTGCAGCTCCCAGAGAAAGCACAGAGGGTGAGTGGATGCCGCATTTTTATTGCCCACGGACCAGGAGATTCCCAGGCGGAGGTGCCCCACGGGTCGCCAGCGTGGCTGTTGTGGCTGGTGCGGTTCTTTTGATCGGCGTGGCTGCTTTGCCCTGTGTGGTTGCTTTGTCGCCCCATCCGGCAGTTCTCCATACAAAATACACTGGTACGGGTGCCCTTTTGGCTGGCAATTGGAGACCCAGGAAGTTGCCCATTCATCTGATTAAAGAGGGAACTGAACAGGGAGCCAGGCCAGGAGATTCCTGGGCAAGAAAAAAAAAAAAAGCGCCACGAATCTCAGCGCCGCTGTTTAAGCCAGAGCAGTGAGTCACCGCAGGGGAAATTAAACAGATCCCAGCGCCATTGCAACACGCTACAGGGATAGAGTCCACTATTCAACTCAAAAAAGAAAAAAAAATGCTCAGAGGCAGGGAGCCAGGTGATCAGGCTGGGTCCCACCCCCACAAAAGAACAGCAATCAGAAACTCTCTGGATTGAGAGTTTCACAGAAAGCGCAGCTGAATCTGGGAAGGGTAGGTCCAGCTCTGTGGGGGAGGGGCGTCTGCCATTACCAAGTCACTACACCACTAAGGCAAACCGCCATTGCTGAGGCTGCCTGTCATTGCCAAGGCAACCCGCCATTGTCAAGGCAACCTGCCATTACAGAGAGAGTCCGCGAATACACAGGCGGGCCACCATTACTGAGGCAGTCCTAACTATACCCATATAAACAAGACTGCAGGGAAGTTCACTCAGCAGCTGGGCAGAGCCTAGAGCTGCTCAGCAAAGCCTCTTCAGGCAGACTGTGACCAGGCTGCCTCCTTGCTGGGCAGCGCAGCCCTGAAAAAAAAA
>NW_016107780.1:686149-701017 GCF_001604975.1 Cebus imitator | reverse complement strand
TTCAACTATTGTGGAAGACAGTGTGGGGATTCATCAAGGACATAGAAATAGAAATTCCATTTGACCCAGCAATCCCATTACTGGGTATATATCCAAAGGATTATAAATCATTCTACTATAAGGACACGTGCACACGAATGTTCATTGCAGCACTGTCTACAATAGCAAATACCTGGAACCAACACAAATGCCTATTAAACTTGACAAGGTAAATGTGGCACATATACACCGTGGAATATTATGCAGCCATCAAAAACGATGAGTTTGTGTCCTTTGTAGGGACATGGATGAACCTGGAAAGCATCATTCTCAGCAAACTGACACAAGAGCAGAAGATCAAACACCACATGTTCTCACTCATAGGCGGGTGATGAACAATGAGAACACATGGACACAGGGAGGGGAGCACTACACACCTGGGTCTGTTGGGGGGAAACAGGGGAGGGTCAGTGGTGGGTGGGGAGTTGGGGAGAGAGAGCATGGGGAGAAATGCCAGATATAGGTGATGAGGAGGAAGGCAGCAAACCACACTGCCACATGTGTACCTATGCAACAATCTTGCATGTTCTTCACATGTACACCAAAACCTAAAATGCAATAAAATAAATTTTAAAAAAATATTCTCTTTGTTTATCCATTATCTCAAGCTCTTAAGAGAATTATTCTCCTTGTTATATCTGCAGGCTATATTCAAGTTGAGTATTATCATTGTATAGTTTTTTGTTGTTTTGCTTTTTTGGTGTGTGTGTGTGTATGACTGTGTGTGTGTCAGAGCAAGGTGAAGGAGAGAGAGATCTTCTGCAAGGGATTGTTTCTCCTGATAAGAATTTCACATAGCTTTATTTCTATGTCTTTCTTGAGAGGTTCACTGTTTGTTTCTTACTGTTTTGGGCCCCATGGATATCACCAAGCTTGGATCAAGTTTACATTAAAGTCTCAGCTTAGAGATTTATTTGCAACTTGTGTAGTATAAATTCAGATATAATCCCTTGCTCATTGCTAGCTTGGAGTTATTGCTTACAGAAGACATTTTTTCTCATCTAAGTTATCAGAAGAAATAGGTTCATGCTTTCCATGGTAGTGGATGGAAGTTTTTGCAGTCCTCTTCTCCAGAGAGAGCTGAGCCAGCTTCTTAGGGTATATATATTAGATGTTCTAATTCTAACTCTCATGATAGGGCTCTTTTTTTCTGCCTTTTTGTGAATGTTAAACTCCCAAGCCCCTTAACACAAAGAGCCTATTTCTTGATTCTCTAAATGTCCAGGGATGCCACAGTATCACCTTCTCAAGTCTACCACACTGGCTTTCCACTCCCAATTCTTGTCTAATACCAAGGAGCTACCTTTATTCCTTACTAAATCATGTATACATAAAGTATTTTAGTACTTCTAAATCTTTGCAATGGGAAGCATGTTCACATTAATTTGTTTCACCTTAGTCTATTCATAGAATGAATACTGTGTGAAGAAATTAAAATTCTTTATCTCCAATGGTTCAGTTCTTAGAATTTTCTGTACCTTTTCTTTTAATTCAAAAAGAATTAATTTTAATTAGAGCTGCTTTTCTCTTACCCTCTTCCCTTTCCATGTGGTTAATGAAATAAGAGGTGCTCAATCCTCTTCCAGGGGGAACACGGGACCAAGAATTTAACAGAATACAAATAAGAACTGTGGTAGTTTGTATTATTGTTCACAAATATGAATATTCCCTTGCCCTATGATTAGGAAAAGTGTCCTCCCTGTCTCTGTGAAGATGGGTTTCACCATACAACATGTTTGTCAGTGGAATAGGAGAAAGTGTAATTGAGATATAATTGCATAGTTTGGATTGGCATCCCTTTTTTGTGACTTTGGCCACAGAGAAAGGCATGTCCAAGACATGGATAGCAAAATAAAAGAATCAGATACAACGTCTACAAGAGAACTAGACAGCAAGTTTTCACCAGTATCCAACAACTATAAATCATGATAGCATGATATCAGCAATATTGCAGCAGTGTGAAGAGCAGAGTATAAAGGGCAAGCAGATGGACAGTAATACTTTTTAATGATCGTATAAGAGAAGAATACTCAAAAAGCAGTACATCCTCACTGGAATGGCAACCAAAGCTAGGAGGAGGTTTTGGAAGATCTGCTACGAGAAAGAATGAGTGATTTTAAAAAAAGAATGAACAAATGAATGAACAAAAGAAAGAGAGAGAGAGAACATCCCCTCTGCCCAAAACAAAAAAAACAAGTTATGATTCTATCTGATGGTACCAGAACAGTCTAGGCTAAAGAAACTCTTGAAAATACCCAACTAAAACACTTCAAAAACAAAGCCCTAGGGAAGAAATTCATGGAAACAGAATTCAAATTAGAGAGACAAAGGGAAGAAGATTTAGGTATAACTGGAGAAGAGGAGCAGAAAGTGAAAAGCTGTATTTTTAATCACTTGGCCAAAACCACAGAAAGGGCAGTTGTGGTGCACTGGGGCTAAAAACAGTTTGTTGGAAACCTCACTTTCTAAAAGAACAGAAAGATGCATCTCACTTTTTAAAATATGTTAAAAAAAAAAGGAGTATGATGAGATTCCACCTGAAATTATTATTTTTTAAAAAGAGTTAAAGTTTTCCAAAAACAAGCAATGGGGAAAGGATTCCCTGTTTAATAATTGGTGTTGAGATAACTGGCTAGCCACGTGTAGAAAACAGAAACTGGACCCCTTCCTGACACCTTACACTAAAATTAACTTCAGATGGATTAAAGCCTTGAACATAAGACCTAACACCATAAAAACCCTAGAAGAAAACCTAGACAAAATCATTCAGGACATAGGCATAGGAAAGAACTTCATGACTAAAACACAAAAAGCATTGTCAACCAAAGTCAAAATAGACAAATGGGACCTAATTAAACTCCAGAGCTTCTGCACACAAAAGAAACATTCATTAGAGTGAATCGGCAACCTACAGAATGGGAAAAAAATTTTGCAATCTACCCATCTGACAAAGGGCTGATATCCAGAATTTACAAAAAACTAAAACAGATTTCCAAGAAAAAAACAAACAAGCCCATTCAAAAGTGGGTGGATATGAACAGATGCTTCTCAAAAGAAGACATATATGAGTCCAACAAACATATGAAAAAATGCTCATCATCACTGGTCATTAGAGAAATGCATATCAAAACTACATTGAGATACCATCTCACACCAGCTAGAATGGCAGTCATTAAAAAATCTGGAAACAACAGATGCTGGAGAGGATGTGGAGAAATAGGAACACTTCTACACTGTTGGTGGGAGTGTAAATTAGTTCAACTATTGTGGAAGACAGTGTGGCGATTCATCAAGGACCTAGAAATAGAAATTCCATTTGCCCCAGTGATCCCATTACTGCGTATATATCCAAAGGATTGTAAATTGTTCTATTATAAAGACACATGCACACGTATGTTCACTGTGGCACTGTTTACAATATCAAAGACCTAGAACCAACCCAAATGCCCATCGATGATAGACTGGACAGGGAAAATGTGGCACATATACACCACAGAATACTACGCAGTCATAAAAAATGGCAAGTTTGTGTCCTTTGTAGGGACATGGATGAATCTGGAAACCATCATTCTCAGCAAACTGACACAAGAACAGAAAATCAAACACNGACTGCGACAGGGAAAATGTTGCACATACACATCATGGAATACTATGCAGCCATCAAAAACGATGAGTTTGTGTCCTTTGTAGGGACATGGATGAATCTGGAAACCATCATTCTCAGCAAACTGACACAAGAACAGAAAATCAAACACCGCATGTTCTCACTCATAGGTGGGTGTTGAACAATAAGAACACATGGACACAGGGAGGGGAGCATCACACACTGGGGTCTGTTGTGGGGGGCCCAAGGGAGGGACAGTGGGGGGTAGGGAGGTTGGGGAGGAATAACATGGGGAGAAATGCCAGATATAGGTGACAAGGGGATGGAGACAGCAAACCACATCGCCATGTATGTACCTCTGCAACCATCCTGCATGATCTGCACATGTATCCCAGAATCTAAAGCACAATAAAAATATATATATTTTTAAAAAGGAAAAAAAATGTTTTCCAGACATGGCCGAGCATGATGTGCCATTGTGAAAGTTGACATTCTCCACAACAAGCACAGAAAGGATCAGTGCAAGGAGCCCAAGAGCCAGGACATCCACCTAAGGCTGTTGGTTCAGCTTCACAGGTTCTGCATAGAGTAACCAACTCCACCTTCGACCAGGTCGTGCTGCAGAGGTCATTTATGACTCACACCAACTGGCCACCCTTGTCCCTTTCCCAGATGATCCAAAAGATAAAGCTTCCTCACCAGGAAAACAAAACAAATGTGGTTGTGGGAACCATAACAGTTGACATGCAGGCTCAGGAGGTGCCCACATAGAGAGTGAGTTCATTGCTGCATGTCAGCAGCCAGGCCACAACCACATCCTCAAGGCCACAGACAACATCTTCATGTTGGAACAGCTGGCCATGGACTGCCCGACTAGCTGTAGCACCATCTAGCTCTCTGATCCTTACAAGGACCTAGAGGTGTAAGGCTATTTCTGCAAGGCCCCAGCAACCTTGCACCACCACAGCAAACCCTTTGTTTTCTCCAAGGGCCAGCCATAGCTACAAACACTAACCTTGGTCCTAATGTCTTATTTAAAAGATTTTTGGATGCTGAAAAAGTGAGAGAGAGAGAGAAGGAATAAAATAACATCTCTACACTAAAAGCATTTCCAAAGCACAAGCCCACAAAATGAGACAGAAAAAACAACTCAGTATTTCAAAACAAGCTAAAAACAATTTTTAAATGATATGAGCTATAAAGAACAACATAAATCAGAATTATAAAAAGAGAAATGCAGTAATTATAGAAAATAAAGATTTGAAAAGAGGAGTGACAGAATTAGAATAATGAGAAAAAAACTTACTTTATAAATGGAACAAAAAGAAACACCAGTCAAAAAACACAATAGACAATGGTTTAGGAAAATTAAGCAACTGAAAATAAGAAAAATTTTTATAAAAAAATAGAAAGATTTAAGAAAAAGGAACAGATATAGAAGGAAAGGAAAGATGATAAAAAATATCTACATCAATGGCAGAAGAGGACAGTTACCTACTCGTTCAACAAATTTTTAACTGCATAATATAGTGTTATTTCCTATAGGCATTACATTGTATAGCATCTCTCTAGACCGTATTCATCTTGTATAACTGAAACTTCATGCCAATCCTTAAGAGAAATAGAAGAGATTTTAAAATCAGCTAACAAAACAAAACACAAGACTCCACTGACATTCTAGACCACTAAGCCTTCCCCAAACATGCCCAGCGCATTCATACATTCATGACTGAGTTCATGCCCTTTCCAATTCCTTTGTCTCTGAAACTCCTGAAACTTCCATTGACTTTTCAAGTATTGGCATTAATGTTACTTCTTCCATGAAAGCCTCTGTGATTGCTTTACTCAGGAGTTAGTCTCAAAGCAACTTTGTACCTTTATTAAAGCAGTTAATTAAATCTGACATATTGGAGGCAGTTGTTTACATGTTTTCTTCCTCACTAAAATATGAACTCCTAAAGAACAGCAACAGTGGGTAGTATGTTGGAGCAGTTCAGTTATTGAACAAATGAGCCAAAGACCAAAGGACACACTATTCATTTAATTATATCACTATAGAAATTCATTCTCTATAATTACAACTGTAATTGTAACTGATTATTTCTTTTTTAAATTTAGATTCACTTACATAATTTTAGATTGCCTCTAGGCATTTAATTAAAATTCTACCTCCCTAGATAGTTATTGCTTCTAGATTGTTAAATGTTTATATGTAGATCTGCCCACTTTGGAATCTCTCCTCTCATGGTTGTGAAAGTTTCTGAATTAATGAATACATCTTTATGGCATCTTTTTTCATGTATGCTAGCAGGCTTAAATCATTAACTCTTTCGTGTTTCTTTTGCTCCCCAATTCACAATTCCCATCCCATTTTTTTTTGTTTTCTCTGCTTTTTATCAGCAGTTTCCAACATTATGTGCTTGCTTGTTTTTGCATTTTTTTTACGCTAAAACATTTTATGCAGCCGTTGAAAAGATTCTTTAAACTCAAAAGCCAGCAATGATTACAACACAATTACTTCTGCAACTAACCATGTCTCCCCAGGTCTAGAAGAGCATCTTACTGCTGTTCCATTACTCACTTGACTGCCCTGGAATATAGTGCTACTGCTTGAACAGAACTACTGACTGTCTATTTTATATGTATAACCATGTCTCCAACTATTTAAAAAAGCATTTTACTTTCATTGCATTACTCACTTGCCATTCTTCAGCCCAGTGTTGCTTTTTCAATAGAACTCTTTACTTTTATGTATGTATGAGTGAAATTTCCTGAAAGCTTCAGTAAGCATTCAGTCTTTCTCTGGTATCAGCTATGCCTTTTACCCATTATAATTGGCAATAGTACCTTGAAATCCAGTGCTTTAAATGACCTACTCAACCCAAAAGTCTACTTAACATAAATATAAAAATATGTTAAGTGCAAAAACAAATAAATTTACAAACTGATCAGAATATGAGAGCCACTTTAACTCAAGATGTTCCAATATTTTCCATGTTAGCTTTCATTTTCCTAGGCCAATATTTATGTTCTTAGATACAGATGATCTCTTTTATACCACTCAACCTGATATAAAATTTTATGTATCCAATAAGCATGGATTTTATGAAAGAAACATCCATTTTCTAAAACTGGGAAGGGTCAGAGATTTAACCCAACTTGCAATTTAACAATTTAGCTTGCCACAGTGTCACAGATCCATAGAGAAGGTAATAGATCCTAGGTCAAGAAAAAGGACTTTATTACTCACAACACAGCAAGCAGCATGAACATCAGCATCTTTATTCAAGTTCCCAAAAGGTAATGTGACAGGCCAGACGACACCAGCACACAGTGGGTTGCATCACAGGAAAGAAGCCAAGGGACTAAACCCATTGTGAGTGACTGACAAACATTGTAGCAATCAGCATACAAGACAATGCCCTACCCCCAAGGAGCAGCCAGTTATGCAGAAGCTGCGCTGTAGTTACCTCAGTGAACTTTGTTGTCTAGGTGACTAGCTGCAAGGATGGTTTGGTATTAGGAGATGGATAAGACTTGAGATCTGGGATACTCAGCAAGAACATTTAGAAATGATTAGGGACCCTGATGGACTGCCTCACCCAACACCACAAATCTCAGAGTTCCATCACATGAAGAGTTATATAATCTTAGACTTGTCTCCTAATTCCAACAACAATGACTTCATGCTAAAAAGCGCTGAAACAAAACAGAACTTTTTAAAGCAGATCAAAACTTAACCACATTCACAACCATCACGCCCTTCCCTTTATTCATGCTCGTGCACCAGCCTTCAGCTGCCTTTTATATAGATCTCATTTCTTTCACACAACAATGATGAAATGTCATTGAAATCACAGAGGGACTTTGTCTGGATGTCCATTATAGCCACAGACATCTGCTACCACCCACTTCTCCATTTCTTCCTCTTTGAATTATTTTATATATCTCCACACATTAAAATATTTCTTCAAAATGTAACTTTAACTTACTATATTTTCTTTCCAGTGAGTACCTTACCTATATTCTCCAACAATTAAGTTATAAGTTTCATTTGTAAAGTTTAAAGCATATGTTTTCAGATAAATCTATAGTTATAAAATGTACAGTTGATATTAAATAATTTTTGAATCAGAAAAATACCTTTCATTCATTGAATATTTTCAGTTGCCATCAAGCCTTTGAGAAATAAAGATAAGATTTATTTTCTTTAAAAAGGTCATAAATTTTTGAATCAGAAAAATACCTTTCATTCATTGAATATTTTCAGTTGCCATCAAGCCTTTGAGAAATAAAGATAAGATTTATTTTCTTTAAAAAGGTCATAAAAAGGTCATAAACAAGAAAAGTACACATAAGAAATTGTAATTAATGCAATAACAGATGTATGTACAAGGTAAACAGGTACTATAATACCAATGATGATATTATGAAGTCTTTACAATGTGGACTTAGATCCATAGATCTAAGTGAGCCATGTTTTAAAATAAGAGTATGTCAAAACAAGCAAGAAAGAATACCCATGGTAAAACTAGTAATTTGTTTCCAAAGAATAACAAACTGAGCATCAGACCAATAACTATATTATAGGTAATAATTTTCTTCCTTCAAAACATATGTTTAAAACAAAAGTTACCTGCAAAGGACATTAAGCAATTCAAAATATTCTTTATTCCATGAACACTTTGGAGTACTTGCTGAGTGTTAGGAAGAGAGCCAGATAGTCAAATATTAAAGCTATATTTATATACTAAAAATTATTAGCTTTGGAAATAATTTTATTAATTTTATTAATTGCAGAATTTCCATATTCACCAACTGAATTAATTAAATCTGAATTTTATGGATTGTCCAGGAAACATAAAGATGCAATATTAGAATTCTTGTATGTGTGTACACTCACAACATATTATTATTATATTACTCAACCAATTAGGATGAATCATATGAAATTGCCATTGACAGTTCAAAATGGTTCCACCTAACAGGAAAAAGTTTAACTGTGTAATGTAAAGATTAGCTTTGGATTCTGATAGGGTAAAATTGAATTTTGTAAAACATGCTTACAGCCTATACAACTTTGAGCAAGTTGCAAAATCTCTCTGATCCTCCACTCCACCATCTGTAAAACAGAGATAGCAGAATCAACCTGAATTAGTTTTGTGTTTAGTTGCATACGACAATCCCAACCACAGCCATCTAACTAAATACAGGCTTTCTTTTTCTCTCATAACTAAAAATACAGAGATAGAGAAACAAAAAGTAAAGTAATAGTTGATAATGAGGTCATCAAGAAGGGGAAGAAATTTGGGCTTCAAGAAGAGAAATTGAAAGGCTTATAAATAGCCGGGTGATGAAGATGGAGGGGAAGGCAAAGGTTTGAGAATTTTTCAAGAGATCAAATCTACATAGAATTCTGCTTAAATTAACATAGTTGCTTAATATTTTTGTTGTTTACCATGAAAGAGGTTGCTTTTGGATGAAGTTATTTCCTAATAGCCATTTAATGTCCCAAATGATTCTTCTTGCATCTTTATTCTTAGCATCCATTGTTCCTCATGTTTTCAAAGTATCTGCTTAACTTTTAGGCATCAGGTCAGGTTTTAGGTAAACATTAGGCAGGGAAAAGGGCAAAAGTCTTCTCATGAAAGGCTTTGGGAAAATATTCTCTCCCAGAGATTTTCACCCATTACTCATTGGTCAGAATTGAGTCACATTCACAAACCTAGCTGCAGGACAGATTATGAGTTCAAATATTTTACTTTCTAACCACCATAATATATAAAGATCAAAAAGAGGAAATAGGAATAGATATAAAGTGAGTACCCCTCAGTATATGCCACACCACTTTTATAGACATCTAAATAATAAATGAGGAAAAGTAAGTATAAAAATACGCTTAGTAAAGCAGCTGGAAAATAGTAACTGAGAGTGTTGTTGACAATCACCAGGATGATGACAGTGATAATGATTTTCTAATGATAATCATTTAACAAAAGTTTAAATCTTGAACATATGTAAAAAATTGTTATTTACTCAAGTGTATTTAAAAATAGATATCAATTCAATATCTTTCTCCAGTAAATGACAATATTGGTAACAATGAAAGGACTAATTAATCAAAGTGAAATTATGTCTAGTTACCTCATATCTATAACTTTGCTGGAGTTAAGGGGTGTATTTTTAGGTTGAAAAACCTCGTGTTTGATTTCTTTCCAAAGTTTATTTTCTTGGAAAGTTTGAAGACCATCTGTGAAGTTATTTTGAGATATGAATGTAAAAAACTGCTATTTTATTCATTTTGAATGCAGTAATTTTTTAAGCAGTCTGAATATTCTCAGCAAGAAATAAAAAGTGAAGAAAAAAAAAGTTGGCAATGTAAGAAAGTTTTTTAGAAACACCAATAAATTTATCATAGATCAATTTGTTTGGTTCCACCTAACCTAAATGGTTCTAATGATGCTTATCAACTAAATTTCAACTCTTCATATCCTTTGACTTGGTTAGCTCCTACAGGTTTCCTCTTGATCCCCTGAGCATCATTTCTGAAGCACCTAGTTGATAAGGTTCAAATCTCTCTTTTAAGTTTGGAACTGCTGGATCTTCATCATCTGACAGACGAGGGGTAGCCATTGCAGAGGTAGAGGAAGGGCTAAGATATTCCTCTGTGTTTACATCATCATTTTGTGGGTCAAAGAGACACATAAATAATTGCAATATAATATAATTAGTGAACAGCAAGGACATTAAACAGAATGTCATAACAACATTGAAGAGGTCACTGACTCTGCTTAGAGGACATGGAGAATACTGAGCAAGGCCTCAAAGGATTGGTAAAACTTCCAAGAGTAGCAAAAGAAGAGGAGAACACTTTAAGTGACCAGTAAATTAAAAGGTCAAGTCAATTGATGTGGTGTGCCTGCAACAGAGGAGACATAATGGGAAGTTTAAAGATAAATTAAACAGAAAAGAATCAAGGGTTCAGTGGTAAATGGCTCAATTTCTGTTATAGGACAATAGGGAACCATAGAAGGCTCTGAAGTAGTAGGTGAAATGAGTCAGGTTTGTATTTTAAATTTCCAGCTCTTGTGTATGTGGAAATTGGATCAGCAAAGGAAAAAGCTGGCTTCAAGAAGAGAAATGGAAAGGTTTCTAAAAGACCAGGCTAGTGGAGTGAGGATAGAGCAGAAAGCAAAGGCTCAAAAAACATTCAAGAAGTCAAATTTATAAAATTCTGATTTAATTAACATGATTGTTTAGTTGCTATTGTTGCTGTTGTTGTTTACCACAATTTTGGTTTGCTTTTGAATAAAGCTTTTTTTTACAAGCCTATTTAAATATTTAAATAATATACCCTTCTCTTAAATGCATTCTCACCTCTTCCTTTTTAAATCTTCCACTTAACTATTTATTAACTGCACATGGAGATTCTGAGCATTCCTCATGCATCCATTTAGCTACTAACTCATTCTTAATGTCCTCTTCATTTTTCTCTCCCTCATCTTTATACACACATTACATTATGTTTATGAAGTACAGAGATAAAAGTATATTTGAACTATGAGGGAGATTGTCTTTTCATTTTTAGTTACAGCCCCTTATAGATAACCACACCATGCCAAAGTAAACCTCAATTCCATGAGTTAATGACCTTTTAGAGGTGCCATATTTCCAAAACAGCCTATTTGCTTTATTAAAGGATTTTGTTTTAATATTAGTCCTGTTGTTAAAAAAAAATCTGTCTTAATTGCCACTGTATAGTTATAACACCAGTACTTTGTTTTTTACAGTTCAACTAACTGCCCAGATTTTATCTAAATATTAAATTCCTTTGGTGTGTTCACATTAAGAAAAAACATCTACTTGTCCTGCAGAAAAAAAGGGAAAACAAAATTGTATATCCATATCTTCCATAGTGTGAAGGGATGGCATTATTTCTATTCTGATTGTGAATTTCAAACTTTTGTTTAACTCATTTTATCACCACTTAATTAATTTGAAATTTTACTTCAAGCATCAATAACTAAAATAGACCCTACCCAAATATTATTGAATCAACTGGTTGATGCACCATTAGAGTATCCTTCCAGAAAGGAAATATATCTTTAGCAACTTGGCAAAATGTTAGTTTCCTACCTACAGAGAATTTTAAATAAGAAATCTTATTTTGTTTCTGTACAGAATAATATAATGCAAAACCATGTTTTTCAGTTCCATTATTATTGACATGGCTATCAGTCATTGACCACAGTCTTTGAGACAAATTTGATTCGAATTTTTCTACAATGAGTAACAATGAAGTCTTTATAGAAAATATTATGGACAATATACAGATGCCAAGCTAATTTTAAAACTTCACATTTGAAATAAGAATACTGCTAAAAAATGTTATTCTCAAATTATTTATCTAATAGCACTTCCGTCTGGAAGTAATAATGGATTTCATGTAGAATGAAAGGCTCAAAAGGAGAAATCTCACTTATAATTTCTTTAGTTATAAAGGCAGCTGCTCTACATTGTGAAAAATTTAGTATGATTAAATTATTTTATACTTCAATTAAAATGTATGGATGCATATACTTCAATTAAAATGTACAGATGCAGTATTATTATTAATACTGACACTGTATGTCGGTCAAATAATAACTAGTATCATATTTTAAGTGCTAACAGGTATACTAACATTTATACTATTAACATAATAATAAAATTATTAAATAATTTTATTTAATAAAAGTAAAAAAATAACTATTTGTTAAATCAAGATATTATAATTTGAGCTCTTTGTCTCGTTTCTATGCCTTAGTTTACCTCAATTAATCATTCTGATGCTCTCCCTCCATCTTCTGAGATACAGTATTAAGCACTTTAACTGGTCCATAACAGCCCAGAGGATGCCTAGTGTAATATATGTAAAGGTAACTTTACATATCTGTAAAGTTTGTACTTTAGATCTGATTTTTGTACAAACCGTAATAGTCATTATTCTAATTTAATTTGCTGTATAATAATTTTCTGTAATTCCCAAATTTATTCTAATTGATAAAGACTTAACAGATAATTTATAATGAAACTTCCATGAAACAGCAAATTCTCAATAACTGATTTTTACATTTTACAATTTTATTCTTTCTAACAGCTTTCTTACTTCACCCATCTCATTCTATAAATTCCTATAAAAAATAGAAGAAAAAGACAGAGACTTTGTTTTAGTAGTTTATGTTAGGTAGGAATTTTATATCTGGCAAAACCCTGATACTGTATACTTTGCGACTCAGGCCTTTGTGGTCATTCGTTCTGTATGCACCCATATCCATATCTATTTTAGACTATGGGGCTCCATATGTGTATTAAAAGGCATCTAATCATTCAGACACACTCATATAAAAGTAAAAAATGAGCATGTGTCCAATATTTTGCTGGTTGCTTCTCTCTTTTTGATTTGATAGACCTTTTCAAGGGCTTTCTTTACCCAGGCCCTTTCAGCAGCATGCAGCCCCATATAGGAGACCCCTCTTAGTAAATTAGCTCAGAAAAATAATCTATCAATCTATCCTAACAAGATCTTGATCAAGTTAGGAACTTGATCAAGATCTTAACTATTTAACTTTATTGGCCTTGTGTTATTCTTTAAGAACTATTTTTAATATCTAATAATTTTGTGTATGAGAGCAGAATATTTGAGGTAAATTTGCTTAGAGCAGCATAAAATAAACATTCTACTCTTAAGTGTAAATTAGTCATGCAGTAATTTTTTTTCTTCTATCTGACTCTAGTGTCTGAAAAATTAGACTAGAAAACACATGTTCACATTAGCTTGAGAGTAGGTGATGAAGCATGTCAGAAACCCATCATTTGAGTCATCTGAAGAATATGCCTCAGAGCAAATGTTGTTAGAACAAGGGAGTGCAGAGTAAGTTTTCTATGGGGAATTTATTCCAGTCTCTTGAAAAAAAATGACAATTTGGGGTACATAGTAAAGGATGTTTTTTGACATCTGTTTTGTTTTGAGAATGTCTATCATTTTTCTTTTTTTTTTTTTCCCATTTATTTATTTTATTGTATTTTAGGTTTTGGGGTACATGTGAAGAACATGCAAAATTGTTGCATAGGAACACACATGGCAGTGTGATTTGCTGACTTCCTCCCCATCACCTACATCTGGCATTAGTAATTCATGTTTTTCCATAGACCATAAGGTGCTGGACTCCAGAACTTTCTTAAGCTCCCATAAATAAAAACTAATAATGCAACCAATAAGAGGATATTATGGAAGCAAAGACCCAATTTATAATGCCAACTCAAAATACTAAATCCCTAAAATAAAGTTGGCCAAAAATTTCCAAAATTTATACCAAAAAAATCCAACTCACTGAAAAATACAAAAGAAGCTTTGAACAAATAGAAAGACATGCCATTTTATAGGATAAAAATATTTAATATTATGAAGATGTTAATTTTCCTTAAAATAAACTATTCATTTAACTAAATTCCAATAAAAATGACAGAAGACTGTTACTGATGCTAGATAAGAAGATTATAAAATTTCTTATATACAAATTAATCAGGCAAAGCAGATATTTTAAAAACTGTAAAAGAAGCATACTAAATAGTTTTAGCATTACAAGATATAAAGACATGTAAGGAAAACCAAATGATTTTCAAGACAAACATGCCAATAAAACAGATAATAAATAAAGTGAAATTAACACAAATACATCTAAAAAATATACGATTATTAATTCTGCATTGTTTTTATCAGAGAAGCAGGAATATGAATTATAACACTAATGATTCCTTCTTTGACTCTAATTTCTGGTCAAAGAGGTTTATTAAAAGGCAACTGGTCAGTACTGTGGCTCACACCTATAATCCCAGCACTTTGGGAGGCTGAGGCGGACAGATAACTTGAGGTCAGGAGTTCAATACCAGTCTGGCCAATATGGTGAAACCCCATTTCTACTAAAAATACAAAAATTAGCCCGGCATGTTGGCACATGCCTATCCCAGCTACTTGGGAAGCTGAGGCAGGAGAACTGCTTGAACCCAAGAGGAGGAGGTTGCAGTGAGCTGAGATCACTCCACTGCACTTCAACCTGAGCCAAGAAGGAGGCTCCATCTCAAAAGAAAAAAAATGAAAAAAAAATTTAAAAATGTGTCATTTGCCTGCATTGGCATTCTTTCCAGTTGATGACATTTTAGGAGCTTTTAATGAATTAAAGTTG
>NW_016107780.1:679952-685495 GCF_001604975.1 Cebus imitator | reverse complement strand
AGTTGAAAGACTTGAAAGACAAAGAAAGGAATGTCAAGGAAAAATTCACAGGTTGCATGGACTAC
This sequence comes from Cebus imitator, assembly GCF_001604975.1. Taxonomy (NCBI): domain Eukaryota; kingdom Metazoa; phylum Chordata; class Mammalia; order Primates; family Cebidae; genus Cebus; species Cebus imitator. The sequence goes on along the minus strand of NW_016107780.1, from coordinate 685,430 downwards.
TGCTGCCAGTAACAGGTGAGGAAGATACTCAGGTTAAATCAAGCATATGTGTTAATTTAATAAAACTGAAACATTTAGAATCACATTAATTACTAATTGATAAGAGTCCAGGCTTTGTGGGGAAAAGAAAAGAAAAGAAAAGAAAAAGGGTACTGATTTGGCTGGTTTGAAGAAATCATTTAAACCCCACATTCTGTAATTTACTCATCTGTAAAATTAATGGATTAGACATTAATCTAATGACCTAAGTACACTTCCAAAGCTGAAATTATACTCATTTTTTTCTTTATGTATTTTACTTTTTATATTCCATTTTTATTTTTCAAGTCATCTAACAAATGCGTATTCTTTCTGATTTTTTTTGTTATGTAATATGTATCTTGAAAAGTGTATTAGAGTTTAAAATGTTAGAAGTCTGACGTGATAACCACAAGCCAGCTACTCAGGTTTTCAGCCATCACCACTGCCTACTGCACTGTCCACAGCTACAGGTAAATTATGTATAGTAAAGAACATCCTATTATCTGGCTTAAAAATCCAAATCTAAAAAGGAATAATAAGTGTCAAAGACAGGAAAGAAATAAAAATGACGAAGAGGGGAGAGGGGATTTAAAATTAGTTAAGAAAAGCAGGAACTGCTACATCATTTGCTGGGCTCAAGGCAAAATGAAAATGTGAGGTCCTTGGGTCAAAAAGCAGAGGACAAGTATAGTTAAAGGTACTAAAACATAAATCTTTTTTTCCTTAAAAATATTACCTGTAAAATGTAATAGGTATATACATATATTATATATATATATTATATATATATATATATATATACTGTTGTTACACATGAATTACATACATATATGTATATATAAATATTCTTGACATAATTTTATACGTCATAACAAATAATACTTTATTAATATGTTATCTTCATTGTGCATATAAGTGTTCTCTCTTTTCTGCAAATTCACCTTACAGGTTGAATATTTCTTATCCAAAATGCTTAGGACCAGAAATGTTTCAGATTTCAGATTTTTTCAGATTTTGGAATATTTGTATTATATTTATGGGTCAAGCATCTCTAATCTGAAAATACAAATCTAAAATGCTCTAATGAGCATTTTCTTTCAACATCTGGTCAATACTCAAAAATTTTCATACTTTGGAGCAATTCAGATTTTGTACTGAAACGTACTAGGTCATTCAAATTTAGACTTTTAGCAACTTCACTTTCAACCAATAAAATCGAAAGCAACAACAATTACTTGGCAAGTTCCAACTACAAGTAACTTTTTAATATATTTTACATTTGAAATGAAGCTTTCTGCTGATACAACTGTTATTGGAGCTGTTGAATATTTTACAGGATGTGCAAATTGGATTAAATTTCTAATAATTACATAAAATATAATTTTGGTACGTTTAGAACCAAGGTCTCTTGTGCATTCTTTATAAAGAAATTTAATTCATAATACAAACTAATTTCATGTAAGTCTGAATTTAATTTTAAATGTAATTGTATACAACACCATTTTCATGTCTCCTCTGACTTTTGCAATTTGTGGGGGCATACAAAAAAAATAGTTTCACAATTTGTCTAGAATTCAAAACACCATTTATGCATTCTATCAATGTATCTTCAGCAACACGAAAAAAAATATTAAAGTTGCCATCCTCTTAAATAGTTGGTTTATTTGAAGTTTCATATAAAATTGATGTTCTTTTCCATCAAATGCAGCAATCTTTGAATTTCATTTCATTTCTGGGATTACAGGTGTGAGCCGCTGCACCTGGCCCATAAAAGAAGTTTCATTGGAACACAGCCGTGATCATTCATTGTCTATGGGTGCTTTCTAAACACGACTGCAAAGTGGTATCATTGTATACCTAAAAACTTATTCTCTAGTCCTTTACAGAAAGTATACCAACCCTGATCTAGAATACCCCATTAAAATCAACCATAGACAGCTCTTGGTTGAGGTACAGCAAAGTGATTTATAGACCCTGCTATATTACATTTCCAAACTGCAGAATACATATTACCACAATTAAAAAAAAATAATTTCATTTCTCTTTATAAGCGTGTAGACATTTGCCTTACAACATCGCAGCACTTTTAAAAACTGTAGATACTACTCTGAGGAATTATAATAACTGATAGGTTTTATGGTAGTGTCCATGTGGACACTTTTATTTTACAATAATTTACAGAAAAGTTTACTGCTTGTGCACCAGTAATTACTGTCCTGGAGGCCAGAGAGTTAATAATTCTGCAGCTACTGCAGGGACAGGCCCCTGAGTCTGAGCACTAATGAGCAACTCCAGGCTGACTCCAGGTAGAGCCCCACCTCTCTCCCCAGGCTGTCTCTACCTGCAGCCTCTACTGCTTGCCACTGCTTCTGCGCCTAGGATGCCATGGCCATTGTCACTCTGGGCCCAGCTCCTAACCAACCGCTGGCTCTTAAGTCCCATACTGTCCCCCATCGCCCCTCTTCCGACTGCCTAGAAATATGTATGTGTCCAGCGACCCTCCCAGGCTGTCCCCAGGCCTGAGCCTGTGCATCTAAGTGCTGCTGCCTCATTTTTGCACATGAGCTACTGTTAGGTGGTACTTTGCTTTACAAACACAAGCAAAAGGTAAAATTATTAGGAATTTCAAGACAAAGTTAGCAGAACATTGAACAATGCTAGTCAAGAGAAGGAAGGAAAAGGGAGCAGAGAAGTACAAATTATTATTATTATTAATTATTATTATTATTCCAGATGGAGTTTCACACTTGTTTTCCAGGATGGAGTGCAATGGGGCAATCTTGGCTCACCCACAAACTCTGCCTCCCGGGTTCAAGCGATTCTCCTGCCTCAGCCTCCCAAGCAGCTTGGATTACGGGCATGTGCCACCACACCCAGCTGATTTTGTATTTTTAGTAGAGACGAGACTTTTTTCTCCATGTTGGTCAGGCTGGTCTTGAACTCCTGACCTCGGGTTATCCTCCCGTCTCGCCTCCTAAAGTTCTAGGATTACAGGTATGAGCCACCATGCCTGGCCTGTAAAAAATGACAGAATCATTAACATGTTTGCCCAGTACACTGGAGGGCATTGAATAAATATGGTTTCCTTCTCCACACACCACTTCATCTTCCTGCAATATCAACTTCATCAGGAACAGGTCAGCGGGGTGTGGTGGCTCACGCCTGTAATCCCAGCACACTGGGAGGCTGAGGCAGGCGGATTGCCTGAGGTCAGGAGTTTGAGACCAGCCTGACCAATATGGTGAAACCTCATTTAAAAAAAAAAAAAAGAAACAGGTTGCTATATTACTGCACAGGTCACATGTCCCGGAAGCTGGCCCCGAAAAAGGGAAACAGAAAGAAAGAAAGAAAGGAAAGAAAGAAGAAGAGGAGTTGGGGACTATAGATTAAAGTAAATGCAATTTTTTAGCAAACATTCAAATTGGTGTTTTAATTCAAAGTAGTCACAATGGAAGTTTACACATTTATACAAATGATGCTACCATTGCTCAAAATAATCTTCAATTTATTTCAATGGTAATTCATGAGTCACACATGAAATCTAGTCTTCTTAAAGCAGTTTTGTTGTTATTTTTGTTTGTTTTCACTACAAGGCAATAATGACTCAATGGACCAATTACTTACAGAATTTGCTTGGGATAACTCTTACCTTAAAAGATGAATAGGCCAGGAGCAGTGGCTCATGCCTATAATCCCAGTAGTTTGGGAGGCCTAGATGGGTGGATTACTTGAGGTCAGGAGTTCAAGACCAGCCTGACCAACATGGTAAAACCCCATCTCCACTACATACAAAAAATTAGCCAGGTGCCTATAATCCCAGCTACTTGGGAGGCTGAGGCAGGAGAATTGTTTGAACTGGGGAGGTGGAGGTTGCAGTGAGAGGAGACTGCACCATTGCACACCAGCCTGGGCAACAAGAGTGAAACTTCCTTTCAAAAAATAAATAAATAAATAAATAAATAAATAAATGAAAAAAATAAAGCAGAAAACAAAGTTATTCAAAACCCAAAGATTTCTTAGAGGGAAGAGCATAATCTGTAGGGATAAATAGAAAGAAAGAAGAGAAGTGACATCTGCCATTACTCTTTACTACCCTGGAAAGCCCGTGAAAGAAGAAACTATGAATCAATTATAAGTTGAAATATTATTGGAGCTGACTTTTCAAAAACTTATGAGTTGAAATATTATTGAGATTGACTTCTGAATAACTAAAAAGATTGAAAAGTTGAGGAATTGAGGTTCAGAGATATTAATAATACCAGCTACTCAGCAGGAAGGATATTTGACAGAGCAGAGCTGGGAATATTTATTGGAAAAACAAAATCCATTCATGTTTACGCTTCAGTGAGTTCATACATACACATACTTGCATACAAATTACAAACAAAAGTGTGTACTTTGCTGACTTTAGGTCTTTGTATATTCATTTCCTGTTACCTAGCAAACTTCTTCCATCTACTCCTCAATTTTCCAGTCATCTTAAAAACCCAACTCACATTCCACGTTATCGTGTGAAGTCTTTCCTATTTTAGGCACAGTTCTCTTCTTTTTTCTCTCATGGAATTTTTCAGGCATTTGTTATTAATTACTTGTTTATATTTATCTCCCTAAAAGAGCTTCTTGACAGAGATGCATCATTCATTATTGCGTCCCTGCTATACAGAACCTGGCATATAGAAGGCATGTACATAATAAAACGCTGTTGACTTGAGCAATTAGTTAATTTAATACAGTATATAAAAGTATCTTTTTAAAAACTTTAAAACAATATTTAGCAATGGCAGTATTGATCACTTGAGTTCAAAATGTCTACTTTTGGTTAGGCATGGTGGTTCACGCCTGTAATCTCAGGACTTTGGGAGGCTGAGGCGGGCAGATCATTTGAGGCCAGGAGTTTAAGATCAGCCTGGCCAACCTGGTGAAACCCTGTCTCTCCTGAAAATACAAAAATTAGTCAGGCATGGTGGCGCACACCTGTAATCCCAGCTACTCAGGAGGCTGAGGCAGGAGAATCATTTGAACCCAGGAGACAGAGGTTGCAGTGAGCTGAGATTGTGCCACTGCACTCCAGTCTGGGCAACAGAGCAAGACTCCATGTCAAAACGTACCTACTTTTAAGGAAACTTTTATTTGTTTCAGTTCTGAAATTGAGTTTGGGATTTGACAGATTAGGTCAATTCCCTTATTAGTTTATTGTTGTGTCCTTGATCAAGTGGCTTCTTCTCTCAGTATCTGATCTGTTTTTCTATCTCTAATACTGAATAAAAATTAATTTTTATAGGTATTAGGAGGATTAAGTGATGTAATCATTAATTTGTTTGCATAATACTTAGAGAAAGCACTGAATAAATATTTTCTTCTTCACATGCTACTCTAGCTTTTTTTTTTCCCCCATTTATTTTATTGCATTTTAGGTTTTGGGGTACATGTGAAGAACATGCAAAATTGTTGCATAGG
>NW_016107780.1:645131-675072 GCF_001604975.1 Cebus imitator | reverse complement strand
CTCCGGGGCGCCGACAAAGCAGCCGCGCGAGGCAAAGCAGCGGCGCTGGCCGAAACAGCCGCGCTGGCGACCGTGGAGCTCCTCTGCCCCGGAATTTCCTAGTCTGTGGGCAATAAAAACACGGCGTCCACTCACCCTATGCGCTTTCACTGGGAGCTGCGATCCTGAGCTGTTCCTAAACGGCCATCTTGGATCCTACTCTAGCTTCTTTAAACAACATCACATTTGTTATTTTACAAACATCCTCAAATGTGATGCACATAAATGAGAAAACAATGAAAAATATCTAGCCCTATACTTAGCATAATGTATGTTCTAAATACGCAGAATTTTTTTTCCTTCTTGTTGATTAGTATAGCACTTCCTTTTATTTTGCAGTAATGGCCAATAGTGAGAAAATAAGGGCTAGGGAGGGCTGGAAAGCAATGAGAATAAAATATATAAAAATGGGAAAAACTAGCCCACCAGTTGCCACTCAACTGTTATATAATATAGGTCAACCATTCTGCTGGGTGCTCCGCATACTTTTTTTTTTTTAAATCCACGACACAAACAGACAAAGTCAATCAAATCTGGGCTCAAATTGTTGCTCTACAACTTGAAAATTGTATAATTGTGGGGAAGTTACTTAGTGACTTTATATCTCTGTTTTTCATCACTAAAATAATAATCCACAAAATGTCAGGATTGTTTTAAGGATTAGGTCCTCACTGTATAAAGTGCCTACCATCTAACATGACCTCAGTGCACAGGAGTTATTGCAGTTATTTAATTCACACACTGTCACACATGCAGTCGGTGGTGATACTGACATCTACTGTCCATGCACATTGGGCTTTACTTGCCACCCTCGTTCCTCCAAGCAATTCTCAACACCTAGCTAATCAGTAAAACATTAACCAATTACTGTGGCATACTTTGCAGGTATAACTAAGGTTATGGACCTTAACATACAGAAATGTACCTGGATTAACCAGGTGTGCCGTATATCATCAGTTGAGCCCTTTAAAGCTAAGAAATTTCTCCAGAAAGAATCAGGAGAAAGATGCAACAGAAAAGGAAGGTAGAATAGAGATAATGCAGAAGGGGAAGTAGAAGCATTAAAAGACTCAAACTTCCATTGCTCGTGTTAAAGATGGAGGAAGGAGGCCACAAACCAGGGAATGCAGGCAGCCTCTGGAAGCTGAGAACCCCCAGGAAACCTCCAGTGAGTTAAGGGAGACCTCAGTCCTGTAACTCCATGGAACTATGCTTCCAACAATCCAAGAGAGCTTGAAAGGAGATTCATCCCTAGAGCCTCCAGAAAAGAATGCACCTTGCCAACACCTTGAATTTGACCTTGAAGAACCCAGATCAGAGAAATAGCTGTGCCACACTGCACCTGGACTTCTGCACTACAGAGCTGTGAAATGACAAATGGGAATTGCATGAAACTGCTAAATTGTAGCAGCAATGTTTAATAGCAGTTATAGCAAATGAACATACCCAATATGGAGAAGATTCAAAAGATTATTGAGAACAGGAAGCATTTGAATCCACTAAAAATGCAGGAGTAATATTTGTCTAATTCTTAGTGTACCTGTTTTCCATGTATAGTTAATGTTTTCAAAATCATGTGCAAATCACCCTCTTGATGTTACTAATAACAATAAAGTCGAAAAAATGTAACCATATGGTACCATTTCTTAATTTTCACCAGAGTGAACTAATATAGCAAAAGAAATATCTCTAAATAGGTATGTTGTTACATTTAATTTATAATATGATTTGATATCCCAGCAGATAAATCTTACAACATCCCAGGGTTTTCAAGAAACAGAAAGGAATTTTTATAGCTATATTTGATGGACATATTCAGTCACATTATTAGGAAGCAGATTTTGGTATCTGCAAACAACAGGCACAGAAATTCTTATGTGTACTGAACAGGAAAAATTAACACAAATGTTCCTGACAGCTGAGACTGAGCTATTAAAAACTATGGGAATGCTCTCAGCAGAGACATTACCAAAATAGAAAGCAATCTTTAATTGAAGAATGACAACTTGTAAGAAGTCTCTCTGTTTCCCAGTCCCCCTCCTGTGGCCCAATTTTTATTTTGTACTGTATATAGCAATTATTTTATCTCTGATCTTCCTAAATATTGATATTAAATAAATATTCTACAGGATTTGTTGATGGTTTTCTGCCATTTTGTTTGGAAAAAAATTTCATTGATGTTCTTATTCATCAAGCTACCAAAAAGAGGCTTTTTAACTGTCACCCCCAAATTATCAAAAAGCTCAAGTCAGGAAAGTAAAGGTACCAAGTCTCTGACCTAAACTGACATTCCTGGAGGCAATTCAGATATGAAAGTGGAATGTGTCTAGCTCTCATTCATTCATCAATCCAACAAATGATTATTGAGTAGCTACTATATTTTTGAAATTGTATTAGGTACTGAGAACACAAGTGTGAACATAGTAGACACAGTTCTTTCACCCTACAGGGGATGATATGTGATGAGACAATTGTAATGAGAGTTTTAAAGAGGTACATGAATTCAAGACAGAAGCCATGGGGAATACAGGTTGAGTCTACAATTAAAGAAAGAATCAAAATAAAGATTAATTCCAAATAGCTGGACAAAGAGGTAAAAACCTGTGGGAAAGTAAAGACCCTAACGATAGGTGGTGCAAGAAGCTTAGCTAGGAGTTTCCTGGTGGGAGTCCCAGAGGCTCTAGAATTTCTGCTTAAGAACGTGTTATCAAGTGCTTTAGGCCTCTCATCTGGGTGAAGAGGAAGCTATTACTGGCATAAGAATGTGTAGAGAAATATCAGTACAGCCTGAAAGAGATCATTGCAAATGGCTAAGTGAACAGAGGTTATTCTCAAATCAATTCAACTTCTCTTTTTAGGAGTAATACTGGGTGACATTAGAAAAGACGCCTTTCTTATCTCCCCATGCCCAATGGGGCCACTGAAAACAGGCAGTGAAAAATTTTTTGTCCCCAAATACTTCCTTTATTACTTCTCCTTCAGAAAGCCAGTGCTGAGTATCCCTAATCATAAAGAAAATGCTCCAAAAAGGAGTGTCCTAAGCCATGTGTAACGTATACTAGCAGGGTTTAGTTGAGAGTAATTTGAGAATATAGCCCAAATTTAGGAAAACAGAAGCTGGAGCAATGAGATGTTAGGTTAGAAGGAAGGAACTGAATGAAATAATTACCATTATTATTATTATTATTATTATTATTATTATTAAAACAGAGTTTCACTCCTGTCACCCAGGCTGGAGTGCAATGGCACAATCTCAGCTCACTGCAACCTCTGTCTTCTCGGTTCAAGCGATTCTCTGGCCTCAGCCTCCCAAATAGCTGGAACTATAGGCACACACCACCACACCCAGCTAATTTGTTGTATTTTTAGTAGAGATGGAGTTTCACCACGTTGGCCAGGTTGGTCTCGAACTCCTGACCTCAGGTGATCCACCTGCCTCAGCCTCCCAAACTGTTGGGATTACAGGCGTGAGCCACCATGCCTGGCCAGATGAAAACATTCTTAATCTCCTTCCCAATTCTTCCTAGGCTAACCATAGCAACAGTGAAGGATAGAATGTGTGAGGGTCACATTCACTAGTAATAAAGCAAGGAACCACTTGCAACAGAAACCACCCACCACCTCTCCTCATGGGAGTGCAGTGAAGCAAGTATAACTACCATCCAACACATCTAATTGCAGCATTTCTGAGTCCACCAGAGAAGGAGATTTTGTTATGAATTGAGCCTGTGGAAGAAAGTGGTGGGGATTCTTTGCAACTATTTTTAGACTTAGAGCAAATTTCCTGTAGCTAAAGATGACAATCTAAATGTAATTCAGAAGGTCTCCAAGATTAACCTCGGTTCAGTGATTGACTAGGGGGACTTACAGAACTCAGAAAGCCATTCTATTCACAAATGGTTTATTACGGTGAAAGGATACAGGTTAAAATCAACAAAGAGTTGCCTAGTACAGGGTCTAGGGGAAACCAAGTGTGGTGCTTGGTGGTGCTTCCACTTGTTCTTTCCCAGTGAAATCATGCTGAAGCCATCCTCACAGTGCTAACAAGAATTCTGCACAGAAGTATAGGTATAATTAAGCATTAATCAGGCTGCACTTTGACCCACTTCCTTGTAACCAAAAGTCGCTAGACAACATTTGCACCCCTACTTTTCCAATAGATAGGATTTCTGATGTTAGAATCATAAGGCTTTTGTTTAAGAATTGTTTAAGATGTTTTTCAGATCCTGAATTCCAACAAAACAGCTGAGGCCAACCAGTTTAAAGACCTCCACAGAGGAACAGAAAGTGAGTAAGAATACAGTTTCTTCTGCTCTCTTTTCTATGACTTTACCCTGCACTCTTTACACTTGAGCCCACTACAAAACCCTTAAAACATCTAGCCCCAAACTCTTCAGGGAGATGGATTTGAGATTTCCTCCCATCCCCTCATTCAGCAGTCCTGCAATTAAACCCCTTTCTCTGATGCAACACAGTGTCTCAGTGTATTGACTTGCGGAATATTGAGCAATGGACCTATTACAGTTACAATGCAGATAGGAATGATTTAACAGTACTGTATGACAGCATGCATGGAGTGTTGCCAAACAGGGAAACTCACCCAAATCTTGGTGTTCAGAGTTTTATTATGGCTTGGCCACATAAACATCGCTGACCACCTGCCTGGCTGACCTGATTCCAGCCCCTCAAGTATCAAGTTGATACTACACAGCCCAAGTTCTCCACCATAAGTCATCGAGTATCTGGAATGGCCCAAGGCCCCCTGGTAGACAAAGACACTTTCATCAAGCAGGACATTCCAAGGGCTTAAATGTTATGTCCCAGAAGCTAGTTAAAGGCCAAATGATTCTCTGGGCAAGGTTAATTTTTTACTGCACACTGAGCAGATGAATTCCTTGCATTCACAAACTCTGTAATTCTTTTCTTTAATTTTAATAAACTTAAGCTTGTTTATAACATTAGGCAACTTAAGGAGTCTTCAAGCTTTAAGCGTGTTTAAAAAACATTCTGTTATTTTTAATCTCAATTAAAATGTAATTAACACATTTTATTCTAAATGTAAAAGTATCACATGGCTTTCCAAAGAGCTTCACAAATTCATAGGGCTGAGATTTGTTCATAAACCACACAGGCTTTATTCTGGCCAGATTGTGATAGGCCCAGTCTTTGGTCACATTTTCTAAGTGACAAATGCCTTCAAATTCTTTGTAATAAACCAGTAGGCCAAAGGAAAAGATGGAAAGGGATGGTGAAGGCTCTGCCTTGTTAAAGGGAAGCTACTACAGAGTGAACTATACACATGTCTTCCAAAATCATAATGTGGTTGGTCAAGCAGAATATAGAAATAGCAGTTTCAGCCCAACTTTACGTGTATCAAAATCAAGAGAGACTGTTTGCCTTATAAGTTAGACTCAGAGGAAAAAACAGAGCTATAAACATTAGCAGACTTAGTACATATCTATATTATTAAGCTCTTCAAGAAACTGAAAAAATGACTAGTGATTATATTTTTAAACCAAATCAAAGGGAGCCCTCAAGTTTAGGACAAACTGTTGCTTAAATGCCTGTCTTCTCAGCCACCGCCCCCATACATATGCTGAACACATTATACCATCAACAGAGAATTTTAAAATATAAAAAGCTACATTGATTTTGTATAATGAACATCAAGAAGTCCAAATTAAAAATGGAACTTTCTTTAAAAAAAAAAGGGCATGTCATTTTCAAGACATTTAGTTTTTGTAAAAAAAGATAAGCGCAATACATATAATTTCCCCAAAATGGAAAATATGAATAAAGTAAAAGTATTGAAGCCCGGATATTAAAACTCAGCAATTCTAATATCTGCTAGGATATCAGAACAAACTACCAGTCAATTTTAAGTTTCCAAAAGATGATTATGATTTGGGTAATAACTAAAATAATAATGGCATATGTTTTCAAAAAATAAGTCCCTTTAATGTTTTTAATGAAAGACATTATTATGACTAGATCAAATTAATTCTCTTTCTTACCAAAATGTGGTGATTTGTAGATAGGAAGAAGTAACATAACTGACATGTTTTGCCTCAGTCAGATTTTTTTTTTTTTTTTTTTTTACTATTGCCCATATAACTGTGCAATAACAATTTGGAAAATAGGGTTTTGCTCATAAAACTGATTAATTGGGACATAGTGGCAGGGAGAATTACTCCAAACACAGTTTTCTTCTTTTCTTACTTTTTAAAATTTTTATTTATTATACTTTAAGTTCTGGTGTACATGTGCTGAACATGCAGGTTTGTTATGTAGGTATACATGTGTCATGGTGGTTTGCTGCATCCATCACCCCATCAACTACATTAGGTATTTCTCCTAATGCTATCCCTTCCCTATCCCCCAACTCCCTTCTATCCCTCCCCCAGCCCCCACCCCCTGACAGGCCCCAGTGTGTGATGTTCTCCTCCCTATGTCCATGTGTTCTCATTGTTCAACACCCACTTATGAGTAAGAACATGCAGTGTTTGGTTTTCTGTTCTTGTGTCAGTTTGCTGAGAATCATGATTTCCAGCTTTACTCCACATGTAGTTTTCTATAGTTGATTATTAACTTGAAATGGTGATTTTGAGTTGATCCTACTGGAATGTTTTCATCTTCATTTGGAAAAATGAACACTTGCTATGGTAACTGTGCTCTTCTGGCATACACTGTCAGTGGCCTGATCAATATCACATCCCCATGTCTTCCCAGTTTATTGTGGGATGGTGCTATGCCCATTTTACAACTTCCCTTGTAACTAATGGCAGCCATTTAACCTCGTCCTCTTGGCCAAGCAAATGTAAGGGAGGTTCTGAAAAGCTTCCCAGAATATGTTTCATATTCTTGGTAAAAATGAATAACGTGCCTGGTATCACCTGTCTTTGCCAATTCTTCCTTCTTTGAACACTAAAATGATTCCTGAAGTTGCTGTCTTGAGAATATGATGTGATAAGAATGAAAATGCAAACAGAGATGATAAAACATGATTTGATAAGGCTGGTGTCTTGTATGATTTGCATTAGTGAGGCTATTTATCAGTTGAATATGCTGCTGTAACCAATAACCTCAAAACCCCAGTGGACAATGGAGGCTGTGTTCCATTAGACTGTCATGTGATGTATCACCAATCACCATGGCAGGGGGAAGGGAACTTGGCAGAAACACTGACTCTTAAAGGCTTCTGCCTAGAAATGCCACACATACACACATTCCATTGGCCAATGCAACTTACATAGCTATAGCTAACTTTAAGGAGGAAAGAAGCATAAATCTACCATATAGAATTGTACTATTCTATCATTCTTCCAAGAAGGAAGAAAGCCAAAATACTGATTAACAGCTTTAGTGAACAATTCAACTTTATCTTATGAGACAAAAAAAAAAAAAAAAAAAAAAAATTTTTTTTAAAAAAAAAAAAAAAAAAAAAAAAACTCCTATCTGTTTAGCCACTTAGAGTTAAATTTTCTATCACTTCTAACCAAAATTGTTCTTAGCCAACAAAGTGGAATTATTCTAAAACTGTATATATAAAATGTCATAGAGAAAAAGGATTATGGTTCTACTCAGCAATATTTAGAATTTTTTTTTAATTTTATAATTGGTCTTCCAAATGCTCCCTCCTTAAGGATAACAGATTCAGTGCAAGATTCGTAAATTGATTTATTTGACCCTAGGTTGGAAAGCAAAGCAGAAACCAAAGGACCTTGGACTGAAGCTCTGTGCCTCAACAAAAATACCCGGCAAATCAACTCTCCTGGGAAGATCAGCAACCAATAATTAATTTAATCACTACAGTTGGAAAAGGCTATTACTGTGTCACTCTCTTTCAAGACATATTTTGGTTACTAAGAATAATATTACCAGTTTAGAGAGTACAAAATGTGTCCAAAATTGTGCTAAGCCTTTCATATACAATTAAGTTAATTAAACATCACAAGGATCCTATGGATTATACACTGTTATTCACATTAAATATATGAAGAAATTGAGGTTTATTAAGATTACGAGATTTACTCAAGGTCACTGGGCTAATGAATAGTACCTTCATGATTGAATAGCAAATCTAACTAAACAGCTCAAGCACCTGTGAGGCTGTCCTATTTCTACATGCCGAAAAAATTTTCAAAGTCACCAATGCCCTTTTTGAAGCGCTGAATCTTCCTTGCACTGTCTTAAACTCATATTTTAATTCAGCCTTTAAATTATTGTTTCTCAGTCCAATTTCTGTACTCTTAAACCTATACTATACTATCTCTCTTGTACTTACTAAAATAAAATGAATTTCACAGTGAAAAACATATAAGCTCTTCACTGGAAGAGGAGGGAAGGATCTGAAAGACAGAGTAAGTCACAAGTCAAACATAAGCGAACAACAGAGGGATGTCATCTTAAGACTTAGATGTAGAGCATTAAAAAATATTCAGGCAAAGAACAATAGTTAAGAAAAACCACTACTCTGCATGCTGGGTAGTCCTCTTATTCTATCACTTATTGAAACACCCTTGTAGACCTGCATTCATTCATCTATCTTATAACATTTATTATCAATTAGTATTTAGTAATTACAATATGTGAAGTGCACTGTCTACAAAAATATGAAGACACGGTACCCTCCCTTGAGAAGAGTTATATTCTGTAAAAAAAAATCTTCAACGGCACTTGAATGGGGGTAGGAGAGGTTCAAGTCCCAGGGAAATTCTTATACTAGCCAGAGGTATTTTTATGAAATGCAAATCATATCATATTTCTCCTCTTCTTAAATCTCTTCAATGATATTTCAATAACATTTTACTAAAATCCAAACTTTTTGCCTTGACCTAAAGGTATCTACAAATTCTGGTCCTATTTTATTTCTTCCTCTCTTCACTCTCTCTTCTATTCACTAGACTTGAACCACATAGCCTTCTTCCTTCCTTTAGAACACACAAAACTGATTTGCAACTCTAGATTTTTGCTCTTTTATTATCTTCACCTGCAGCATGCTGTCCCTAGATTCTTGCATAGGTTTTTTACATTCATCCTTTAAACTTCAGGTCAAATGTCATTTCCAGGGAGAGGATTGCACTCAGACCTTCCTCTACTCTACTTATCTTATTGTCTTGCTTTATTATCTTTATTACCCTTACCACTAACTGAAATCATCCCTTTCATATGTTTACATGTTTATTATTTGCCCCCCAGCTCAAATACAACCTGAATGAGGCCTGGAAACTTCTCTGCATCCCCAATGTCTAAAAGGTTACCTGATACATAATCTTGTTCAACAAACTTTTATTTAATAAATAAATTAATTAGCAAGTTAGTCATCTCCTTGATTTTGATCTGGGCATGAAAAAATAATGATGAAATATCAGATTGGACAGAAATTCAAGTCACATGATGTAAGAAGTATTTTTATGCCACATGATTTTGACAATTCTTGGGTATCACTTCAAATGCATTAGTAATCACATTACCTATAGGTTGTTGTTTGCCCCACTTCTAATTCTAGCCACTACTGTGGAAATCATTTTCATGCATGCTTTGGGCAGGAGCATTCTTGCAGGATGTTGACTTCCCCTGTCCCCTATTTCTTACTTCCTGTCCATGACATTCTCTGATAATATGCTAGAGACTCCTGTAGGATCGCACATGGCAATTATGCACGTACAACCCAGAAGGGTAGGACCCTTGAAACCCACAGAGCTACCCTTCACCAGGAAGGAAAAGGAACTGAAGGACCAATACTTCCCATTTTAGCCTGCAGCAAGGAGTTCAATACATTTGAGAATCTGAGAACCTAAGATTCCTCAAAAGGTTCCTGCTCCCTGGATCACTTCCCAAATAAACCAGGTGCATGAAGATCTTTGCCTTAAGCTCTGCTTTCCAAAGACAACATGCCTAAAATAGCATGTTATTGCCTAAAATTGCATGCCTAGGAGTCTAAATTGTTTTCTTCCTGTAAGCAATTAGAAATCTTTGAAGACTTTTGAGCAGGAAAGTAACATAATCATTTTTGCAAGTAAGAAAAGTCATTTTGATGATAGTGTGAAGGATGAATTACAGAAGTCAAGGCTGATGTTTTGACAACTAGTCAGAAGATAAACTCAGTAAACTAGGTAACAATGAGTGATTAAACTCCAGTGATGAAACTGGATTTGGAGAGAAAGAGAAAATCGAGATTGTGAAATAAACGGGAAAAAACATATAAGGACTGTGAAGTAAAGGAGGTAAGCATTAGTAATCACATGGCCTGTAGGTTGTTGTTTGCTTCTGTCAGTGCACTGTAGCACACTGAGCATACTACCCCTCAAAGGAGTAGTGACAGGATGAAATTCAATCTGCTTTCCAACAAATTTCATAAAATTAGCCCACAGTTTTCTGGCATGCTTTAAACATAGATTTTATGAAGATAAACCGAGACCTCTAGGAAATTCTTTCAGGCTTGGGACTGAATAATAAAACGGTGTTTTTAGCAATTTTTATTTTCCCTGTTGAGTAATTTTCAATATGTTTACTTTTTAAGTGTCAATATATTATATGAAAATATTACTTCCAAGTTTATTTCACTTGTGGAGAAACTGGAGACTAACAGAGTGCCATGTTTTAAAAACACAACACTGTATATGTGGCTGACATGTGAAAGAGTTACAAGCTCAAAGGGCCTAACTTTCAAATACAGACCAATCAGTAAAGACATGATAAATGTACAAAGGAAGGCCATTATAATGGTGGTTTGGGTCACTGGGCAAGAGAATAAGAAAGATGACCGAAGAACATGGGCTCACAAGTAACTATTGCTCATTAATTCTGACTGAGATCAGTAAGTGATGTTCCTTCCATTTACCCACAGCAAGCATGAGCACATCTGAAATAAATGAAAGCCTCTTCTGCTTAATGTAACATAAAAATATATATTAAATGGAATTTTTAATGTGCATGAATGCTATTTCTTATTAATAATTTCATTTCATTTTGGCAGGAACAGCCAAATCTCAAAATAATATTGAAAAGTCTGACAAGAAAACTCAATTATAAAATGTGGAAAAATGTAGAGAAATATTTAGTGATGGATATAGCACAATGTTAGCTGACCTTTACATTCCTTGATTATATTGAATTAATAGCCTCTGTGGTGATGGTAATTACATAAAATGGCATAGTGAAAAGGCCACTGTGTTACATAAAATCTCCATGGAAATAGAAACTCACTAGTTTATCTTTTTTTAATGCTGTAAAGGCATTAATTTGTCACTGTAAACAACACACTTCCATTCAATGAACCCTGACTTTATCTTGTGGGTAAGTCTCTCTCTCTCCCAAGACATTTATTTTTCTGTTACCAACGCAAGTTCCTCTGCTGAGTTCCTGACTCTTGATCTTTATGGATGGATAACCAATCCTGATCCACATACCATGACCAAACATGAGCCAGCATGCTTTATACCTGGACCAGAGGTATGGAAACGATGGCTCTGGGCCAAAATCTACCATCTGTTTTTATAAAGTTTTATTGGAACAAAGCCATGCCTGTTGTTTGTGTATTGTCTATGGCTATTTTCACACTACACTGGCAGAGTTGAGTGGTTGTGACAGAGAGCATATGGCCCACAAAATTTAAAATATTTATCTTCTGGCCCTTTACAGAAAGTTTGAATACCCCTAATCTTCTCTAATCACTTGAAAATCAACATTGATCACCCTAAGATGTAATCAGCAAAGTAGCTACCAAGATGGTAGCAGGATTATAACAATATAAAAATAAAAAACAAAAACAAAAAAAAAAAAACGCTTTTCTCTTTAATCCTAAGGCTCTTTTTAAATTTTCCAATTTGAACATTGGTAAGAGATACCTATTCTTAAGAAGTATGCACTCAGAACCACCAAGGTCTAAAGCATCATTATGGGAAAATGGCTACCTTTATTCCCCTAAATGTTTTAATTTTTCTCATTTTCTGTACCTACTTTTCTGCTCATCCGTCTACCAGCAATATCATTTAGGATAGGGCACAGTATGAGAAAAAAAAAAGCAATTTCTTTGGACTATGGATTTTAAAACATATAGCTACTCATGAAAATTAGATAGTTCAACCTGTTGAAAGGCAACAGGGTTCCATAAAATCAACTGTACCTCCTCTACGGAGAAAACACAATTAAACTACCAAGGAAGTAATTGCAAGTAGCTAAAGAATGGTAATAATTTTTGGAGAACAAATTTTAGAATCAACATTTGGAAGAAATCGTACATCCCTGTAGAATTTCCTAGGAAGAAACTAATCTTACTTACTCACTACAGTGATAGCTAGGAGAAAGAACAAAACTCACTTCCTACAGTGTGGGGGGTAAACTGTCCAATACCACAGTGAATTTAAATAGGATTGGTGTAGAACTGGAAATCTGTAGTTTTAACCAATTTTTGAGATTCTAATGGGAATGGCCCTTGTACCATACTCTATAAAACACAATGTTAATAGTTTCTCAGCCTTTTGGCTAAGATCAAGTGTAGTATCTGCTCTTATCAGTTTAAAACACAATGTTTATTTTCTCCACTGGTGTTATACCTTGCAATAATCATTTTAAAATGATAAATTAATATACATTCATGGTAAAAGAATAAAATTCCATTTTAAAAGTTTTAGTAAACTAAATAATTTTTTGTAAAGACATTTTAGATGACTAAGAAATCTTAACACCTTAGTAGGTTCTAAGATTGTTATTCTCTTCTGTCATTATGTCATTTGTCTATTAACTTCTTCCCTTTTTGAAAGAAATGTTTTATTTGAATGGAATTAAATTCATCAATTTATTTGCCTTATGGGTTATGCTTTGAAAATGTAAGATGTTTTTCTTTATTAGGTAGGAGGCTTTTTCATGAATGGTTATTGTTTTACCTTTCATAGTGAGGTTTAATTTAAATAGAGATAACCTTGTACTTAGTAGAAATTAAGTTTTATTATTTTTCCATAGAGTTTGACAGTCTTATTTAGTTTTTTACAACACAGCTATTTCCCATGGACTTACGGGTCATTCTTGAGTACGTCTGTATATCTCCACAAATTACCTTCATGCAGCGGTCTGTCTCTGTTGTTCTCCAATTTTTTGGCATTGATCTGTTCTGTTCTTGAACTAATTTATGCTGCTTTTAGTACTCTCTTTATATTTTTATTTGCATATTATTTTTATTTCTTTATATGTAATATATAATTTCTTTATATTTAATATATAATTTAATATATTTTTATAATACTAAGTAATCCACCCAAGATCATGAAATATCTTTCTATATATCCATTTTCATCATAAAGATCCTATGTTTTTGGTTAAGCCTAAAATATTTTTTTGATTTCTATTGGTTTTATAAATTACAAAAAAACAGAAAAAGAGATAGAAAAAAGGAAAAATATAGACTCACTTATGAACCTAGGTTCATCTTAAAATATTAGCTAACCATGAAAATATGGAAAAGGTGATTTGATGTGACTCCTTTGAATAGGCTATATAACAGAGCAAATGTGACACAATGTCACTCCTATGAGCAATTAGAACTGCTAAGGTTTTGCAAGCTTACCAGTGCCAACCTGAAATAATTGAAAGGATCAGAATTTAGATTAAAAGAGTATATTCAAGTGCAAAGTTAAGAATAGCCATTTAGGCAACAGACTCCAAAGGAATGGGGTCAGTACTCCAAAGTTAAAAGTTAAGGTTCACTTATATAGGCAGAAAACAATGAAATTTTGTAGGATTATACCATTTTCTATACAAGGCTAGTTTATGAGATATAACAATTCAGCTGCAGTTTGTCTTCTTTTCCATACATCTTATTTTTCTTTCTAATTTAAAAAAGTGTATTTAACATTCCATATTAATGTGATAGTCATAAAGTCTTTGTGAGAGAGAGGAAAGAGGGAAGATAATTTGTAATCAACAGGTAAGAGGAAAGAAGTCTTCCCCGGCACCCCTTAGTCATTTACAATATTTTATAAAACAATGTAAGTAAAAATGCTAACATATAATCAGAAAAACAAATGTTACAGCTGCTTAGGTTAGGCTGCTGTTTATGTGGCTCAGATCTCATAATTACATTCCCTAAGGCTCAAAATATTTTAAAGTTCCAACAGCTTAGATTGTGAATTACTTATTTTCACATATGGAATTCAAGCTCTAACAATCACTAGAGGAAATGGGCAGAAAAATTGAAAGAAAGCCAAAGGGTATCCCTAGAGGGAGCCACATTTAAGGGACAAAAGAAAGTAGCATAATCTAGAATAATATAAAAAAAGAAATACGATGGATACTGTAATAAAAATTATGAGACTTTCGGGCTTTCAAAATAAGGTTATTAGTGATGTCAGTCACACTGTGGGAATTGGAAAGAAGATTTAGTGAAATCAAAAGACTAGTGTGTGATTCCACTGCTTAAACTTATTCCTCATTTTTTAAAGATGTAAAATAGCACTTCAGTATAAACTGTATTATTGTGTTTCTATGATTTAACAGAAAATGATTCCTAAAATTAGTGAAATTTTAAAATCTGACTAAATAGGACCAAATTCTAACTTTCCTAAACTTTTGTTTTGTTCTATTTTAAAAAAAAAAATGTTTAGAGGACATTTATCTCTTTGGATAGCTTTAGTGTATTCTAGAATGATTTTTTGGTATACTTCCTGTTTATTGGTATTCACTTTTATTTTTCCTTTTAAAGTTTTTCACTTTTGACTTGACCCTACTAACTGGAGTAAAAGAAAATCAGTGCTTTTTGTTCCATAATTCTTCAATTGACTTCTTTTTCTTATGTTTAAGATATACCACAGGAAGTTCGGTATATAGATATGGACTGATACGTTATCCTTCTGTCTAACAAAAAAAACAGTATAATTGTTATAAAAATGTGATTATTTTGTAGATTTGGTTTCAAAGCCTAAAAACTGATTTGAGTAACACTTTTTCTTGAAAGATACTAAACATGATTTTTTCTATTATATACCAATTTTATCCATTCAAATGACCATTGTGTTTTCCTAAGAGACTTAGTTTTGTGCTAATAGAGATGGTATCACACTCTCACATTTATTGAAATCTAAATGCCACCATGTTGAGTGAAATCTAGATATAGCCTATTGTTATAAAAATGTCAATCCATTATATCACCCAAGGACAGTCGTGAAAGAGAATGTTTTATAAAGTACTCATTCTTTATTGATTTTGAATGAACAAAAAAAATGAGAGCATACTTTAAAAAGTCATACTTCTTTAGGTGATGTCTATAAATTTTTTAAATTGCAGCTAACATTTGGGCTTTCTGAGCAGTCTCTGAACAATGTTTAAGAACCTAGACTCAAGCCAGGCTGTCTGCTTTGTTGGTTCCTTGACCTACTCTTTATGAGGCCCTGAGCAGGATGTCACACTTTTGAGCACTTATTATGTGCAAGCACTGTTCTATTTTCCCTTAGTAACCCGATTTTCAGATGAGACAATGGCAGCACTGGAAAGTGAACCAATTTGTCCAAGGATGTTCAGCTAAGTAAATGCAGAGCTAGAATTCCAACCAAGGCCACCTGACCCATGAGTCCAAGCTCTGTTTAAACTCTGTTCTAAAACTTTCATTTTAGTATTTTAGCTAAAATGATTATTTTGAAATGAGCAACTGTACTTTTTCTGGTGTAGCAGCTAGTTTTCCTTAACTAAACAAGGATAGATCTTCTTGATGGGACATAGCCCTCTGTATAGCAGGTGTTTATACGTTTGGACCCTAATAGCCTTACTAGGAGAAAGCCTTGCTAGAGAAAGTGCTGCAATTTGGTATCAAAATAAACTATTAACTCTTAACAGACTCTCAAATTTGCATGGCAATAGTCTGCTAATCTGTTTAATAATCTGCCTCAATTGGCAAGAGTTATTTCAAAACTTTTTTCCTCTCATGAAACCTCCAAGTGTACCCCACACCTATGGCCCAGAAGATAAGGCACTAACTTGGAGCTGATGGAGTCTTTTTATCTTCTTGATTTAAAACATTGAGGCCTCTGTACATAAGAATCTACACACATGCTATCCTCCTTCCTGCCTAAAATAACTGAATACCATTTCCTCCTCCTAAGGCCTATCACTCCGTTAGCATTCTAGATCCTATTCCACCACATTTACTCAAAACCTGCACACTGAGTATGCCTTTGCCATCTTGTGTTCTTTTATTTTCTTTTCCTTTTGAGACAGAGTCTCACTCTGTCACCCAGGCTGGAGGGCAGTGGCGGGATCTCGGCTCACTGCAAACTCCACCTCCTGGGTTCAAGTGATTCTCCTGCCTCAGCCTCCCAAGTAGCTGGGATTACAAGTGCCTGCCACCACATTGAGCTAATTTTTGGTTTTTTAGTAGAGACAGAGATTCACCATATTGACCTTGAACTCCTAATCCCAAGTGACCCGCCCGCCTCAGCATCCCAAAATGCTGGGATTACACGTGTGAGCCACCATGCCTGGTCTGTTGTGTGCTTAAGTGTGCTCAAGTCTTAATAATCTTCCCTCTAGCCTCACAGCCTCCTCCAGCTACCACTTTTGTCTCTCTTCCCTTAATAGCCAAACTTCTTAAAAACATCAACTATATTTTTATCTTCATCTCCACCATACTACTCACCTCCTAGTCCAGGATTCTATCAGTAACATCCCACATAAACAGTTTTTACTAACATTATCTATACCTACAAGTAGTTTAGTCAGTCCTGTCTTACTTGTTATTTCAGCAGAATTTCACAGATCCTACTACGGAAATGCAAATTGTGTTTCCCAGCAGAGAGCTATCCTTGACTCCCACATCAATATATCTAACTACCTACTCGATATACCTGCTGATGTCTCAGAGAGACATCAAACTGAACTAGCATTTTCTCCAAACCCATCCCATTGCAATGTTTCCTAATTCAGGGAATGGCTCAAGGCAAGTTATTAACCCTTGAGTCTCTTCAAACCTCTGACTCCCTCACCCCTCACCCAATATTTCATCATTGTTAATTTTAACTCCTAGGTATCTGTCTAGGCTGTCCATAAAGAGTTTATATGTCATACATTATAGAACATCTTCAGTACAGTATGGGACATCATTCTATAATTGAACACATTAATATTTCTGCAGTGAATCATTAATTCATATAACAGTATATGAGATGAATAATAACTATAAATAGCTTCATGTCAATTAATTTCATGTTCTGCTGTCATATGAGTTCAGTTAGGTCAGATTTTCTACCAAATGAGTTATAAAAACAGTTTTTAGTTATGGAATTTGAAATTCAGAACTGTACTTAAGCGATTGTGAATCTGCCACAAAGTACCAAGAAGTAATGTATATAGTGATTAAGAGCATGGGCAGCAGAGCTACACTATCTGAGTCCAATTCCCTCTCCATCACTAACTAGATCTTAGACAAGTAACTTAGTTTTTCTGTGCCAAACTTTTCTCATCGGTAAAATATGAGTAATAAGTTACCCATCTCACAGGATTTTTTAGGCCAAATAAGCTAATACATGTAAAGTGCTTAGAACAGTGTTTGATACAGAGTAAAAAATCAGTATTAGCCACCGCAAAGCTTATGCTATTTAAACAATGGTGCAGTTCAATGTCCTTGTACTTATGAAACTATGAAACCTTCTTAGCCATAGGATTTTTATTTATTTAATTTCATTTTACTTTTTGAGAGACAGTCTCACTCTGTCACCAAGATTGAAGCACAGTGGCACGATCACAACTCACTGCAGCCTCAACCCTCTGGGCTCAAGCGATCCTCTCACCTCAGCCTCCCAAGGAGCTAGGGCTACCAGCATGCACCACCACACCTGGCAAACTTTTTAAATTTTTTTGTACAGAAAGGATCTCACTATGTTGCCAGCTGATCTTGAACTCCTGGGCTTAAGCAATCCTTTTACCTCGGCCTCCCAGAGTCCTGGGATTACAAGAGTAAGCAACTGGCCAGAATTGTTGAGTGAAAGGAAATATCACTTACAATTTTGATAAATAAACAAT
The DNA here is from genome assembly GCF_001604975.1 of Cebus imitator. NCBI lineage: Eukaryota > Metazoa > Chordata > Mammalia > Primates > Cebidae > Cebus > Cebus imitator. The sequence continues at coordinate 657,027 of NW_016107780.1, read as the reverse complement.
AGAAATTGTCCTTCCCAACGTTTTCAACAATTAATACTCCCCAAAATATCATATGAGCTTACCCAACATCCCAAATCCTCTCTGATGCGGGATAAACTCAACCAATTTTGGTAAGTCTGGAAGGTGAGAAAATTATATGTATATCTTGTAGTTTCTATTATTTCTTTAATTATGGGAGATTCTTTTTAAATCCCTTTAATTATGAGAGAACAAAATATTTCATTAATTTATTGGTTATACATATCACTACACAAACGTACATGTATATAATTTATTGGTTATGTATATCACTACACATACATCTTCTGCCCATTTTTAATTGTGAAATATCTGGGGTTTGAATATTTAAAACTCATTAAGGGAAGAATAGAAATTAAGTTTTTTTCTTTTACATATATGTGTATTTGTATGTATGTATATATTTATACATAACTGAATTATTTTTAATATTTCATACATCATCCATATGAGTTGTCCCACATCTCACCAGAGGGGCCTGCCCTAGATTCGCTGCCACGCCCAGTCATTAAGCAGGAGCATCCAGTGAAAAGCATTGTGTCAGTACAAATGCAGTGGTAAATTCAGAGCAGCAGCAGGAGCCATCATGCCGCTATTCTCCCTGCAGCAGGAAATCTCTGCAGTAAATTGCCATAGTTGCCAAAGCCCACCTTGGGGCAGTACAGATCTAGCACTCCATGAAGGTCTGGAGGATGCCTCTCCACAGCTGTTGTGGGACTCTCTTCTCAAGGAGAAGCCTAAAAGAGGTTCGTTAGTAAGATGAACTAGAGCCTCATCATTATAGTTGGCTTCAGGGCCACAGCTGGTACACAGGCTCGCCTGCCTCCACTTTCCATTTTAAATTTATAACTTCACCTATGACCTCAAGAGGCATGGGTAACAACTGTGACCCAAAGCCTCCTTTTTGAGGGGTGTGAGCAATCAGTAATCATACTTTTTTCACTTTACATTGTTGTTCTTGTTCATTCATTGTTTCAATAGGGCAAGGTAGTAGTGGAAGGCAACCAAAGATCACATGAGCATCACAAATATTTCTCCCTGTCCCACTGCATAAAAGTGGCCTATATCCTCCTCCTGGTCAGAGTTGTTAACCTCTGCCATGATGATGACCCCTTCTGTACAGATTCTGGGACATAAAAAGTATCCGGTAACCTAATAGCAGATGACACTTGTAGCTCAATGGGAAACTTGCTGTGTCCTCTGCCAAGAGTGAGTCTCTTTTAGGGCCCAAGACCTCCAACCCTGCAAGTGTAGAGTAGTGGGACAGGAAACACAGCGCTATTGGGAAGGGCGATATGTTGGGCCATTCCTGCTTAAACTCTATTTCTGAACGTATGTCTTCTTACTAGGGACACAACACTGCATAGAGGTCTCTGGTTTAATACATACATTGTATCCTGAACAATGACACCTCATTCTTTCAGAGTGTTACATCTAAAACTTTGCCTTTGGCAGGGTGTTCCAGCATTCACTGATGACAGCTCCTCCCTGCATGGTATGGTATGTGATCTAATCAGTGGATCCAGTGAAACTACTTGTCCACATTGTCATGTTGTATGGAATGTGGGATTCAGTGTCTGTGGACAGGCATCCCATAGTCCCACAACAGTAGTGCTACCTGAGCTCTGTGGGCAGGGAAGACCAACTTACATGCAGAATATTAATCTATCCCTGTGAAAGCAAATTTCTGGCCCTTCCAGGACAGAGGGTTATACTATATGTATATTATTATATAGTTGATTGCCACAGACTGACTTGTTGGTCTTCTTAATGAAGCATGTCATATTGGGGGCTCAGCACCAGCTCTCAATTTTACTAAGTTTCTAAGGAGTCACTTTAATAGTAAATTTATCTCATCCCCTACGGTTCTTGACAGGGTTTTAAATTCCCTTTCCAAAGAAAGTGCCTCCAAGCTAATAAATTATTATTTGTCCTATCTTACATTCTAGCTCTTTTATGAAGCACCCTGAAAATCTACTCTCAGGCATACCCGCTTGGCTCCTACCAGTACATTATAACTCAGTTTCACTGTGCCTTCAGATTACTATCTTTCCCTTATCAGGCCCAGCAGATGGGTTATGCTGGAATTTAACCTTAATTAACCTGGGAGCCAGAAGAGGAACAAGGATGAGTTCCTGAGTGAGACACCTGTTATCTTACATGGATAAGGCCTCTGCAGAGCATTCTAGCAAAAGCTTACCTGCTTTTCTAGACAATCTCCAGAGCCAACCTATGCAGGAGTTTCACCCCAAATGTCCTTTCTATGTTTCTGCATTCTGGGTTTCCACTCCAGAACCCTGAATTTAGCGTAACAGACCTGTCTTTAATGACAAACATTCAAACATCTCTGGAGCTCTGTGACTGTCAAATCTTTGTTTTGCTGCACAGTTGTGTCTGCTCTTCTACTCCGAAGATAAGGGACTCATTAGACGCTACAAAGAGGCTTTCTAGTTCCCACACTTAGCTTTTAATAGCTCTCAGTTTCTCATTATTCCTCTGTAGGATGGCAATACAACTTGGTACTAACAAGTCAATGCTGCTGTCTTTGTAAACATTCCCCCCACTTCCCTATCTCTCAAATATCTGACTCATCACACCTTCGAGGGCATTCCCCTTCTTGGTATGCTTTCCCAAGTTACCACTGGTGAAATATTTAGCAACTGAGTCACCAACTTGTGCCAGGGATGATCACTGAGGATGGCATCTTCTTTGCCCACTAGGTGCTTGGTGAGCTAGTCTCACATCCTCATCCTATCACCTGCTTTCTTGGATCCCTCTAATAACCATTGTGTTTATTTAGGTCTGCTGAGAAACACATACCAATATGAGATTATGCATGCAAGAGATTTATTTGAAAAGGGAACAGGAAAAGGTAGAGGGAAGCTTCAGAATGACTCCATGTAAGGAGGGAGGGAGGGAAGCAAAGGGGACAAGGTACGAAGAATCACAAATAGCAACACTAGCAGCACAGTTCTAAGAACAGTTGAACTAACCAAAAGATGGGGCAGGCCCTTGATCCAAAGACACAGGAAGAGTCCAGCATCTAGCAATAATGGGCTTGCCTTAGTACCTTCACTGTGCTCAGTCATTAGCTGAGGGTGGCTAGCAAGCAGCATGCCCTTAGCACAGACAGTGTCAGATCCACTGGGGCAGTAGATGAAACTATAAGTTAACCATGCCCTCTGCAGCTGGAGATCTGAGCAATGACTTTTCGTGACTGCTGCATCTGCAATACTACTTGATATGATTTGGCTCTGTGTCCCCACCCAAATCTCATCTTGAGTTGTACTCTCATAATTCCCATGTGTTGTGGGAGGGACCCAGGGAGAGATCATTGGATCATGGGAACGGTTTCTCCCATACTGTTCTCATGGTAGTTAATAAGCCTCGTGAGACCTGATGGTTTGATAAGGGGAAATCTGTTTTGCTTGGTTCTCTTGCCTCCTGCTATGTAAGATGTGCCTTTCACTTTCTGCCATGATTGTGAGGCCTCCCCAGCCATGTGGAACTGTAAGTTCAATTAAACTCTTTTTCCTGTGTAGATTACCCAGTCTCTGGTATGTCTTTATCAGTGGCATGAAAATGGACTAATACACTACTCTATTACAGTCTGTAAAAATTTAAGACTCCAGGTGAAAAATAGATAACCAATTCCATTTAACCAAACCCTTATTTTTAAGACAGAACTCTAGGTCATTAGACTTTTCAAACACAATCCTACATCTCTACTTTAAAAAGAAATTTCTGTGTTTTATAGCTATAACTTTTATTTTCTCTGAACATATTTTATCATGATCATGTTTTGAATTATAAAAGTTAACCACAGCTTAACAGTAAGGTGAGTGAACCTTGTACATTAGGACTCAGGAGATATATATATATATATATATATATGTATATATATATATATATATATACATATATTTTAAAAATCTCTCTAAAATGAAAATTTATTATATTAATTTTCTAGTAATGGTAGAAACTTGTAAGATCCACTAAGGGCATTCTTTATGTTGGTTCTCCACCAAACCCAGAACAGTGTTAGTCATTGAGCATTAATGTATTACTGTAAAACTGAATTAAATTGAAATTTGTAGTTTAATTTTGAATGGATATGTTACTAAACTTTCCTATAATCCCAATACCTTTCAGCCTCAGGAGCACCTTAAACCATACTTGAAAGACATATGATGCACTATTTATAACAGCTGCTGCTTTTCCTATTAATAAGTTTTAAATTGGCTTCTTCTTCTAGATTGACAACTTCCATTACAGCTCAGGTTGTTGGGGATTTGAACATAAAAGCAACTCTGGTGGATAATTAGCATACTATACTACCTCTGGGAAGAAGTTATACTTTTGATAAACACCTCTAAGTACAGACATTATGTGCTTAGTACTTACTTTCTGTTAAATGTAAAATTAACGCATGTCATGGGAAGCACAGCTATTAAGGATTTTTGTTTTGTTAGATATCTTTTTTCACATAATAGTTCTTTGTGACATTGAATGCTCATTTACTCAGAATCAGAAAGGCTACTTTATTTTTAAAATCCAGTGACCAGAAAAAGAAAGAGAAGCTTTATCTTCTTTGTGGCTGACCCTTGGAACAATGGCACATGCAGAAACCACTGTCAGTGCCCTGAGAGACCAGAATGAGCCTCACCAGAGTATGAAGAATTTTTTAGCTACAACCAATTAGGAAGCAGCCAATAGAGGAAGAATTCTTTCTATCCTCTCCCTTGTCTGCCTAAAGACAAAATATAAATTCTTTACTGAAGACAACCCTTATTAGTCCAGCGATGGCACCAGAGGAATCTGCACACAAGTCTAACTCCATTAGTTTCTTCCCACAGTTTCCCACCTTTGGAAAAGTAAAACTGCTTTCCTTTGTTCAGTCATTTTTCCACAAATCTACTGTTCTTTGTTAAACATGCTACATAGGCCAGAGCCCTAAGCCACGGCCTTTAGTTCCCATTCATTGAGGTTTTTCCTGTATGATGTGTACTACACACATTAATAAACTTGCTGTTTTTCTCTTGTTAATCTGTCTTTTGTTACTGAGTTGTGTCCCAACTATGAACTTATGAGAGTTGGGGAGAAATTATATTTCCTCCCTGACAGTTCCCTTCCAGGTCCCTTTTGCTCATCTTGCATTGACTGTGTTGTCTGCTAATGAATCACATCTGTTCTTTCTGTGGAGAATTTTCCTCAACCAGTGGGAGCCTCCTTACCTCCTGCCCCATGGGAAACCCACAGAAAGTGACTTTTTGATGCAGGGATACAAAATTTCATACCTAATTCTTTAAAATGGAGGAAACTCTATGGTAAAAAAATTGGTGCCCTGTCACTTGCTCAATAAATCACTTGCCCATCTCAGACGCTGAATTTGGGAAACCTTACCTATCATGACCTATAATATTATAAATTTAACAATTCCATGGACTTTACATATGGATCATACTTTCTTTTAAATAACCTGGGAAATTTGCCAATAAAAAAGTCCTAAAGAAAGAATATCAGATTGCCGGGCGGGGTGGCTCACACCTATAATCCCAGCACTTTGGGAGGCCGAGGTGGGCAGATCAAGACATCAAGACCATCCTGGCCATCATGGTGAAACCCCTTCTCTACTAAAAATACAAAAAAAAAAAAAATAGCTGGACATGGTGGCACATGCCTGTAGTCCCAGCTACTCGGGAGACTGATGCAGAAGGACCCAGAAGGCAGAGGTTGCAGTGAGCTGAGACCCCCCCACTGCACTCCAGCCTGGATGACAGAGCCAGACTCTATCACAAAAAAAAAAAAAAAAAAAAAAAAAAAAAAAAATTAAAAAAAAAAAAAAAAAAAAAAAAAAAAAAGAATGTTAGATTATAGAAAAATTAGGGGAAAAACATGCAAACTCCTGTAGGAAAATTCACTCATATGCTCTAGCCAATAGGCTACTTGTGATAATGAGAATATAATGATAATATTTCCTGGCACATAACTCCTCAAGCTCTTGGATTCTCCAAAGTGATGTGTCTTTTTGTATCCTAATGAGTTGACTGATGGCTAGGGACTCCTGGATAGCTTCCAGATGAAAGCTGGTCACCAGAAATACCAGGTCATGATTACAGGGTTGAATCTTTTAGCGCCACCCACAACCTCCATGGAAGGGAGAAGGGCTGAAGGTTGAGCTAATCACCCATGGCCAATGATTCAGGCAATCATGACTACACAATGAAGCTTCCATTAGAGGGCTTCCAGATAGCTAAACACCTGAAGGTTCCCAGAGGGAGGTATATCCTGAGAGGACATGAAAGCTCTGTGTCACTTTCTACATACCTTGCCCTATGCATCTTTTCTATCTCACTGTTCATCTATACTCTTTATAATATCCTTTACAATAGATGGTTAATAAAGTAAAATGTTTCCCAGAATTTTATAGGTCACACTAACAAATTAATCAAAACCAAGGTAGGAGTCATGGGAACCCCCAGTTTATAGCTGGTCAAAGTAGAGGTGACTGCTATTTGTAAACTGGCAACTTGAAGTGGGGGACAGGCCTGTGGAACTGAGCCCTCAACCTATGGGATCTGACACTATCTCAAGTGTAAACCAAAAAGTGTCTGAGATTGGTATCAATTAATTTCGAAGTTTACTTTGCCAAGTTTAAGGTTAATGACCTGTGACACAGGCTGAGGAAGTCCTGAAAACATGTTCCCAAGGTGGTTGAGTTACAGTTTGATTTTACATATTTTAGAGAGACAGAAGACATCAATCAATACATGTGAGGCATTCATTGGTTCAGTTTGGAAAGGCAGAACATCTCAGACTGAGGCTTCCAGGTCATAGATGGAAGATCATAAGATTTTCTGACAGGCAATTGGTTGAAAGAGTTACTACCTGAAGACCTAGAATCAATAGAAAGGAGTTTCTGGGTCAAGATAAGGCACTGTGAAGATCAAAGTTATTTTAGGCAGATAAAGTCTCATAGGTAAGTGTCCATCCTTAGAAGCAATAGATAGCAAATTGTTTTCTATTCAGACCTTTAAAAGGTGCCAGACTCTCAGCTAATCTTTTCAGGATCAGAAAAAGACCTGGAAACGGAGGGAAATTCTCTACAGAATATAATTTTCCCCCACAAGAGACAGCTTTGCAGAGCCATTTCAAAATATTTCAAAGAAATATTTTTATTACTTTCAGAGCCCCTTATGTGTCATGTGATGCTATACTAGAGCCAGGTTGGAAGGTGGTATCTTATTGCTATGAAGAGCTTGTTTTGTCAGTCTTCAGATCTCTGTTTTAATGTTAATGCTGGTCAGTTTTATGCCTGAACTCCAAAGAGAGGAGAGTATAATGAGGTATGTCTGACTCCCTCTTACCATCATGACCTTAATTCCTTTTTGGTCTTGGGCATCCCCTTGGCCAAGAGAAATGGTCCATTCAGTCAGTCAGAGGGTTTAGAATTTTATTTTTGGTTTACACCAGGTAGGAAGTGTTATAATTGAATTAAATTAGAAGACAGCCAGCTGGTGTCTGCTGCAGAATTGCTTAGTTGGTGGGTAAGGTAAAACCCCCACACATTTGGTGTCACAAGTGTTGGGCTGACAACATGAGTGGGTGTAGGGGGAAAAGTCTCTTTGGTTTTTTCCTATCTCTTAGACTACTGATCCTAAAATCTGGAAAGACAAAAATAAATTAAATATTAACATTTTCATTTTCTCTCCACCTGTGAAGGGAAGCTTTTAATAAAGACCCACATACTCTGGGATAAAGGTCATCTCATCTCCAGTACTAAGCAAACATCTTTCTGTATGCATAAGCAAATGGGGGTGAAAGAAAGATACCAGTCATATAGACTCGATTGTTTAAATAAAGACAACACTGAAGAATAAAAATGAAAGACACCAGTCAAATAGACTCGATTGTTTAAATAAAGATAACACTGAAGAATAAAAATAATTTTCTCTTACAAAATAAGGTTGCAGCAAGAATAAGAGACAACTTTTAAAACCTCCGACTCATCAAAAGAGATGAAAGGCACTGAAATGAGTAAATCAGGAAAAAAGTGTATCTTTTAAAAATGAAAAATATTATTGCTAATTTCAAAACTAAAATGAGACTTCCTCAGTGCAATAATAAGAAATGTATTCATTATGTCTTCCATATCTTTGATGTTTCAATATCTTGGAAACTTGCTGACCCTAGAGAAACTGCCCCTCCCAGGGAAAGCCAACTCCTAGAGATAAGTTAAATGATTAACATTCTAGCATATATTTTGTATTAGTCCATTCTCTCATTGCTATACAGAAATATTTGTGACTGAGTAATTTATAAAGAAAATAGGTTTAATTGGTTCTCAGTTCTGCAGGATGCACAGGAAACAGAGTAGCTTCTGCTTCTAGGGAGGCCTCAGAAATCTTACAATCATGGCAGAAGGCAAAGGGCAGCAGGCATCTTACATGGCAGGAGCAGGAACAAGAAAAGGAGGAGAGAAGTGTTACACACTTTTAAGCAACCAGATATCACTAGAACTCACTCACTGTCATGAGGACAGTACCAAGAGGAATGGTGCTAAACCATTCATGAGAAACCCACCCCCATGATCCAATTACCTCTCACCAATCCCTATCTCCCACATAGGGGATTACGATTTGACGTGAGATTTGGGTGGGGACACACATCCAACTTTATTACCCTTCTTTTCCCAACTGGCCAATCCAGAGCTCATTCCTTAACTATTTCATGTATCATATTCTCAGACTCTAAGCCACTATCTGGCCACTCGAATCATCCTAGGGTCAGGTACCAGACAACTAGGGAGAGACGGTTTGCCCCAGAGCCCGCTGAAATTATTCAAACTATTCAATTCTAAACCTGCTCATCCTGCCTCACTCATAAGATACAATACATGCTCTTGTCCACATGTTCCCCACTCTCCCTGCCTCCAGACCAAGCCTGGTGCTCTCCGTGTGGCCCTGAATGGCATCCATGCCTCCTGTTTCTAGGGATCTAGTAATAAATATCTTTCTTCACAACAGTCATTTCCAAGTCTGCATGTCTTACTATATATGACTAAAACAAATCCCAGGTACTCTTAAGAAAATGTCAGAGAAACAAATTAAGAGATGTTCTATGAAACACCATTCTATAACGTACTCATCAAAACTGTCAAAATCATGAGAGACAAGTAATAACAAAGAAGCTGTCACAGATTGGAGGTGCCTAAGGAATCGCAGTAGCTAAATGTAATGCTGACTCTTGAAATGAACCTTGCCTTAGGGCAGAAAAAGGACAGTGGAAGAACCAGAGAACCCAAATTAAAGGAATGGCTTAGTTAGTAGTATTTTACCAGTTAACTTTTTAGTGTTGTTAAATATATTATGGTTATATAAACTATTAACAGTAGTGAAAACTATACAGGAACTCTGGTGCCATCTTTGCAAGCCTTTTGTAATTTAAAAATATTTCAAAATAAAACTACTAAGGAAAAAATAAAATAAATAAAACTAAATTAATGAATAAGATCTTGAATGCAGTAGAAAATGAAATTTCTGGCAGAAAGATAACCTTGAATGATTCACTCAAAAGGTCAAAAGAAACGTATGCCATATTAAAATAAGAGAAAAACAAAGAGCATAAAAGACAGGACAAGAAGAGACAATGAATGTTAAATACTAATTACAAAAAGCTAAATATGCGAGAGAAAATGGAAATTATATTAGAAATTCTTGAATTTCAAGTTACATATATATTATTATGAAATAAAATTAATAAAAATAATCTTTCCTTAGTTAAGAAAGATTCTTGATGAACATTTTAATTCCAAGATCAAGACAAATTTTTGCACAAAAAATACAAATACCTTGTAAAGCAACAAAAGTCACTAACCTCAGATTTCCAAACTGTAGCACTAAATGCTAATAACCAGTAATTCTGAATACATAGTTCATGTAGCATGAATTCCACATTTAATTAAATTATTTTAGATGTAAAGGTAACAGAAATATTTATACATTTTTAAAATGAGAAAGACTTTATAAAGCTTTCTTGGGGTGGGAAACTAAACAAAGCTGACAACCTATTCAAACAGGCCTGTAATCCCAGTACTTTGGGAGGCCCAGGTAGATGGACCACAAGATCAGGAGTTCAAGATCAGCCTGGCTGAGATGGTGAAACCCCATTTCTACTAAAAAATACAAAAATTAGCCAGGTGTGGTGGTGGGCACCTGTAATCCCAGCTACTCAGCAGGCTGAGGCAGGAGAATTGCTTGAACCCAGGAGGTGGAGGTAGCAGTGAGCCAAGATCATGCCACTGCACTCAAGCCTAGGCAGCAGAGCTAGGCTCCGTCTCAGGGGAAAAAAGAAAGAAAAGAAAAGAAAGAAAAATAAGAATGTAATAATGGGAAAGACAAGATGTAAAATATATAATAATAAACAATAAAAGGGATTAAACTTGGAATTTAAATCAAACTAAATGTTATATTTATATATTTGAAGGTAGAGCAGATGCTCAAATATTTTTGTTTTGTTGATACTTCTATGACAGTCTTTATTTTGTTGCTTCAATATTGAATGCATAAGTTATTACTGTGTCAAATTATAGATTTTATTGTTATAATACCTTATATTTATTTTAGGCAGCATCAAAAAATTCAGTCTTTAATTTTTTAAATGAGGAAAACATGGATTACTCAATGACAGCTTTTAGAGTAACTATTCAATCATTTGGAAAATATAAAGTTAAATCCTCTCTTGATAATCACACAAAAAATAAATTTCAAACAGATTTAAGTTTTAAAATGTAAACAAATGAAACAAATTAAACTATAGTTGAATATTTACACTTTGTTAAAGGTAGAGAAGGTTTTGTTCTGAATGTGGTAGTATGGGAAGAATACTGGCTTTTACTCTAAAGAGTAATTGAAATTTTGCCTATTCTGAAACATAAAGCTGAAAAACTGAATAGGGTTCTTGTAGGACTCATAAGCACAGGAAAACAAAAACCACCAAGGAGAAGGACCAATGGTAAACACCTTAGACTTTGAAGTGAAACCCTAAAGGGTTCTATCCTGGGAGTCAGGAAACATCACAGACTTTCAGTCTGTAAGCGGCACAAGCCCAGTATCATCTTAATCCAAGATAAGACAAAGGTGATATGAGATTGCTAGAACACCCGCCCCCCTTAGCTGACTACCCAAAGCAAAAGTAAATCCTCTTTGGAAGAAAGAAAAATATCTAGAACCTCAAATGATTAACTACAATTTTTAACAAGTCATCTGTAGCACCCAATCAAAATAACTATATCATACAAAGAATTGACCAAAGCCCAAGAAAAAATAGTAGAACCAACCCTAAAGAATATCCAAATAATGGAGCTACCAGATGCAAAACTTGTATTTCATGATTAATGGTATCAATGGATTGCAAGACAAATGGAAAATTGTGACAAAATTTGAAACTACAGAAAATCATATGGAAATTCTAGAATTTAAAAACATAATCACTAAAATTTAAAAGTAATTAGATTATTTTAATACCAGGTTACATAATATTAAATAGAGTTCATAAAAAATATTCATAACAAAGCAAGAAAAAAAACTAATGTTTAGAAGATTTGAAGAGTCGGCCAGAAATGGTGGCTCACACCTGTAATCCTAGCACTTTGGGAGACCAAGATGGACAGATAACTTGAGGTCAGGAGTTCAAGACCAGCCTGGCCAACATGGTGAAACCCTGTCTACACTAAAAATGCAAAAATTACCCAGGCATGGTTCTGCACGCCTGTAATCCCAGCTACTCGGGAAGCTGAGGCAGGAGAATCGCTTGAACCAGGGAGGCAAAGGTTACAGTGAGCCAGTCTCACTCCACTGCACTCCAACCTGAGTGACAG
>NW_016107780.1:641372-643591 GCF_001604975.1 Cebus imitator | reverse complement strand
GCCTCCTGGGTTCAGGCAATTCTCCTGCCTCAGCCTCCTGAGTAGCTGGGATTACAGGCATGCGCCACCATGCCCAGCTGATTTTTTGTATTTTTAGAAGAGACGGGGTTTCACTATGTTGACCAGGATGGTCTCGATCTCTTGACCTCGTGATCCACCCGCCTCGGCCTCCCAAAGTGCTGGGATTACAGGCGTGAGCCACCTGCGCCCGGACTCTCAATTATTTTTTATTGTACTTTAGGTTCTGGGGTACAAGTGCAGATCATGCAGGATTGTTGATCATCTCAATTAATGCAGAAAATCCAATTGATAAACACCCATTTATGAGAAAACTGTAAGCCAATTTGAATTAGAAACTTTCTCTATCTGATAAAAGATATTTACAAAATAAATTTAAAGTCCATGATAAAAGCAATTTATAGCCATCAATCTCTGATAAAGGGTATTTACTTCCACATTGTGCTTAATGTCAAAATGTTGAGAGCTTTTTCTCTGAAATAAAAAACCATGCAAGAATGCTCACTATTGAAGGGAGTTTCAAAATGGCTGACTAGAGGCTCCTGGCATTCCCCTTCTCCACACACACACAAATAAACAAATAAAAGAACCAACATGGAGAGGAGATAACAAGTTAAATAGACCTTCTAAGAGAGAATAGAAAAATTCAACAGAGAAATGGCAGAAGAGCTCTTAGGCATGAGAAAAGGAAAGTGAAGCATCCAGCCCAGGGGATTGACTCTGAGCCTGAAGGAACTTCCCACTGCAAGAAAAAGGCAAGTGAAAGATACCCCAGCAATCCACACCTCCTCCACATAGCCTATTCTGGCAATCCTAGCCATGAGAGAATAAGAAAGCCCCTTAGCCTTCACAGGCTCTGAGACCAGTATAGAGAGCTATGGGAGTAAACAAAGTGGTATTGCTCCAAAGAAGGAGTTCACACAAAGTCCGACACACCCACTCAGAACAAGCAGCTATAGCACAACAACATTTTAAGAACCCAGCTCCCACTAAACTACATCCTATGTTGGGGCCCAAGAGCTACTGCATCTTCACATCACTGCTACTATACCCCACATCCACCCAGAGGGCTACAGCATCACTACACCAGCTGAACTCAACAGGGTGGCCGGGCTCTTAGTACTCTAGCCCCTGAGGGTTTTACATCCCAGGGAGTGCACCTGGGAGGCTGCCTCTGAGAAAAAGGGAGCCAAAGGTTAAATCATCTAGAGCCAGAGAGGCACCTGCCCAGGGATGCTGCTACTGACAACAACCTCATCCTCTCCAATCAGCCACTGTGCAGCAGCACAAACCTTCAAGGGACCTAGATGTGAGCCCACATGGATGCCATATTCATAAGTGAGGACAGGCCCATCACCACCAATTACCACCATCACTGACACCTGAGCACACTATCTGAGGATCTGGGAACTAACCTCCCTCAGCCACTGCCACTGGTGGGAGTGTCCCCATTGAGGAACCTGAGGACAGGTCTGACCTGCCTGCCACTGCTACTGCCACCACCCACAAATGTTAGCCAGGAGGCTGGGGATTGATCCACCCTGCCACCATTGGTGCACATGCACACTGCCCAGGGACATGATGACAGGGTCACTCCACTTGCTGCCAGTGCCGTGCACACCTGCCAGGGGCCTAGGGACCAGCCTACCCAGCCTACTGTCACTATCACTGGTGCCCACACTCACTATTCAAGGGCCTAGTAATTGACCTGTCAACACTACTCTTACCGCTGATGCAACACAGACAAACATAAGATACAAGAGAACACAAATAAACAATACAAAGAAATCAGAAAACCAATTCATGATCTGTGTGAGAACTTCAACAAAGAGATAAATAATAAAGAATAGACACCCTGGAAAGAAATAGTTTAATGAATGAAATAAAATATATAATCAAGAGCTTCAACAATAGACCAGATCAAGCAGAAGAATGGATTTTTTAATATGAAGACAGGTCTTTTGACATAACCCATTAAGACAAAAAAAAATGTAAAAGAACAAGGAAAGCCTATATAACTAACTAAAACTAGGAAAGTAAAAACAAACCCAAAATTAGTAGAAGAAAATAAATAATAAAAATTAGAGCAAAACTAAACAGATAATAAAAACACAAAAGACCAGCAAAATGAAAAGTATGTTTTTTGAAAAGATAAACAAAGTCAATAAGCCATTAGCTCGACTAACAAAAAAAAAAAAAAA
>NW_016107780.1:635681-641362 GCF_001604975.1 Cebus imitator | reverse complement strand
AGAGAGAGAGAATACTCAAATAAATAAAACCGGAAGTGAAAGAGGACACATTGCAATGGATACCACAGAAATACAAAGAATCATTTGAGACAATTATGAATAATTATATGATAACAAATTGGAAAACTCAGATAAAATGGATATGTTAGAGAACATATATAACCTACCAAGATAGAGCCAGTAAGATAGAAAACCTGAACAGACCAATAATCAGTAAAAAGATTGAATCAGTAAAAAAAAGCTTCCTAGCAAAGAAAAGCCCACAATCAGATGGCTTTACTGCTGAGTTCTATCAAACTTACAAAGCAAAACTAACACCAATTCTTCTCATACTGTTCCAAAATAATGAAGATGAGGGAATTCTTCTTAATTCATTCTTTGAGGCCAGCATTATCCTGATACCAAAAACAGACAAGAACACAACTAAAAAAGAAAATTAGAAGTAAAAATCCCTGTAAATAAGTGTGAAAATTCTCAAAAATATACTAGCAAATTGAAATCAACAACATATCAAAAAGATAATACACCATAATCAAGTGATGTTTATCCCAGGGATGCAAGGATGGTTCAACATATGCAAATCAATTAATGTGATACATCATATCAACAGAATGAAGAACAGAAACCATGTGATTATTCCAATAGACACAGAAAATGCATTTGATAAAATTCAACCTCCCTTCATAATAAAACTCTCAACACATTAGGAGGAACATATTTCAATGTAATAAATGCCATATATGACAAACCCACAGCTAGTATCATACGGAATGGGGAAAAGCTGAAAGCCTTTTTTCCTCTAAGAACTGGAAGACAAGAATGTCCACTTTCATTACTCTTATTCAACTTAGTCTTGGAAGTCCCAGCCAGAGTAAACAGGCAAGAGGGAAAAATAAAGCATTCAAACGGGAAGAAATGAAGTCAAATTGTTTCTCTTTGCAGATTACATGTTGTTTTATGTTGAAAATCTATAGACTACAATATATCGTTATATATTGAAAAACCTAAAGATTCCACCAAAAAACTCTTAGAAGTGATAAATTCAATAAAGATGCATGATAAAAAAATCAACACACAAAAATTAGTAACATTTTTGTATAGCAATAAAAAGCTTTGTAAGAAAGAAATCAAGAAACCAGTCTCATTTACAATAGCTACAAAATAATAATAATACATAGAAATAAGTTTAACCAAAGAAGTAAAAGACTTCTACAACAAAAACTACAAAACACTGATGAAATAAATTGAAAAGGAGACAAACAAACAGAAAGTCACCCCATGATCATGAACTGGAAGAATTAATATTGTTAAAATGATCATGCTACTTAAAGCAGTCTACAGATTTGATGCAGTTACTATCAAAATTCCAATATTCTTCACAGAAATAGGAAAAGCAATTCTGAAATTCATATGAAATTACAAAAGACTATAAATAATCAAAGCAATCCTAAGCATAAAGAACAAAACTGGTGGTATCATACTGCCTGACTTCAAAATTTACTACAAAGCTTTTAGCCAAAACACCATGATAATGCTATAAAAATAGTCACATAGATCAATGGAGCAGAGTAAAGAACCCAGAAATAAATCCACATATTTACAGCTAACTGATATTCACTGCAGGTGCCAAGAACATACAATGTGGGAAGGGAAACCTCTTCAATAACTAGTGCAGAGAAAACTGAATATCCATATGCAGAAGAATGAGACCAGGCCCCTATATCTCACTATATACAAAAACCAGTATATTGGATTAAAGATTCAAACATAAGACCTGAAATTATAAAACTACCAGAAGAAAATCTAGAAGATATGTTTTAGGATATCAGTATAGGCAAATATTTTGTGCCTAAGATTTCAAAAGCATAGGCAACAAAAACAAAAATAGGCAAATGGAACTGTATTAAACTAAAAAGCTTCTGCACAGCAAATGAAACAATATAGTGAAGAAACAATCTGTAGAATGGGAGAAAATACTTGCAAACTATTAATCTGACAAGAGACTAAAATAAAGAATATACAAGCAACTCAAACATCTGAACAGCAAAAAAAAAAAAAATCTTATTAAAATGTGAGCCAAGGATCTTAATAAATATTTCTCAAAAGAAGACGTACAAATGGCCAACAGGTATATGAAAAAATGCTCAACATCACTAATTATAAGGAAATGCAAATTAAAATCCCAATGAGATGTCATCTCAAATGTGTTAGGATGGCTATTAACAAAAAGACCCAAAAAAAGTGTTAACAGGAATGTGCAGAAAAGGGAATGCTTGTACACTGTTGGTGGATGTATAAATTAATACAATCATTGTGAAAAAAGTATGGAGGTTTATCAAAAACCTAATAATATCTTTGATCCAGCAGTCTCACTACTAGGTATTTATCCAACGGAAAGGAAATCATTGTATCAGAGAAGTACCTGTACCTTCTTGTTTTTTGCAGCAGTATTCACAAAAGCCAAGATACACAATCAGCCTAAGTGTCCATCAGAAGATGAATGGGATAATATTCAGCCATAAAAACAAATAAAATTCTGTCATTTGCAGCGACATGGATGAAACTGGAGGTCATTATGTTTAATGAAATAAGCCAGGCACAGAAAAGCAAATGTCACATGATCTTACTCATATGTGGGAGCTAAAAAAGTGGATCTCATAGAGGAAAAGAGTATAACAAGCATTACTAGAGGCAAGGAACAGGGAGGGGAGATGAAGAGAAGTTGGTTAATGGATGCAAACATACAATTATATAGAAGAAATAAGTTCTAGTGTTTGTTAGCACAGTAGGGTGTCAAGTTAAAAACAATAATTTATTGTATATTTTTAAATAGCTGGAAGAGAAGATATTAAATATTTTCAACACAAACAAATGATAAATGTTTCAGGTGATGAATATCCTAAATACTCTGATTTGATCAAAACATGTTGTATACAGGTATCAAAATATCTTACAGCCCCCCATAAATATGTACAATTATTTTGTATCAATAGCGATGCTCACTGTCAACAATTCTATTTATTTGCCATACATGAGGTCCTAGTGCAATAACATCAGAAAAATGAATCCAAAAACCTCTACAAAGAAGTTATTGCAATTAGTAAATAAACAGTTGAAACACATTTTTCAAAGATAGCACTTGTAATTACATTAAGAAGTAAAATACCTAAGAATAAATCTAATTTAATATCTGCAAGACCTTTACACAAAAAAAAACTCATCATTGTAAGAAACTAAAGGGATGTAATAAATGGAAGACTATACCATATGTTAGAAGATTCAGTAAAGATATCAATTCACCCCAAAATGTTCGTAGATTTAATGCAATTCCCGTTAAAACCTAGCATGAATTTTTGTGAAATCTTTCAAATTATTTGTAAAATATAGAAATACAATGAGTCAAAAATAGCTATGATCCTGTTACTGAAGACAAACTTGAAATATTTCCTCTCTCAGATACCAAAACTTGTTTAAAAGCTACAGTATTTGTAAGAGTGTGGTGTTGGTACAAGGATGGACTAATAGACAATGAAATAGAATAGAGAGCTCAGAAACAGGCATTGTTTTGATTAACAACAAAGATGCCACTAGAGTTCAGTAGGGAAAGGATGCCTTCTCAATAAAGATTTCTGGGTCAATTAGATATCCATATGGGGAAAACATAAACCTTGAACCCTATCTTATACATAAAAATCAATTCCAGGTGGATTATAGCTATAAATGTGAAAAGGTAAAACTAAAGTTTCTAAGTCATCATTATCTAATAGAAACATAAAGCAATTCGCAGATCTACACTTAAAAAGATAAAAAGAAACAGCGAATTAAATTTTAATAATATATTTCATGGATTATATATTTATTGCATTAATAATTAAATTAGTATATTAAATAATATATTATTTATATTATAATTATTAATATTTTAATTAATATAATCAATATATTTGATATATTTATACATTTAATGTATTAAATACTATAACACATCAAAAATGTTATTTCTATATGTAGTCAATATTAAAATGTTAACAAAATATTTTATATTCATTTTTCAGATTGTCTTTGAAATGTATATTTTATACTTATAGTGCATCTCAATTTGGATTCAACACATTTCAAGTATTCAACAAACCTTGTGACTAATGATTACCATATTGGATAGCATAGCACAATGCAACCTAGAAAAATGTCATGGTGGCCTTAGAGTAGGGAGAAGCTTCTCAAACAAGCTCCAGAATAAGTAATCATGAAATATAAATCAATTGCATTTAAATTATTTAACTTTTGTTAAAGAAAATTAAGCATAAAAGTGTGAAAAGGCCAACTATGGAATGGGTAAAATATTTGCAGCACTTATAACCAATTAAATGTACTCCAGATTATATAGAAAATCCTATAAATCAAAAGAAAAATAAAAATCAGATCATTTGATATAAAAGAAAAAAAATAAGAAGTTTAAGAGGAATGTATTATTCTGCTAGCTGCCATGACAAAATACCTCAGACTACATGGCTTATACCATAGAAATCAATTTTCACACAGTTCTGTTCCTGGGAAGCCCAAGATCAAGGTGTTGCCCAATTTGGCTTCTCGTAACAGCTTTCTTCTGGCTTTCAGATGGCCTCCTCACTGTGTCCTTACATAATAGAGAAAGTGAGTGCCCTTTACACTTCTTGTAAGGACACTAATCCTATTGGTTTAGGATTAGGACCCTCCTTTAGGACCTCAGTCAGCCTTAACTACTTTCATACCCTATCTCCAAATTCAGCCACATTGGGGGTTGGGGCTTCAATATATGAACTTTAGGGAGACACAAACATTTAGTTCATAACAAAGTACTTCCCAAAAGAGAATATCCAAATAACTATGAATATAAAATATGAAAATGTATTCAACATCATTTATCTTCAAAGTAATGTAAATTAAAACACAATAAATACCACTGTATACCTAGAATGATCAACATCAAAAGGAAAGACAAAAGCAAACATTGACAAAGATATGCAACAGCTATAATTCTCATACACATTTCATGGCAGTATAAATTATTTCAGCCACTTTGAAAAATAGTTTATCATCTGCTAAAGTTGAATATATGTGACTCAGAAATTTCACAATCATGTTTACCAAAAGATTAACAACAGCCACACTCAAAAGCAATGCAACTGTCCACTGACATGATAACATATAAATAAAGGTATATTCATGTAGCAGTATACCACAGAACAATGAAAATGATCAAGCTATTTGTTATTTGATTGAATTCCCAGAAGCAGACCCAGAGACAAGAATTCAAGTTCAACTGATTTATATAGAAGGTGACTCCATGAAATATTGCTAGATGAGTGGAGAAGTTAGACAGAAAAGGGATGCAGCCAATAAAACATACATTAGCAAGCCAGTTATCATTGTGAGTGAATGGAACTTAATCCCACTGGAGAACTCTGAGACTCAGTGTAAAATATTTGCCTCAGAGTTATGTTACCCAGGGAGTGAGTGAGCTAGGGTATTTATACACAAATTTTTCAGTTATTGATTGAGATCTGCTAAACAGTCGTTAATTTCTCTTTATTTCTGACTTTGAGGTGCAAGGGGTGAGGCAAAGAAAGCCCCCAGGCAGGTACAATTTGGCCTCACTCACTACAGTAGTGGCCTGAAAGAATGCAGGTAGACAGTCATGC
>NW_016107780.1:510851-635295 GCF_001604975.1 Cebus imitator | reverse complement strand
AAAAAAAAAAAAAAAAAATTCAAACCCAGGCAAAACAAAAGTGTTAGAAGTCAGGATAGTGGAAAAGAAAGAGAGGAGATTGGGAGAGGGCACAGAGAGACTTAGGGATGCTTATGATGATTTATTTTTTGACTAGAGTGGGGAGTACACAGATGTATTAACAGTATAATAGATAACTCACTGAGCTATACACTTATTAATTGCACATATTCATGTATGCTATTTCCAGTTTAAAAGTTGGCTTTTTTAATGGAAGAGGAAATAGAGAAACAGAATCAGCATTTCAATGCAGGCTGCCTATAAAATGGCAGTGACAGTTTAGGCAGACATTTTTAACTCAAAATAGTGTCAAGAAATGGAAATTTCTATCAATGCCTCTAGCTCAGCTCACTTTTTCTTGTTCATCAGAGCTAGGAGTTGGGGGAAGAAATAAGACATTCCATTAGCAATGGAAACAAAATCACATTTCCTATTCAGTGGTTGTGGTAACTCCTGAACCGTAAACAAAAACAAGAAAACAAGGCACTCCTCCTTTCAACCCATGACAGGTGTCTCCTCTGTGCGTGTTCAGCCAATACTCATTTCACGGATGCTTATTCATGTCTAAACAGGTATCTAGCTCCACACCTATTATCCTGGGCCTGAGTTGAGCAGAGAAGCCTGGAGGTAATAGACTCCCCAGGCTTTTTCAAATTTGAGATTGATACATTGGTAAGAAATGTGAAAAGAAAGTCCTTAAAGCTCAGGTTGTTGAAGTCAGCCAGGATGGGAAAAGGATTCTAAAGAGCCTTAGTAAAGAAACACCCACTTCGAGCTGAGTCTGGAAGCTAAGCAACTAATAAAATATTCTCTTTTTTCAAAGACAAGATAATTAAATCCATATATGGTCCACAGTTTATTTATCTAGGTAAGTCTCAGTTTCTTGCTAATACTAATATGCTTTGATTCTAGTCTCTCACTTGGCTTTTCTCTGTAGTTTACCCAAAAGTCAAAAGCAGTTGTAAGGAAGGAGTTTGAGTTTCCAAGGACCACGGCACTGAGAGTGGACCTGAATTAGCTCATACCTGGAGGTTCTAAGACATCACCATAACCCATCTCTCAGTCTCCTTTCCTTTCTGTGCAACAGGAAATTTTCAGGCATGTCACCATCTCCACTATGGTTCAGGTAAGGAGAAAAGCATATAGCGTCTATACACAGAATCAGTGTGACTTGAGACTTTTATATATCTGGCAAACTCTGGTCTGGGTTAGAACACAGCATAGAGGAACAAGAGGGATTCAGGAGATGGAATGTGAAGCAGCCACAGGAATTATTTATTTATCATTTTTAATGGTTTAGCTCCCGGCCAACTCCCAAAATAAAATATCAGAACCTACCACACACTTCCTGAAGTTAATCCCTATGTCACTAATTTCCTGATTTTGCATTGATTTCTTATCCAAAAAAAGAAAAGTCAACTTGAAACCAACTTGCTGTGCAGTCATCCTCACTCTTCAAGCACCAACTAAGAGCATTTAGAATGCAAGGAGCACGAAGAAAGGAATGTTGTCTGTTCATTGCTGCGTCCATAACATCTAGAACAGTGGCCAGAATATAGTAGATATGAAATGTTAGTTTAAATAAATAGTTTCATTTTCTGATTTTAAAATATTTTTTAAATAAAAATCTTCCATCAATCTCCATTCCCTCTGAGTCAAATACAAAATGACTCTCCAAAAAAAAAGGCAAATATCAATATGGAAAGAGACTTGAACTATTTCTTGATTCCATGAGCTTATTTCAGAGATGAGATGCTAGTGCTCAAAGAAGGTATGCAGACTGCACGAAGTCCCTTGGCTATTAAAGTAAAGGCGAGGCCTCCAGGCAATTCCAGGCTCTCTAATCCCAGACAAATGGTTTTTACATGTATCTTCATGGGTTTTTCCTCTGTAAGTTACCTGACCTACTCAGTACACAATGATACATTGTTTCTAATCATTTCTGAATTAAAATAATACTTCAATCATTTTGACCTCTACTAACTTGCAGTTGAAATGTTATATATATCTTTCACTTGCTGCAAACACTATAGAAAAGCAATTTTGTAGCTAAGATAGTCCTGATTTTTTCCCCATTTATTTATTTTATTGCATTTTAGGTTTTAGGGTACATGTGAAGAACATGCAAAATTGTTGCATAGGTACACACGTGGCAGTGTGATTTGCTGCCTTCCTCCCCATCACCTACATCTGGCATTTCTCCCCTTGCTATCTCTCCCCAGCTCCCCACCCCCCACCGTCCCTCCCTTATTTCCCCCCAACTGACCCCAGTGTGTAGTGCTCCCCTCCTTGTGTCCATGTGTTCTCATTGTTCATAGTCCTGATTTTTATCTGAAAATGCAAATTTCATCCCAGGTTATTAATGTTGAAGAAGAAAAATATAATTCAATTCCATTTCCCGTGTATTCAATCTGAGTTGACCGAGAAAAGTTTTAAATTATTAAACTCTGGAGGAACCCCCAGAAGAGGAACTCACACCAAGATAATTTGTCTTTCAAAAACAAACATCTCTCTATTACTTTCTTAAAAGATTTCCTCTTGAATACAGAATTTTGAGTACAGTAAAAGAAGGCATCAGAAGCCCATTAGTAATTCTCTAACTTCTGAATATGCAGTTTATTTCAAATGTGAAATATATCACTATGAATAAAATATTTGTTTTAATGAGAAAATTCCCCAAGAGAATAAATGTGTCTTAGTAGCATTCTGATCATTTAGAATTCCCAGTCACTGTACTATACATAACTTTTGACACTTCATATACAATTCTGGAATTTCATAGAACCATAAAATGAAAAACTATTGAGTGAATGTTATAGTCTCTACATTTTGTTCTCTGCAATCTCTATGCTAACCTAACTTAATCTTTAGTTGTTCATGCATTTCTGCTAGCCTTTACTATTCTTTTTTTCATTATACTTTTAATTTCTGGCATATATGTGCACGTGCAGGTTTGTTACGTAGGTATATACCTGCCATGGTGGTTTGCTCCACCATCAATCTATCATGTACATTAGTTACTTCTCCTAATGCTATCCCTCCTCTAGATCCCCGCCCCTTGACAAGCCCTGGTGTGTGATGTTTCCCACCTTGTGTCCATGTGTTCTCATTGTTCAACTCCCACTTAGGAGTGGGAACATGTGGTGTTTTGTTTCTGTTCCTGTGTTAGTTTGCTGAGAATGATGGTTTCCAGCTTCATCCAGGTCCCTGCAAAGAACATGAACCCATCCTTTTTTATGGCTACATAGTATTTCATGGTATGTGCCACATTTTCTTTATTCAGTCTATCAATGATGGGCATTTGGGTTGGTTCCAAGTCGTTACTATTGTGAATACTGCTGCAATAAATATACATGTTTATATAAACATGTTTTTATATACATGTTTTATAAACACATGTTTTTATATTAGAATGATTTACAATCCTTTGGGTATATACCCAGCAATAGGATTGCTGGGTCTAACAGTATTTCTGGATCTAGATCCTTCAGGAATCCCACACTGTCTTCCACAATGGTTGAACTAATTTACACTCCCACAAACAGTGTAAAAGCATTCCTGTTTCTCCACATCCTCTCCAGCATCTGTTGTTTCTTGACTTTTTAATAATTGCCATTCTAACAGGCATAAGATGCCTCATTGTGATTTTGATTTGAATTTTTCTAATGACCAGTGATGATGAGCTTTTTTTCATATGTTTTTTTGCAGCATAAATTTCTTCTTTTGATAAATGTTTGTTCATATCCTTCACCCACTTTTTGATGGGGTTGTTTTTTTCTTGTAAATTTGTTTAAGTTCCTTGTAGATTATGGATATTAGCCCTTTTTTAGATGGGGAATAGATTGCAAAACTTTTCTCCCATTCTGTAGATTGCCTGTTCACTCTGATGATAGTTTCTTTGCTGTGCAGAAGCTCTTTAGTTCAATTAGATCCCATTTGTCAATTTTGGCTTTTGTTGTCATCGCTTTTGGTATTTTAGTCACAAAGTCTTTGCCCATGCCTCTGTCCTGAATGGTATTTCCTGGATTTTCTTCTAACATTTTTATGGATGTAGGTCTTACGTTTAAGTCTTTAATCCATCTAGAGATAATTATTGTATAAGGTATAAGGAAGGAAAACTTGATCTTAATGCCATTCACTGTAACTATAATGATGAAGCAAAAGATATTATTACATCCAAGAGGAAGAGCATCAAATCTAAGATGTAACTCCATTAGAAAAGAGAAAATAAGTATGCCTATTTTACAGAGTCTGATCTAAAGGGGTCTTATAAGTTACCTGTACAATGTTAATTTTAGATATAAGGAAGTTGAATCTGGTGTTTAGAGACTTGAACTGACTTTCCACCCAAAGATGATGAAATCTTTAAAGCAGCATTTAATGATCGAAATGACAACCAACTGTTCCAATTCCTGCTTCCTCTCTCCTATGCAGTTTTAAAGCTTATGAATTTTTATTTCCTTACACCTTCTTTAACAAATTGGACCTATCTCCACTTAAAAAAGATCTCAGTAAAGATGACAGGAAATGCTCAGTTTTGTTTCATCAAATCGTGATAGCCAGACACATTTCCTAGCAATCTATATTAAACACAGAGCTGTAATGTTTGCATTTAAAATTAACTATGAACAGTTCTGACACATAAAGAGGTGCGGGTTGTGCTACTGCTGATTCCAAAATGGGTTGACAGGAGATATCAATTCACAAAATTGGATGCTTTTGGATTTTTCCTAATAGTCTAGAAAAATATTGTGATAGTACACAGTAAGTAGTTGATGCAATAAACAAGACCACTGTGATACTTCTCTCATGCGATATGTAAGCAGAAAATGATTATTTAAAATAGGAAACAACCAGTCTTAGTCCCTTTTCCTTCTGCCTGAGTTGTCCCTAATGGTTTCTCTTCTTCTTAGAGCCCTGGAAAACTTGAACTCTCACAGCCTTCAGACACTTGACTGTCATTTATCTCCTGGCCAAAGATTTTATAGCACAAGAATTCAATGAAGAGCAATTAGTACTCCATCTAACATACCTTGTTTTTCATATTTGTGCCATATATGGCAGTATTTATATTATGCCAATACAGTGGGGAAAATATCATAAATAAAACAATTAATCTGCCCTCAAGAAGCTCAGGCTACCAAGTAGATAGAAAGGCAAATATGAGAGAAAAGCTTCTGTAGTCAAGGAGAAAATAACACTCATACCAGCAAGATGAGAGGATAAAAACAATTCTTTTTGAGGCAGCTGGGGAAGTCTGCACAGAGAAGATGATATCTGAGTTTTGAGTTTAACATTAAGAACTTTGCCAAGTGAAGAAAGAACAGAAGGCAGTAAAGTGGACATTTAAAAAAAATCAGCTGGGTGATGCTCAGAGAGAGTGAATGTACATATAGGAAAGAAAATCAAAGCTAGGTTGGGAACAATTTTACATGCCCTCTACAGTTCAGGGGCATAATGTTTGCTTCAAATCCTTCAGGATACATTCAGCTGAGGAAGAAATAAACTCAAAATGGCTTAACTAAATAGTTACCTCATGTAATGAGAAAGATGGAGGTAGGCCTTTTTCAACATAATCAATTTCAAGACACATCAACACCATCAAATACCTAGGTTCTTTTCTTCTTTCAATTTAACCATCTTCAACATATTGGCTTTGGTCTTGAAACTGATCCCCTCATAGCTTCAAGATGGCTTCCCTCAATAGATATTCCTCTGTGTCTCATCACCAAGTATTGTGTCATATAATTATTATTCCTAAGCCAATTAATAACCAAGGGGAATGAAACTAACATGATTAGCTTAAACTAACCAAGCTTTTTCCAGTTTATATTGAAGTATATTACCTTCAAATACCAAATTAAAATCTAAGA
Organism: Cebus imitator; assembly: GCF_001604975.1. NCBI lineage: Eukaryota > Metazoa > Chordata > Mammalia > Primates > Cebidae > Cebus > Cebus imitator. Next base: position 629,383 of record NW_016107780.1, on the reverse strand, counting down.
TTTGGTAGGTAGCAAGGAAGAAAAGAAAAATTAAGCATGTCACCATCAAATACCAAAATTAAAATCTAAGTTTTGGCAGGTAGAAAGAAGGAAACAGAGGAAAAGTTATCAGACAGTGAACAGATAGTAATTGCCAGAAGATCTTAGCCAGGGCGAAGAGAGTGATGAGCAGTGAATGACCAGCCAGACTCTCATTTAAAAATAAAGTAGGTAGGTTCTGGTGAGGGATGCTGATAATGGGGGAGGCTATGCATGTGTGGGGACTCAGGAGTAGATGGAAATCTCTGTACCTCCTCTCAGTTTTGATGTGATCCTAAAACTGCTTTAAAAAAATTAAGTTCTTAAATTAAAAAAATAGTAGGAATCATTCTCAGCAAACTGACATAAGAACATAAAACCAAACACCGAATGTTCTCACTCATAAGTGAGTGTTGAACAATGAGAATACATGGACCCAGGGAGAGGAACATCACATACCGGGGCCTGCTGGGGGGTGGGTGTGCTAGGAAAGGGATAGCAGTGGGTGAGGGAATTGAGGAGGGATAACATTAGGAGAAATACCTAATGTAGATGATGATTGATACATAGGTATACATATACCACGGATGCAGCAAACCACCATGGTATGTGTATACCTATGTGTCAATCCTGCACAATCTGCCCATGTACACCAGAACTTAAAGTATAATTTTTTAAAAAGCCATAATAAAAAAAAAATAGTAGGAATTATATCTGGATGCAGTCCATTTTGCTGAAAAGATAAATTATATAGAAATTTAATTTTCTTAATGTAATATAGCCAATTAATAATGCAAATAAAGACACTTTGGATTAAAATATGATTTAGTAAACTTGCCAAGTTTCACAGAAAATTCAGCCCTTTTTAAGTTTATTTATTGTACTTTGAGGAGTAGTTTTCTATTTTTTCCTAATTTTAACTATTGCAGAAATGTTACACAGGATTCACTTGGGCATTATTTATCTACTTTAATAGGTATTTGTAAAATGTAATACATTTAGACACAATACACTTTAAATTATTTTTGCATAGTATTCAGTTTATTTTGTTTACTCTAAAGTGGTTTTGTAATCGTTTTTTTTGGGGTGTAATTGGCATATAATAAATTATATATATTTAATCTGTATAATTTTATAAGTTTTGATATATGTCTATCTGTGATGCTATCTTTTTTTAGAAATGTTACAGTTTGGGGTTTCAAATTTAGGTCTATAATCAATATTAAGTTACTTTTCTTATAAATCAAAATACAAATCAGGAATTTTTCTGTATATAGATAACGAGTTGTTCCAACACCTTTTGTCATAAAACTTTGTTTTCCCCTATTGAATTACCTTGATGCGTTAGACAAAAATCCCTGGGTTTCAGTTTTGATAGTTTCTACTGCTATATCTTCAAGTTCACTAATCTTTTCTTCATCAATATCAAATATGCTCTTAATCCTAGGCAATGTGTTTCTCATGTCAGATATTCTATTCTTGATTTCTAGTAGTTCTATTTGTATTCTTTCTTATTTTCTATATTTTTATATAACAAACTCAATATTTCCTGTATGTTCTTGAATATAAGGAATATTGTTAGCATAATTTTATGTCTTTGTTAACTATTTCTAACATCTGTGTCATATCTCTTTTACTAGTTATTTTCCTTTGTTCATTATCGGTTATATTTTCAAATTTGTTTCCACAATGGGTAATTTCTCATTTGATACTCAACCTTTTTTTACATTTGCTCGATCGTAATTTTATGTCCCTATAAATAACATTTAACTTTGCTCTGATAAGCAGTAAGTTGCTTAGAAAGTATTTGATCATTCTGAGACTTCCTTTTAAACTTTTTTAGCCAGGGTCAGTGCAGCCTAAAATCTAGGACAAATTTGGCTCCATTACTGAGAAAATGCTCTTCTGAGTTTTCTACATGTCCCATAAATTATGTAGTTTCCCTCTCTGGCTGGTAGATATAGCAACTACTCCCAAAATTGTGTGAGACCCCAAGATTGTTTTCTTCACTTATTTTAGGTATTATAGAGGTTTTCATTCCCCCTCCCTTGAATAAAGTAGTTTCATTATATGCATGTGCTAATGCAGTACTCAGCTGAAGAATCGATGGAGACTCTCTGCAGTTCATCTGTGAGTTCTCTCTATCTCTTGCCTCTCTAGTATTCTTTTTTATTTTATTTTATTTTAGGTTCAGGGGTACATGTTCAGGTTTGATATGTAGGTAAACTCATTTCACAGAAGTTTGGCATGCAGATTATTTCATCATCCAGTTACTGAGTATAGTACTCAATAGGTATTTTTTCTAATCCTCTTGCTCCTCCCACCCTCCATCCTCAAGTAGGCTCCAGTGTCTGTTGTTCTCTTGTTTGTATCCATGTGTTCCTATCATTTAGCTCCCACTTAAAAGTGAGAACATGCGATATTTGGTTTTCTGTTCCTGCGTTAGTGTGCCAAAGAAAATAGCCTCTAGCTCCATGAGCTAGGACATGAGCTCATTCTTTTTTTCTGGCTGCAAAGTATTCCGTGGTACATATGTGCCACATTTTCCTTATCCAATCTATCATTGATGGGCATTTGGGTTGATTCCATGTATTTTCTATTGCAAATAGTGCTATAATGAATGAATGCATGCATGTGTCTTTATGGTAGAATGATTTATATTCTTTTGGGGATGTACCCTGCAATGGGATTTCTGGGTCAAATGGTAGTTCTGTTTGGATGTTGAGCTTTTTTTCATGTGTTTGTTGTCAGCATGTATGTCTTCTTCAAAAGCATCTGTTCATTTCCTTTGCCCAATTTTTAATGGGGATGTTTGGTTTTTGCTTGTAAATGTGTTTAAGTCCCATATACATTCTGAATATTAGAACTTTGTCAGAAGCTTAGTTCACAAATATTTTCTCCCATATGTAAGTTGTCTGTTTACTTTATTGATAGTTTCTTTTGCTATGTGGAAGCTCTTTAATTTAATTAGATCCCGATTGTCAATGTTTTTGCTTTTGTTGCAATTGCTTTTGGCACCTTTGTCATGAAATGTTTGCCAGTTCCTATGTCCAGAATGCTATTTCCTAGGTTATCTTCCAGAGTTTTTATAGTTTTGAGTTTTACATTTAAGTCATTAATCCATCTTGACTTGATTTCTGTATATAGTGTAAAGAAGGGGTTCAGTTTCAATCTTTTGAATATGTCTAGAGAGTTATCCCAGCACCATTTATTAAATAGAGCGTCTTTTCCCCATTGCTTGTTTTTGTCATCTTTCACCTCCTCAGTATTCTGCCTTGTGAACTGTAGCCACACTGGCCTCCCCAGACTCCCAGATTCCTTAACTCAGGATGACTGTCTGATTCCACTTGGTTTCTGCCTTCCTGAGCAAAAGCCTGAAAACTCTTTTCAAGTAGCAAGCTGGGTCTGTTGTAGGAGTCACCTTATTTGTTTCTCCTTCCTCAGGGATCACTCTTCTGGACCACCTAATGTCCGATGTCTAATAACTATTGATTTGTATATATTTTTACAGTTTTTTTTTACTTGTTTCAGCCAAGAAGGTAAATCTTGTCCATTTTGTCTGAAAGAGGAAGTCTACACTAAAGAGTTTCAATAATTAATCTAAATGCGTAAAGCTATGTCTGTATTATTGTATTTGAAATGTATAGCTATTATTCACATTATTTCCTATGGATTCATTAAGCTGGTCTATTTCAGTATTCTTGCTTTTTTGTGATTTTTATATTATTTTAATTTTATATTATTTTGTTTCATCTGTAGGCTCTGTGTACTATGTAAATTTATTAAATAGCCAATATCTATGAACATTAAGTAACGTCTTATGGTTTGAATACTAATCAGGAAAGGTATTCTATTAGTCAGGGTTCTCAGAGGTACAGAACTATTAGGATATATGTATATTTGAAAGGGAGCTTATTAGGGAGAATTGGCTCACATGATTACAAGCAAAGTTCTATGATAGGCCATCTGCAAGCTGGGGAAGAAAGAAGCCAGCAGGCACTCAGTTGGAGTACAAAAGCCTCAAAAGCAGGAAAGCCAATAGTGCAGTTTTCAGTCTGTGGCTGAAGGCCTGAGAGGCCCCAGCAAATTCCTGGTATAAGTCCAAGAGTCAAAAGGCCAAAGAAGCTGGAGTTTGATGTCCAAGGGCAGGAGAAATGGAAGGAAGCATGCATCGTGGGAGAAAGATGAAAACCAGGAGCAAGGTTATCCCACCTTCTTCTGTCTGCTTTGTTTTAGCTATGCATGCAGCCAATTGGATGGTGCCAACCCACATTCTATCAGGGGACTCCATGAATAGTAAAAAGAAGAGCCAAGAATAATGTGCATGAAGTCAAACCATCATACCTGTATATGTAGATAGTCAAAGGGGAATCTATTTGCAGGTTGTTGACAAATACTGAGTCTGAGAAACAAGTTTTGTCAAAGAATGATAAATATCAACAACAATAAAACACTGATTAACCTCTTAGTTACACCCTGTTTCTTGTTGTGAAAGGTAATTCAAAGGATAAGATAGTCTCTCAAAGCTATTTCAAGATTGAGGACATTTCAGGAACACATTTGGTGTTCTCAGGAGAACATAGACATGGTACGTGTGAAAAAAAAAGTCTAAGTTATAAAGATCAGACTGAGTTGACAAGACAACTGAATCGTATTAAAAAAAAAAGATAAGAAATAAAAGCAAGAAAATCTCTCAACCTGTGTGATGAGCTGCAGTGGAAAATTTTTCTAACGTCAGCTCATCTTTACATTCTTGAAATTAATCCTACTTGTTCATAATGTTTTCTTCTTTTCTTATGCAATATTTTTATAATAAAATTGCTGGTGTTTTAATTGAATTTCTGCAATCAAATTATTTTCATTTGATTAGACAATGTTTCCCATTTTTGTAAAAATTTTCTGATTTTAATATTACAGTTATGTTAGATTTCTGAAAGAATTGTGAATCCTTTATATCTATTTTATATTTTGAGATAATTTAAATATCAGAAATTGCTCCTTGAAGCTTTACAATCAGAGCTGAGTGATTTGTTTATTTGCAGGTTATGGAAAAGAGGTATTTATTTGCCATTTTTCTCAATTCTGTCTGTGATTTTAATTTAGTCACATTTTGAACATTGCTTACTGTTAATTCTAGGTAACTCATCTTTTCTGAAAACTACCAATTTAATCAAATTAATTTAAATTTGGCATAGATATATACAAAATATGTTCTTATAATTTGAAAATTTAACACAGTCTGTAGTTATTTTTTCTATTAAAAATATTATGCATTATTTTTTCTTTTTTTTATTGGTAGTACTAAAAGTTTGTTCAATTCGCTTTGTTACAACTCTAGTTCTCAGATGTTTATCTGAGATTAATTCTGTTTATCAATTATTTTCTAATTTATTCAATTAGGTTTTTATCTTTCTGAATTCTCTCATTATATTCTTCTTAAAATTTTCTTATGTAAGCTAAATATCACAATTTTTTATTTTTTTCTTTAAGTAGCTAAGTTTTAAAAGCTATGAATATGTCTCTTTGCCAGCATCTTATAAGAAAGCTTGTCATTTTCATTAGCTTCTTTGCATTCTGTAATAACAACTTGTATTTTCCTTTTGGTCCAACAGTTATTAAAATTATTTAAGATAATTCTTTTTTTTCTCATTTATGTATTTTATTGCATTTTAGGTTTTGGAGTACATGTAAAGAACATGCAAAATTGTTGCATAGGTACACACGTGGCAGTGTGATTTGCTGCCTTCCTCCCCATCACCTACATCTGGCATTTCTCCCCTTGCTATCTCTCCCCAGCTCCCCACCCCCCACCGTCCCCCCCATTTCCCCCCAACTGACCCCAGTGTGTAGTGCTCCTCTCCTTGTGTCCATGTGTTCTCATTGTTCAACACCCGCCTAAAGATAATTCTTAATTTTAACTTTTAGTTTGTTATGGTCATTAAATTTTTATAGTCAAAAAATACATCCAATATAGGTTCTAATTTTGGTATTATCAGGGTTTTCTTTTAAAATACATTTTATGTGAATTTGAAGTTCACAAAGCAATGTGATAAGATACATATAGTAGTGATATCATTACTACAGTGAAGCAAATTAACATGTCTATAATCCCACATACATTTTTGGGAACAAGAGCAAGAAGTTTACTTACTTAATAAAAATACCTAATAAATTGTATAAACTGTCATCCTCATGTTCTGCATTAAATCTGGTTTATCCTACATATCTGCTACTTTGTAACTTTGACCTACATCTCCCCATTTTATTGGGGTTTTCTTTAAAGACAAGATTCATCCTATCTGTCACTCTCTTGTCACATGCTATCTTCATCACATTATTTTATTTAACTTCTTTCATAAAATTAATGTTTAAATTAACATTCTTCTACACTTGTTTATATGTATGTTTTCAATCACATTTCATTATAAAAGGGGCTTGTTCACACTACTAGGTAACAATATAGAGACTATCCATAAAAAAATGTATTGGCGAAATGAATATGAACAATATGGTTTTATTTCTATAGACAATTTAAAGTAATGCAGATTTCTTGTTCATTGTGTAATTACTGCCTTTAAATTATATACTACATGCATAATTTGTGAGACTTATGAAGTCATCAGAGGAAAGAAGGCAGGGAAGACAAAAAGAGAAGTGTGCAAAGCCATGCGATAAACCTAAATGCCCATCAATGATAAACTGGATAAAGAAAATGTGGTACATCTCTACCATGAGATACCATGCAGCCATACAAAGGAATAAGATCATGTTCTTTTCAGGAACATGGATGGAACTGGAGGTCATTATCCTTAGCAAACTAACACAGGAACAGAAAACCAAATACCACATATGCTCACTGATAAGTGGGAGCTAAATGATTAAAACAAATGGACACATGGAGGAGAATAACACCTATGGGGGCCTTTCAGAGGGTGTATGGTGGGAGGAAGGAGAGGATCAGGAAAAATAATGATTACTATACTTAATACCTGGTTGATGAAATAATCTGTACAACAGACCCCTTGATACACATTTACCTATGTAGCAAAGCTGCACTTGTATGCCAAAAGAAGAAAGAAAAAAAAAAAAAAAAAAAAAGTAAGTTAAAAAAATGAAGTATGTGAGGATTCTCTCCTAAGGTAGGATTTCAATCTAGCAATCAAAAGTGCATCTTGGAATGGACTTGAACCCAGGAGGTGGAGGTTGCAGTGAGCTGAGATCATGTCACTGCACTCCAGCCTGGGCAACAAGAGTGAAACTCTGCCAAAAGAAAAAAAGGACTAATGATCAAGACCCAATAACCTATTCCTTACAAGAAACATACTTCACCATTAAAGACACACATAAATTGAAACTAAAGGGATGAGCAAATATACTCTATGCAAATGAAAACCCAAAAACCGTGGTAGTAGCTACACTTACAAAAAAATATAGATTTCAAGGCAACAAGTGTAAGAAGAGACAAAGAAGATAAGCATAGGGTTACGAAGAGGTCAATTCAGTAAGAGGACATAACAATTTTAAATGTATATGTACCCAACACTGGCATATCCAGATACATAAACAAATATTAGAACTAAAGAGAGAGATAGATGGGACTTTAATACCTCACTTTCATCATTGGACAGATCTTCCAGATAGAAAATCAGCAAACAAACACTGGACTTCATCCACACTATAGACCAAATGGGCCTAATAAATATTTGCAGAACATTTCATCCAAAGGCTACAGAATACATGTTCCTTTCCTCAGCAAGGACAGACCACATGGTAGATCACAAAATAAGTCTTAAAATATTCCAATAAAATGAAATAATATTAAGTGTCTTCTCTGACCACAAGGTGACAAAACTAGAAATCAAGAACAAGAGGACTTTTTGAAACTATACAAACACATAGCAATTTAAAAAATATGCTCCTGAATAACCATGGGTCAATGAAGAAATTAAGAGGAAAATTGAAAAAAAGTCTTAAAATGATAATGGAAATGAAACATATAAAAACCTATGGGATATAGCAAAAGCAATACTAAGAGGGAAGTTTGCAGGTATAGATGTTCACATCCAAAAAAGAAGAAAAACTGCAAATAACCTACATTTTAAAAAACTAGAAAAGCAAGAGAAAATAAACCCCAAAATTAGCAGAAGAAAAGACATAATACAATAAGAGAAGAAATAAATAAAATTGAAATTAAAAAGATACAAAAGATCAATGAATGAAAAGTTTTTTTTTAAATTAAAAAAATTTACAGTTTTAGCAAAACTGAGAAAAAATGAAAGAAGCCACAAATAAAATCAGAGATGAAAAAGGAGATATTAAAACTGATACTACAGAAACTAAGAAAATCATTAGTGACTACTATGCCTAGATACATATAACTGGCTAATTAAACCATGAATAAGTCCAAAACCTGAACAGACCTGAACAAGCAACAAGACTGAAGTTGTAATAAAAAGTTTTCCCGTAAAGAAAAGCTCAAGACCCAATGGCCTCACTGCCTTATTATACAAATATTTAAGGAAGAACTAATACCTATCCCACTTAAAGTATTCCAAAAAATAGAGGAGGAGGGAATATTTCCAAATGCATTCTACGAGGCTTATATTACTCTGGTACCAAAACCTGACAAAGACACATCAAAAAAAGAAACCCACAGGCCAATATATCTGAAGAACATTGATGTAAATTTTTTAACATAACACTAGAAAATAAAATTCAACACTACATTAAAAAATTATTCATCATGACCAACTGGGATTTATCCCTGAAATGCAGGAATCATTCAGTATCTCCAAAGTAATTAATGTGATACATCATATCAACAGAATGAAGGGTAAAAATATTATGGTCATTTCAATTGATGCTAAAATAACACTTGATAATATTCAACATCTCTTCATGACAAAAACCCTCAAAAAACTGGGCATTGAAGAAACATACCTCAGCAAAATAAAAGCCATATATGACGGACCCACAGCTAGCATAATACTAAATACTTTTCTCTAAGATCTGGAACACAACAAGTTTGCCCACTTCGACCACTATTACTCAACAGAGTTCTGGAAGTCTTAGCAAGAGCAATCAGACAAGAGAAAGAAGGAATGGAATCCAAATTGGAAAGAAAAAAGTCAAATTATCTTTGTTTGCTGATGATATAATTTTATATTTGGAAAAACTTAAAGAATCTCCCAGAAATCTATTATAACTGTTAAACAAATTCAGTAAAGTTGCAGGACAGAAAATAAACATACAAAAATCAGTAGCAGTTCTGTGTATCAATAGTGAACAATCTGAAAAAGAAATTTTTAAAAGTCCCATTTACAATAGCCACAGATAAAATTAAATACCCAGGAATTAACCAAAAAAGTAAAAAGTCTCTATAATGAAAACTATAAAACACTGATAAAAGAAATTGAAGAGGACACCAAAAAAATGAAATCCAAAAGACCAAGAATAGTCAAAGCTATCCTGAACAAAAAACGTAAAGCCAGAGGAATCACATCATCTGACTTCAAATTATACTACAGAACTATAGTAACCAAAACAGCATGGTAATGGCATAAAAATAGACACATAGACCAATGGAAAAGAATAGACAACATATAAACAAATCCACATATCTACAGTGAACTCATTTTCAACAAAGGTGCCAAGAATATACACTGGAGAAAATACAGTCTCTTCAATTAGTTGTGCTCAGAAAACGGGATATACAAATGCAGAAGAATAAAACTAGATCCCTATCTCTCACCATAAACAAAAATCAAATCAAAATTGATTAAAGACTTACATCTCTGAAACTATGAAACCATTACAAAAAACACTGGGGAAACTCTCCAGGACTTTAGTCTGGGCAAACATTTTTTGAGTAATACTCCACAAGCACAAGCAACCAAAGCAAAAATGGACAAATGGGATCACATCAAATTTAAAAACTTCTGCACAATGAAAAAATTGAAAAGACAACCAACAGAATGGGAGAAAATATTTGCAAATTATCCATCTGGCAAGGGATTATTAACCAGAATATAGAAGGTGCTCTAACAACTCTACAGAAAGTACTGAAATAATCCAATGAAAAGATATGCAAAAGATTTGAATAGACATTTCTTAAAAAGAAAGCACATACAAATAGCATATGAAAAGGAGCTCAACATTGTTGATTATCAGAGGAATGAAAATTGAAACTACAATGAGATATCATCTCACCCCAGTTAAAATGGCATTTATCCAAAAGACAGACAGTAACAACTGATGGTGAGGATGTGGAGAAAAAGGAACACTTGTATGCTGTTGGTGGGAATATAAGCTAGTACAACCACTATGGAGAACAGTTTGGAGGTTTCTCAAAAAACTAAAAGTAGACCTATTATATCCAGCAATCCCACTGCTGGCTATATGCCCAAAAGAAAGGAAATCAGTATATCAAAAGAGATATCTGCACTCCCATGTTTATTGCAGCTCTGTTCACAGTAGCCAAGATTTGGAAGCAAACTAAGTACCCATCGACAAATGAACAGATAAAGAAGCTGTGTTACTTACACACATTGGAGTACTATTCAGCCATAAAAAAGAATGAAATTCTTCATTTGCAACAACATGGATGAAACTGCTGATCATTATGTTAAGTGAAATAATACAGGCTCAGAAACATAAACATCTCATATTCTCACTTATTTTTGGAGATAAAAATGAACACAATTGAACTCATGAAGATATATAGAGAATAGAAAGATGGTTACCAGAGGCTGGGAAGGGTAGCTGGGAAGTGGGAAGGAGGTGAGGATGGTTAATGGGTACAAAAAATATACAAAGAATGAATAAGACCTAGTAGTTGATAGCACAACAGGATGACCATAGACAATAATAATTTAATTGTATATTTTTAAAATAACTAAAAGAATAATTGGATTGTTTGTAACACAAAGGATAAATACTTGAAGTGATGGATACTCATTACCATGTGATTATTATGCACTGTATTCCTGTATCAAAACATCTCATGTACTCCATGAATCTATATACCTATCATGTACCCACAAAAATAAAAAAAAATTAAAATTAAAATAAACAAGTGCAGCTGATTTATTTAGTTTTAATTCTTTGTCTGTTCTAAATACTATATCAATAAGGAACCTAAAGCTCTAACTTTTCCAGCTGAAAGGATGTATGGTTCATGGCTTCAATTACTAGCCACAGAGATGAATTTATATTTATATTACACAACAAATTTAGACACCAGGAGGAGCAAGAGTATCATGAAGTCATATACTACTTAGTCACGATCAGCATTCAATATCACATTAGCTATTGCAATCTCCCGCTATGACAGGCTGTTCTGAATAACTTGATTTAGTTTGTCATACAGAGCAAATTCTAACATAACCTTCATCTTGTACTTCCCACTAAAGCTGAACACATCTTCAAATATAATAATAGTGTGATGAATAAAAGTCTTCATTTATTCTGAGTCAGAATACCATAACTGTGGAGAGATATACTGGTATCCTAAATATTAAGCAATTAATTTCAAAAGTTCTTTGACATTCTACTTACAAGTTCAAAATCAGTTGATCAGGTTGGGGCTGTCATAAGTTTCTTAGAAACATACATGGCTACCTTCATAGTAATAAGAATTATGACGAGAAAAATAACTGACAATTTGAGAATTCTGGAAGTACCAGGTACTATTTTCGGAAATAATTTAGTTAATCCTCACAGCAACTCTATGCAATTAGTCCCATTTGATATAGAACAAAAACAAAACTGTGGAGCAGAGATGCCACATAATTTTTCAAAAGTTAGAGTAAGAGGCAGTGACAAAGACCAAACCCAAGAACCTGGCTCTAGGATCCTTGCTGTTATTTATTACACAATTGCCTTTCAAATCCTCAATTGAATTATTGCCAACGAAATTATAATAAAAGTAAGGTCTAAAAAGAGAAAAGCGTCATATAAAGTTGTTTACTATTCTTCAGATTTTAAAAGTAAAGCAGAGAAGGGTAAACAAGGCGTAGGGGGAGGGGACAAAAAGGCTTCTTTCAATCTTTTCTTCTTTGAACAATTTTCACAAGTGTTCTCACCAGAGACCTTAGGCTTGTATTGAACAATCAATTTTTTCAAAACCTCTTCTGCATACAAGACTCACTCAATAATGTAAGAAAATTTCAGTAGACTTTATAAGAGTTTACAGATACATAATGTATCTATGTAAATATGTAGACAGAGATATAGGAATCCCAAATCTACATTCTTTCTCTAACCAGACATCCCTCCATGAAACATCTCTCAGTGATAATATTTATGCACAAAATACAAGGAAAAGGAGATAAATGCTTTACTTTTCGTCTGGGACTTTGATTTCAAACTAATTTAGTCTCCTAATCTACTAGCTGGACACAGAGATAACTACTTTTGCCATATCTAGAAGCAGATCCACTGCTGGAAACTAAATTAGGCTAAACAGCCTTTTTCATCCCTTCACACCTAAATTTACACCCAAATCCTAAATATTACCATTTAATGGCAAGCCTTATTTAGGACTCCCCTGTTATTGTTACTATTGCTCTTATACTTCCACCTAGGCAAATAAAATTTAAAATGCCATCTTCAAAGACTTTATTTATATTTCTCTGATATTGTATGAGAAAATTCAAAAATGTGCCAGGATAGAATAATTCAATTAACTTCATCCCCAAGATTCCTCTACTAAGTTGAGAATTAATTTCATAATCTGCTTCTCTGCTAGAATAAGGCTCAACTAACTTGCCCAACCAAGTTTAGCAGGCAATGTGAACCAGAATGTCCCAAATAACAGGATGCTCATAAAACAAAATTCCCCAAACTTTATTGCTCATTGTAAAATGTAATCATATAAGCTCTTTTCTGTTGTCAAGCTAATCTTTCTTTATAGGGAGAATGAGATCTAACTGTGGATTTTCTTTTTCTGTAATTTCAAAGTATCCAAGAGAAACATCTTTAATTATCTCTAGTGAGTTCCAGGTATATGAATCTCAATAATAAAAAAAATAGATGTCATACTTTGCATGATGACTTTGGCAAACACTGCACTCATCACAACAATCTGTCCAGATATTTTTATGTTTATTTTACAAATAAAGAGAATCAGAGAGTATGAACTACTTTCAATGCCACACAGCTAATTTAATCTTACCCTAATTCTTTTTCTTTCCCTTTCATTATGCTGCTTCATTTAAGCAATCTAATAACTCCCTTCATGTACTCAGAAGTATTCTTCCTCTTTCTCCCCTATTGAATCGATGAATGGAAAAGCATATTCTCAATCACAGCACTTGTTGATGGAGGCAGACAGTCTCTTCACCTTTGTGGTTTAGCTATTTTCTTAGCAAACATCAAAACTATAACCATATTTTAAATTTTGAAAATGCTTAATAAGAGGGTTTATTTAGTTCAATTAATTATGTTTACTCTGGGGTTATTTCCCCATTCATATTCTAAAGTGTTCCAATTTATCACATTACAAAGACTAATTTTATATTATAAAGTTAATTCTGGAAACCATCATTCTCAGCAAACTGACAGAAGAGCAGAAGATCAAACACCGCATGTTCTCACTCATAGGCGGGTGTTGAACAATGAGAACACATGGACACAGGGAGGGGAGCACTACACACTGGGGTCAGTTGGGGGAAAACAGGAAAGGGACGGTGGGGGGTGGGGAGTTGGGGAGAGATAGCAAGGGGAGAGATGCCAGATGTAGGTGATGGGGAGGAAGGCAGCAAATCACACTGCCATGTGTGTACTTATGCAACAATCTTGCATGTTCTTCACATATACCCCAAAACCTAAAATACAATAAAAAAAGTAAATGGAAGAAAAAAGTCAATTTACCTTACTGAAGAAACTCTTCATGAGCTAACATTTGCTCCTATGTCATTCTTATAACTCACTGTTTGTGTTATGTACTTTCCCATTCGATTTTTTTTTTTTAGCCTGTTTGTGTTCTAGAGTTATGGGTACTTTTCTTCAGTGACACCTAGCCATTGAAAGTTGACATCCAGTCTTGACAAATCATCAGTCTTCCAATTTAGAGGTGATCACTGTGACTCTGGATTCATCCTCAGTGTCAAATTTCAATGACTTCATGTGATGGTTTTTTATTTTTTTCAACAAAAGGTAAAGCATCTTACATATGTTCTTATTCCATAAAACTTCTGAGTCAAGTTAAGCATCTGCATTTACTCTCTAGTTGTGGATAAAATGTTTCAAAAGATGAACACAATTCAAACAAGAAAACATCCTTGTTCTCTACCAAATTTTACTGGGCAGTATATGGATTCACTCCTTATGATTTCTAATGCTTCTTGAAAATATAAAGTATTGGTATAAAGGAAGCACTTTCTGCCTTTAAAAAGAATTATCTGGCCTGCATATTGCTCGATTTTAATGTTCCCTTAAGAACTGAAACAGCATTGGGGAGTTTCCAAAATCCCACTTAGTTTGAGAGATAGTCTGTACAAACCTACACTCTTAAATGGAGATTTTGGATATGGGCTTCCTTAATGGAAGTTCTATATCAAGGACATATTAGAAAGAGACTGAAGTTTGATGGCACAATATAACACTCTCCAAGAAGCAGCTTTTGATTAGAAGTCTTTTTGCAATTAGAAGTGAGACTTAATTAATTCTGAATCCTGCTCTTTTTATGATATTCTAGAATACAACTGCTTTTCTCATATCAGGCCAGGTCTCCTTAATTTTGAATATGATTATATCAGTTATTTAAAAAATAAGCATTTTATTTATTTTATATAAAAAGGTAAGTATACAGGAATAAAGATAATTTTAATGCAGTTCAAAGGTCTGTTTATTCACTTTGAATTGAGCTGCAAAAGTAGAGAAATCACAATCTATTTGTGAAGATTCATTTAAAATACAGTCTAACTTACGTAGTGTCTAAGATTATGCAATGTTAATAGAAGGGTTAAAACAACTATCTTCAGACTTAAGTTGTTCCAATATAATGAATGTTTTTTAACTGGACCAATAAAATGTATTAGCTCTGAAGAGGATCTCTCATGAATTATCAGAAAAAAGAGAAAATTAAGCTCCCCAGCCTTCAAGTGGGAGAAAAATATTGTTTCTGGAAATTGTCCATCTCCTTCCTGCTGTTTAATTAATTCTCTACCTACTTTCACTTTTCTTTTCTTCTTTTATACTATTTCCTGACATAAATTATCTTTTTTCCATTGTTAGTTCTTTATCTTTCCATAATCTCTATGTTTGGAAATGTGGGCTTCAAGGTTAATTAGTAATTCCACGTGGAAATTTTCTGGTTAAATTACTTACAGACACATGCTGGAGTGTTGTATTTAAAGACAGATGGTAAAAATCATATGAGCACACCATGTGGCTGGTTCTGAATCCATCAATTTTCAGCTGAGGAGGCTAGCTTAAGCATCTGCAATCACTGGTAGACGAGAAAATAAAATGGAGAAGACTAGAAATTTTCACTTGTTGAAGATGTGGTTTTATTTGTTCTGATACCAAAATATACTGAATTTGAAAGTTCTTCAGATGGTTGTGGTATAAAGCACTCCTACAGAGAAGCGACTATTTTCTAAATATACATAGCTTCTTTCTTCAGAGTGGGAATTTAAACTGGGAGCCATGAACTTATACAACCATCTTTATGTTTTATTGTGCCAGCCAATAGAGGTACCCATCATATAGGATTCTTCATGACTTGGCTTCCAGAGTGATAGACTTAAAACTAATAATATCACCCATGGACTCTTATTTTAATTGTCCTCGCCTGGATCTTAAAATTTGCTACTGCTATTAGATACGTAGTCCTGCCCTAAAAGCACTGTGCCAAGAGTCAGAGAATCTTACCAAATAAAACCCCAAAACACAAAAACCTCTCCTCTGTTTCTGACAATTATCCAGCTTCACTTCATTCTTAGGAATTCAATTATTCCATCTGTGAAATCTTAACTACAAGGAAGGCCTCTCCAATAAAGCCGTTTGCTCCACTGAGTTCCCAGACTCTTTCAAGGACATGCATATCCCAGGCATCACTTACTCTAGCCATGGCTCAGGTGACCCTGACTCCTCCAACTCAGTGTGAAAGAAGGCCTATGTACCCCACCACACAAATGTAAAGCTGTCTGATTTTAACACACCAAGTTTATATGCTGACATAACCATATGTGTGCACAGACATGCACACACAGAGCCACACACATGCTCTCTCTCAATATTGATGAAAGTAATAATCCTGAGATATGGAATAATAGAATAATAGACTGCAATAAGTAAACATTAGAAGAATTAAAATTATAAAATGAAAGAAAAGCCAAACTGTGGAGAAAGTTTATGGGCAAGAAAGACAAAAAGCATCAGAGATGGAGAGCTGAGGAAAGGAGAGAAACCGGGATAAAGAACATCCGTTGGAGGAGATAAATGTTAGTGATCAGCAAGGGTATCAGAATGCACTGATAACTAGTAATATTACTTTCAGTACTAACTGATGCCTTCTTTTTAGCCTTCTAGACTCTGCTACTATAAATCCTTGAACCTACTCTATGACCTCAGAAGCTCTGAATTAAGCTTACTGAGAATGTTCTTAGAATACTTGAAGCATGAATGCTTCAAGAATATAAGACACAATCAAATTGGAACAAATCTTTCCCCAAACTCTTTTATATATCTTCTGTAGTCAAAAGAATCTTTTCTGCAGTTCATTAATTCTATACCTACTATGTGCTGAACTGGTTCTAAATGTCATCCATAACATAAGTGAAAGTGTTCTTTATCTCAGAACTTTATAAAGACAACTAAAGAAATAATTGACAATAACTGAACCCATACTACAAAACAAAACCTTAAAAAACATAGCTTTAAACATTATAGCAGACGCATCCTAAGATAACCCCCAATAAGTTTCTTAAGGATGTGTGATCCCCTTCCCAATTTATATAATCTCCTCACTTTGAGTGTAGGCTGAACCTGTGATTTCTTGTCTATAAATTATAGTAAAAGTGATGAAACGTAATTCCCTTGACTAGATTACATAATATGCCAGAGATGTTGGGATATCACTCCCATGATGACTCTATCTTAGCCAACTGAGTCAAGTCTCTAGGTGAGACCACAGCCTGGGCTGACACCTTGATCTCATGCCAGTCAGACCCTGATTGAAGGACTGACCTATATGTGTCCTAAGTACTAACACAGAAAAAGTATGAGATAATTATGTGCTGTTTTAATCTGCTAAACTTGTGGTAATTTGTTACATAACAACAGAAAACAAAAACAAACGTACATAAACCCATTATGAGTTGTTTAGTGATGACTATCCTAGACAAGAGGCTCTCTTAATTTTAAAAGTCTCACTACATATCATATCAAGCATGTTTTGTAATGCTTACCTCATGCATTAAGAATATTTTTATTGTAAATTTTTTAGAATTTTTATAATTTTGCTTGAGAATAAATATTTCATATTTTTCTTGTTATTTATTATCTATCATAAGACATAGCAGTTAAGTTGCAGTGAAACAAGTAAAATAATGTTATGCTTTGTGGATATTTCATTAAGAATTAATTCCTTTGGATTTTGCAGTTTTCTTTTCATATTACAGGGTTATTAAGTCATTTTTCAGGTTGCACATGTATTTGTAGACGTTCCAAAAGTTTACAGCCCTAGGAATTATGCCTATATCACATAATAAATAAAATGGTCCCACACAAAAACAAATTGTAAAAAAATAAAAGACCAGGTTCAGAAACTCACTTCTAATTATACTTCAATAAGAATTTTTGAAAGATTTCCAAAAGTTTGGCTAAGAAAAAAATTTTTCACTATTTTTTCTTCTCTTATCCTTTTTTTCTGTCATAGTCTGATGTAGTAGCCTTGTCAGATCATCCTTTGTGTGCCATCCTGATCATTATTCCATGTGAGTCTGCACTGGAATGATAGCACAATTGCAAAGGCATTTCATTCTTTCCGAATATAACGCTCAACATGATCACCCCACGTTGAGTTTTTATGAATTACTTATGGCTCCAGCTGTTCCCGCTCCCATTAGTTCCTTCACAGATATGTTCAAAAGCCGAAGTGATGGAGATCTTGTCTCTTTTAATTCTCTGAAAAATGACCGCCTGTAGTTACCAGTTTTCCTGGAAATGACTTCTTTACCTGGGCCACATCTTTGAGGCTTTCTGAACATTGCTTCTCTTTTCCGAGAAGAACTTGCTGTGTGGCAGGATTTTATAAGGCTTTGATAGGAAGATTTTAAAAACCCTTCCATGGTTCTAAGCACCTCACCCTCAAGACACCCCCTCCTTTCAATATAAACCCAATTCAGAAATTATTAACTCCATAACGCCTTCCTCACTGTGATAGCAAATATCATCCTCCCCCTACCCAAGCCAGGTTTTCACTGTTTACACTTTTTGGTTGATTCCGTGTGGCCTGAACTTTCTCAATCTTTCTTTAAAATAATGAATATAAAATTAGAAATAAAAGAGACCTCTTTATATATTTTTTATTGAATTTTAGGTTTTGGGGTACATATGAATAACATGCAAAATGGTTGCATAGGTACACACATGGCAGTGTGATTTGCTGCCTTCCTCCCCATCACCTATATCTGGCATTTCTCCCCATGTTATCTCTCCCCAACTCCCCACACACCACTGTCCCTCCCTTATTTCCCCCCAGTAGACCCCAGTGTGTGATGCTCCCCTCCCTGTGTCCATGTGTTCTCATTGTTCAACACCCATCTATCAGTGAGAACATGTGGTGTTTGATTTTCTGTTCTTGTGTCAGTTTGCTGAGAATGATGGTTTCCAGGCTCATCCATGTCCCTACAAAGGACATGAAATCATCATTTTTAATGGCTGCATAAAGGGCAGTTATCATGTGCCCAAAAAACAGGGACTCAACAGAACCTTCCCATTTAAACAACTAAACAGAAAGATAACGGCAGTGGATAATAACACTTGAAGATCACAAAGAGAAAGAGAGTAGCAAAGGCATTTGAAGTACAACCTGAAGGAACAAAGCATGGCAGAAGATTGTTAGAAAGTTCCAGGAAGTATTTGCTACATTCTATAAAAGGATGGTTGGATGTGTTTCCCCATATGTCAGTAAGAGGCATACATTTCTCCTGGGTTGTACACCAAGTTACATATGGAGATAGGCCTTGAAATCATTCTTGGCAGTAAAGGCAAGATGTGGCAAAACACTTGCACTATCAAATTGTCAAGCGAAGACATGAATAATAGAGTTTTAAAACATCCATTTTTTTTTATACTTTGGTCAAAATTAAATATTCAACTATATCAAAAACCTTTGATAATTCTACAGCAATAATAATAATGATAGTCATTTTTTACATTATTTTACTTAGCAATAAAAGGCAGTATAATGCAATGACTAGTCGACATGAATTTAAATCAGACAAATCTACACTGGAAATCAATCTCCTTCATTTACTGGAGGAGAGCCACTAGATGAATTAATTTACTTGTTTCTAAGCCATAGTATCATCATTTGTAAAATATAGGAAATGATAACTTTGGGGCAAAAAATAAAAGAGATAATAGATAGCACTTATCACAGGGCCTAACATGTGGTAGGCCTTCAGAATATGGTAGCAATTATTATCTACCTCAAATATCTTATAGAAAAAAATTATTTTCTACTTATATAATCACCTCATTCCAAAAATTATGTAGTTTTTAATCCACATGTAGCATATGAAAAGGGAAAAGTGAAGAAAAGGAAAATATAGTCAAATATACAAAGTTGAAGACATTGGTGAGGTAAAATATTATTATAAAGTCATATATATTTAGCTAGATATAAACAGTGGATTTAACTCAGAACTGCCTAGAAGCCAGTGTAAAGAGAAAAACACAAGTTGTATATGACTTAAAAGGTAAACAGAGAAAGACGTTGTTTAAAAGTAATTCAGATATTCTTAGAAAAATGTGTCATGTCTCTAGGTATTCATAAAAAAGTACACTGTAAGAGGCATAAAAGTTTCCCCAATTACTTTTCTACACCAAGATAAATAGAAAAAGGTTTTAATTTTCTTATCATGCCCCTCAAGTTTGGTTAATAGATGCCAAAATGCAGTTCAGTAAAATTAAAACAGTACAGTTTGGGTGTGTGTTTCACTGATGAAAACAATACACCAATAAGTCAGTCTTTGTAATAACCAACTTTGTGTAACACTTTAAAATCCTAGATTACTTTTAATTTTAATAGCCAGGTCAAGCAAGCATATTCATCCTCATTTACAGATAGCAAAATATCTCAAACACGCTCAAGATTTCCCCAAATTTATGCAGAAGAGAAGTAGCAAAGCAGAACCTTGAACTCCACCTTCTGTTTCTTAATTCCCTGCCATTTTCACAACCCTGCTATTGAATGAACTGAGCATGAGAACAGCATAAAACAAACTTCAGCCCTTATCACTCACAGGGATAGAAACCATTTCCAACAGCCTTGTTTTGATACACAAAAGCAAGATTTGAAAATCTTGTCCCGGCAGAGTTGTTTCCATGACACCTAACTTGGAGGGTTTCCCAAAGATAATTCTTAAAATGGGGGTTACCTATAAGCTATAAGAAAATAACAATTTTTTTTTATTTTCATAGCACTTTGTATTTCTCAAAAGATGTGAAATCTGATCATGGATGTTCTTAAATAAGATCCTTGTGCACAGAATAACCTTAATCAGTGCCCTTTTACAAATGCATCCACATGCTACAGAAATTACTCATACATTGAAGGAAAATAGTAGGTAGCAGCACCAATTTGCAAGATGACATTTCACGCACATGAAAGAAGAAATGGCAAAAGTGGGCAAAGATTAAACATTTTAAAAAGAAAAAAGAGCTAACAATCCATGTTCAGACCTTGGAAAGGATAAAGGTTCCCAACTGCAGTTTGAAATTTCATACTGCTATTCTTAAATGCAACCCACAATAAAGTACAAAATCTGGATTTAGGGAAAATATTTGCTAAGTTCTTAAATTATAGAATATTCTGGTTTCCACAAGATGCAAATATTTAGTCTGTCAATAATTAAGTTTCTGTGCTTCCTGTAGGCAGTTGTATAGGGATACAAGGTGGTGGTGTGAAATTCAACAGTTACTAAAACTGAGCCGCTCAGAATGAAAATGGGCTTTTTAAATGTTATTATCTAATATAGCTCTGAATATGGCAATGACCTAAGGATTATTAATATAGAAAATATGTCATTTGACTCCAACATTTTGATCCTAGCACCTCATCTTCTACTAAGAAAATATCATAATGAGGGTGACAGAATACATATAGAGCAGAATTTACCCAATTTTAACTAATGCTTTCTGGAACTGGTGCGCAGTATACAAAAGGAACTTTCATTATCTGGGTGATTTTCACCTGATGACAGGAACCTGACTTCACTGATTACCACAGACTTCTATCTGGTGGCAAAGCACCTTCCTTGTTCATCTCATTTAGACTGAGCTCTTATGCTATGGTCTGCTGGGAAACTATCTTGAAAATAGTCTGCCAAAGCCAAACACATAGCCTCTTAGACAAGGTAAATAATTTCTTTGTGGTAAATGAAAACACCAAAGATAACTTTAAAATTTTTTTTTAGTCATTCAATTTCAAATAAGTAAATAGACCTTAACGTTTAGTAGATATTTGGACCTACTAAAATTGCATTTTGGAAGTTATTATTTTGTTACTCAGACTGTATGCTTAATTTTTTAAAGGGATATGTTGAGTTTCTACTTAAACAACACAGAAAAATATAACACTCAGTGTACAGAAATTATTGTGATAATACATCCTGAAGTACTATACCTCCCCATGATCCTATATTTAACATGAGACATATGGGAATATAATGTTTTCTTTGCTTGTTATCTTCTTCAGCTTTGTTCCCTATCCATCTATGAACAATGTTACATAATTAACAAAGAGTAAATTTATGGAAGATGTAATATTTTTATCTAAATGCTCAAGAAGCTGGTTCCAATGGCAATGGAAAAGTTTATAGAAACACACTTGGTTCATTTTTTACTCACAAATTATTTTGGTTACCAAATATTGTTTTGACATATGGTACAACTTCTCGGTCTAAATGTAGACTATGCTCCTATGACAACCTAAGAACAAACACTTTTTCTCCTCTTGCCATTAAAATAGGTGCTGAGGATTCAGTGCATGGCAGTGCCATATTCTCATGGCCCCTGTATTGGAATGATGATATGCTGATGATAACTTAAAGCCTAATGACAACTTTAGATTTTATTTCTTTTCAAATTTGACAAATGTGGCTTTTAAATTGATTCCTTTTTGTTCGTGTGTGTGTGTGTGTGTGTGTGTGTGTGTGTGCACGTGTGTGTTTATGTGTGTGTGTGTGTCTGTTCATTTTACTTTGGTTCAACAAACATATACAGATTCTTCACCATACCCCAAGGACAGGGTTAGATTTTGGGGGAACCAAGACTGGGCTAGACCCTAGGAAACACAGTTTTTGTCCTTGAAGCTGTAACTTTCTAAGAAGGAGACTGATATATAAACAGAATGCTTTCACATAATGTGATAAGTGCTACAATAGGAAGCTTTGAGAAATGCTACTCTTCTTTAGGTGAAGACAAGCAGCTAAAGACAAAAGAGAAGGCTGGGCATGGTGGCTCACGCCTGTAATCCCAGCACAGGGAGGCCGAGGCCAGCAGATCATGAGGTCAGGAGATCGAGACCATCCTGGTCAACATGGTGAAACCTAGTCTCTACTAAAATTACAAAAAAAAAAAAAAATAGCTAGACATGGTGGTACATGCCTATAATCCCAGCTACTCCGGAGGCTGAAGCAAGAGAATTGCTTGAACCCAGGAGGTGGAGATTGCAGTGGGCTGAGATCACACCACTGCACTACAGCCTGGGTGACAATGCAAGACATTTATCGGAACAAACACAAACTTGGCCTTCCATGTAACTGAAGGCCTGCCATTAATCTGCACTTTCTTCTTGATGGTGCCTTGAAATATTTTCACTTGATTAAGTGATATGCTTAGTCTTACCTATGAAAGTAACTGTAGACGCAGATGTTTAGGGCATAATGGAATCTTAAGATATCATACAATCCAACTTACTCATTTTAGAATTGAGGTAACTTAAGGTTAGAGAAGTCCTGCCCAAGTTCCTGTTCAACCCAGTTAAATGCATCTTTGATCTATCTTAATAGCAGTCCACCATCAATGTGTCTACTCGCCAGTTCCAAGTCTCTTTCCTAAGCAGGTTGTTATCTTCAGAGCTGGACCATGACCATCCCCACCAACCTTGACAAAGCTCCCATCCTTATGTTCAAGCTGAATTAATGTATAAGCCATCCCTTTTCCTTTTAGTCTCACTTTCAATGCTGAGGATAGCCATGCATTGGCTTGATTAGATTCACAAATCTTTTGACTTTCACATAAATTTTTCTGTCTGTGAATGTGTATTTTTCTGAATTAGAAGCCATAGATTTATTCAGATTCTTAGAAGTTAATCACCCCAAATATTAAGAACCAACTTATTTAGAATATTAGAAGTTAGAACAATGTGATAATTTGTGATTCCAGAAATTAAACTCTTTCTCAAAGGACAAAAGTAGTAATATTTCATAGCGAAAACCTATGTGATCATTGAAAGAGTATTTGACCAGCCCATATTCTATCACTTTCTCTCTCTCTCTCTCAAGCAGTCCTTTTAGTCCTGAGTATTCTCATCTGAAAAATTTAAGTAACATCTAGGAAATTTGGAAAAGTCACTGTATTTCTATAAGCTTTCTGTATAATAGAAATAAACAATCATTATTTACTCAATGGACTGATCCATATATCTAAAAAATGTTTAGTGAGTAAAGATGGTTATGGACCATCTTTAGAGGCATATCAGTGAACAAAAAAAAAATAAAGCTATTTTTCTCATAAATCTTATGTTATAGGCTATGAATAAATATAAGACTAAAAGTATGGTAAAGATATACAAAGGCTGGTAAATTGGGCTTTGGGAAGTTTATAGAATTTTTATCTAATTGATCTTAAAATATGAGGCAAGAGCTTCAGCTGAAAATAAAGTGTGAGGTTATACAGAGAAAAAAGAAGAGAAAAATGTAAAATATTCATTTTATAGCATATGAGAGTAAAGTATAGCAAAAATAGTCGAGCAATATTGAGGAATCATTGGAGTTTTGTGGTTAAAGGGTTATAAGTCTGCATGATTTAAGACAAATAAATAGAAAAAAGAGAAAAAAGAAAAGGAAAAACAGGAGTTTCCACAATATACAACTGTTCAGGTTCTATTAGATAATAAGAGAATAATTGGATTTAGGCACAATCAGAATTTTGACAGATACATACAACAGAGGAGAAGGAGATGCTATAATTTGAACTTCCCTTCAAAACTCACATTGAAATTTAATTGTCATTGGAACAGTGTTGAGTTGGGACCTTTAAGAGGTGCTTAGGCCAGAAGGGCTCCACCCTTGTGCATGGTTTAATGCCTTTACTGCAGAAGTGGGCTCTGACAAAAAGTTGAATTTGGCTCATTTTCCTTCTCTCTAACTCATGTGCTTGCTTGCCTTTCTGCCATGGGATAATGCAACAGGAAGGCTTTTGCCAGATGCTGGCACCATGCTCTTGAACTTTCCAGCCTCTAGAACTGTGGGAAAATAATTTTTTAAAAAATATCCAGTCTCCGGCATTCTATTATAAAAACAGAAAATGAACTAAAGGGGGGGCAAGAGAGTTGGATATTGCAAGAGATTGATTATAGTGATGCAATGTGGACACTTAGTAAGAAGATAATCGGGAAAAAATGAGAATAAGAAGAGTGAATGAGATGTTTCTATGAGGTTGAAGAATTGAATGAGTCATTTTTATCTTTTTTGAAGGTGTTACAGTTCTCACAATAACCAGGTCAAATGACAAAAGTAAACACGGGACTTGGCAGCTAAGGAAGAGTAGAAGAAAAACTATTGGCGATAAGGAGGTCAAAGTACCGAGAGAAAAGCATACCAGCCATTAAAATACGTCCCACAAATCTCCAGCTGAAGGGATCATAATTAGCAGATGAACCCAGCTACTGTGTACCAAAATTCATCACCATGCCACACCAAAGCCATACTTCCCATGGGTTTCTCACAACCAGTGACTGAGTGCAGTGGGGATAAAATGGCAGGCCCACTCCTGGGAGATGCAAGAACACTCTGACAGGCAATTTCACCTCAAGCCTTCCCCCAATGTCCTTAAAAAGCTTTCCTTACAAGTAAACTGCAATTTAAGTCACTTTTATCCAACTGCTCTTCTCTCCTTCTTTCCACCCTTGGGGTCAAACATGAGAGTCATCAAACTTTTTTGATGACTCTCAAAATTTCTCTTGAGTTCCTTCACAACTTTTAATCTCAAAGGCATTCATTCCCCTAATAAATTTTATATATGTTTAATCCTGTTTTAGCTTCTTTTTGGAGGACCCAGACTAACACAGCAAGGTATTAGCTGAAGCTTCCACTTGGATTTTTAAATAGCAAAGAATGGTAAATAGGAAGATGTAGAAGGAGACAGCTATCCACTAGTAAAGTCTTCAAAAAATAAGCAAATAATTTATACTCCCACCAACAGTGTAAAAGTGTTCCTATTTTTCCACATCCTCTCCAGCATCTGTTGTCTCCAGATTTTTCCCCCCATTTATTTATTTTATTGCATTTTAGGTTTTGGGGTACATGTGAAGAACATGCAAAATTGTTGCATAGGTACACACGTGGCAGTGTGATTTGCTGCCTTCCTCCCCATCACCTACATCTGGCATCTCTCCCCTTGCTATCTCTCCCCAGCTCTCCAGATTTTTTAATGATCGCCATTCTAACTGGTGTGTGATGGTATCTCAATTTGGTTTTGATTTGCATTTCTCTAATGACCAGTGATGGTGAGCTTTTTTTCATATGGTTGTTGGCTGCATAAATGTTTTCTTTTGAAAAGTGTCTGTTCATATCCTTCACCCACTTTTTGATGGGGTTGTTTTTTTCTTGTATATTTGTTAAGTTCTTTGTAGATTCTAGACATTAGCCCTTTGTCAGATGGGTAGATTGCAAAAAGTTTTTCCCATTCTATTGCTTGCCAGTTCACTCTAATGATAGTTTCTTTTGCTGTGCAGAAGCTTTTAAGTTTAATTAGACCCCATTTGTCAATTTTGGCGTTTGTTGCCATTGCTTTTGGTGTTTTAGTCATGAAGTCCTTGCCTATGCCTATGACTTGAATGGTTTTGCCTAGGTTTTCTTCTAGAGTTTTTATGGTGTTAGGTCTTTGTGGTGATTTCTCAAGGATCTAGAAATAGAAATACGATTTGACCCAGCAATTCCATTACTGGGTCTATACCCAAAGAATTATAGATCATTCTATTATAAAGACACATGAACATATGTTCATTGCGGCAATGTTTACAATAGGAAAGACTTGGAACCAACCCAAATGCCCATCAATGATAGATTGAATAAAGAAAATGTGGCACAAATACACCATGGAATACTATACAGCCATAGAAAAGGATGAGTTCATGCCCTTTGCAGGGACATGGATGAAGCTGGAAGCCATCATTCTCAGTAAACTGGCACAAGAACAGAAAACCAAACACTGCATGGTCTCATTCATAAGTTGATGTTGAACAATGAGAACACATGGACACAGGGGGGAACATCACATACCAGGGCCTGTTGAGGGGTAGAGGGGATTAGAAAAGGGATAACATTAGGAGAAATACTTAATGTAGATGACAGGGGGATGGATGCAGCAAATCACCATGGCATGTGTATACCTGTGTAACAATTCTGCACTATCTGCACATGTACCCCAGAACTTAAAGTATAACAAAAAGAAAGAAGAAAGAAAGACATATAATAAAGATTAAGAAAATGTCAAGGTAACACAGAAAGGGATAATGGTAGCAAAGTCTGATGGCATTAACTTTCAAGGAGGGAGGGACTTACAAAGTGTTAGAACAGTGGGGGAGATGTCTCTATGAAGTCAAAGAATTGACTGAGATAGGAAGATAAAAGGTGTTGAATAAACAAACAAATGGTAAGTGTAAAACATTTACCTAAATTATAGGCCCTGAGATATAAGTATGGTAGGAATACAACACATCATCAGTTGGGGAATTCATGTGGATGTCAGAGTGGAAGCAGGTGTGAGAGCATCCAGCAGAAGAAAACATGGCTGCCAAAGTGTTTGAGTCCATTGGCAAGTTTGGCCTGGCCTTAGCTGGTAAAGGAGGCGTGATGAACTCCACCTTATATAATGTGGATGCTGGTCCCAGAGCTGTCATCTCTGACCGATTCCCTGGACTACAGGACACTGTGGTAGGGGAAGGGACTCACTTTCTCATCCCATGGATACAGAAACCAATTATCTTTGACTGCCATCCTCGGCCATGTAATGTGACAGTCATCACTGGTAGCAAAGAATTACAGAGTGTCAACATCACACTGCACATCCTCTTCTGGCCTGTCGCTAACCAGCTTCCTGGCATCTTCACCAGCATCGGAGAGGACTATGATGAGCATGTGCTGCCATCCATCATAACTGAGATTCTCAAGTCAGTGGGGGCTTGCTTTGATACTGGAGAACTAATGACCCAGAGAGAGCTGGTCTCCAGGAAAGTGAGCGACGGACAACCTTATGGAGCGAGCAGCCACCTTTGGGCTTATCCTGGACGACATGTCCTTGACACATCTGACCTTCAGGAAGGAGTTCACAGAAGCGGTGGAAGCCAAACAGGTGGCCCCGCAGGAAGCAGAGAGGGCCAGATTTGTGGTGGAAAAGGCTGAGCAGCAGAAAAAGGCAGCTATCATCTATGCTGAGGGAAACCTCAAGGCAGCTGAGTTGATTACCAACTCACTGGCCACCAAAGCGGACGGCCTGATCGAGTTGCACAAGCTGGAAGCTGCGGAGGACATCGCGTACCTGCTCTCATGCTCTCGGAACATCACCTACCTGCTGGTGGGGCAGTCCATGCTCCTCCAGCTGCCCCAATGAGGGCCCACCCTGCCTGCACCTCTGCAGGCTGACTGGGCCACAGCCCCAGTGATTCTTGACAGCCCCCTCCTTCTGTCTCTACCCCAGAAATCACTGTAAAATTTCATGATTGGCTTAAAGCAAATGAAATAAAGGTAATATCACTTCAGATCTCTTTAAAAAAAATCATCCATTCAAAAGGATCTAAAGAATAAATGACACTAAAGGAAATTCATCCAGGTTTCTGCTAGAAAAATAAGAGCAAGAGAACAGGGAAAGACAAAACTATAAAGGATAAAGAGAATTCTCCTAATGACAGAAAGCACACTGGAAGAGTTTGAGAAGCTTATGAGGAAAGAAATTTTGAGTCAGAAAATGGAGGAAGATGGCAAGAGGAGTCCTGGTGATGTATGACATGAGGTGTTGAGCTAATGGTGACCAGAGGAGAGATCTGAATTATGATGGGATCCAACCTGAGGAAGTCTGGAATAAGACAGAAAATTGGTTTGTGTTGGATGTTTCAAGACCAAGGGATAAGTGAACATCTGCTCAAAGAACTTTTGTCAGAACCATCAGTGGCTAAAGGACCGCTTCTCTCTATTAGCTAAGCAGTGATGCAGAGGTAGGTCTTCACAAAGCAGAAAACCAGGATACATCTCTTTTGTTATTGAGGGTAGTGTGGTGCCTGAAGAACTTATATCATAGGAGTGATGGGAAAAATAAATAAAATCCTTATCAGATGACTTATTGTTGTATTAATGTACATTATACATTATTTTTACTGCTGTTGGATGTTCAAAATAATGAGTGTTCTGGCTACCATCCCTTTTCCCCGAAAGTAACCAAGACTTAGTACTCTGCTTCTGGGATCCATTGCCTCAGAGAATCTCAGATTAGAAAGTGAAACATACTGTACACAAGTGGTAACTTCTGCACAGATTTAATTTGAGAAGACCCTTAAAGGAGACAGAGGTGAATGCTGGTGCTGAGAGAAGAAACCAATGAAGAAGAAATTTTCCCAGTCAGGGCAGGGTCTAGTGGTTTGTGGAGATACCATGTATGGAGGGGAAAATGGAAGGTAGATTTTTCAGCAAAAGGAGCTATAAGAACAAGGAGGCCCACTCCACCCCCCACATCTTTCTATATCCACATTAGTATCCAAATTTAGAATATAAGGAGCAAGAAGACACTAAAACCCTTGATTGAGATTTAATTACTTACCTCCTTGGAGAGTAGGGGCACATAGACAGATTTTGACTTAGACAAATTAAACCAAAATAACAACATTTCTTATGCTGATGTGTAAGGAAGAAATAATTATCTATTAAACATATGAAAAGCTTTTGTAAGTAATTGATGTTGGTCATTACTCCAGCTCCTTCTCTGTCTTGAAGGTTGTTATCAAACCAGAATGGATTGAAAACTTTCTGGTAGTACATACATTATGTTATTTAATCCCCACAACTTCCCTAAATAAGTAGCATCACCTCTATTTTTGATTTGAAGAAATGAACTCAGACAGGTTAAGAAACTTAGCACCACACAGATAGTAGAAGGCTAGTTAGGACTTAGGCCTAAGGTTGGCCAACTCAAAAATTCATGCTTTTATTTCACCAGGGCACTACAAAAAGCACATGTGGAAGTATTTTTAATGCATAAAAGATCCTCAAATGTAAGCATCATTACTATGTTCAAGACTCTGAGGATGAGAGAACATAGGCACAGCATTCTCAGAGCTTTTTTTTTTTTTTCACTTTCAGGAATAACAAGAGGACCTGTACTTTTACAGTACATAACTTTGGAAGTAGCATGTAAAGAAATTCCATTTTTGTCTTAAAGTATTATCATGTAATGGTCCAATGCGATTTTATAAAGCTAGATATTCAGACAGGCTGTCATTAAAAAAGTCTTAATTTTTTTAAGTGATCAGAGCCAATAACAGAAGTGAGGTTAAGTAAAGCTAAATTTATCAGTAAAAACTAGTTTTTAATCTAAGCTGAGAAAAAATAATGAGACAAAAATTGCCCTTTGCTGATTGGAAGAAAGTTTAGGGAAAGATATGTTGATCAATGTGTGGGACACATGTAACTACTATCATTGTTCTTCTAGAGTCAATATTAAAAAGAAGTTTCTCACTTCAGAAAGGTTCATGAAATTGAAAAGACTGCAGTGAAATTAAACTTAAGGTTCAGACGGTGATTCAAAATTGTGTTTTAATTAAGTCTAAAAATTAAAATTTGGTTTTAGTAAAAAGCAAATTTTTATGATAATAAAAATTAAAGTGAATACTAATTTTAAAATAATATTCATTTACCCAACAGATGATTGAAAATCTACAACATGCCAAGTGCTGTGCTAATATCAATGTTGCTGATATTAGCTCTGTGGGAACTACAACTTGCCATTAGTGGGTCTTCAGCATCTAGGACATTGCCTGGAATAGAGTAAGTACTTCGTAAGTATGTATGTGTTGAAAGACAAGGAAATCTGCCTCCTTCCCCCAAACTCATTCTCTGCTCTTTGATGTCTTCGACTGGGCCTAATTTCTGCCTTAGATAAGTGAAGTTCCTAGTATCCTGAACAAATACATCAATCCTTTGACAAAATTGTCCCATTCAAAATAGAATTTAAACAGCATAGCTCATTCACAGTAAACATTATTGAATGTCTGCTATATATAAGATACTGTTATATTATAAACATGATGAAATATTTCCAATAATATCTATCTGGGCAGTCTCAGACATAAGAGATCCTCAAAAACAGGGCCAGAGGGAAATGGGGAGAAAGAGGAGAGAACAAAATCAGGACCGAATTGAAGAAGGAGGGAGTCCATTGAATATTTAGTAAATAGATTCCCATCAAAATTGTCACAAAGGTGATGTCCATGTGGTCAAGAAATAGTAGATTGGGACCTCACAACTGAGGTTCTGGAATGAGTAGCATCATAATCTCCAATCAAGAAGATACATAGAGCAACCAGAAGATTCCTTTATACTTGGTTGTCAATGAAGACATAGCTAATTTGCATAAGATCTATAAAAAAAGGATAAGACCCTCAGGAAGATGATCTAATCTCAATGAAACTGATCCAGCCAAATGATACATAGTTAGGGTCAGGACTCCAAGTCTAGAGAGGAGGGATGCCATACAGAGTCACTACTTACACTGAATGAGAAGAGAACCTGAGTCAAAATCCAGGCCTGGAGCCTAAACAAAAAAGAAGTGGTAAGAGGATAACAGATGAGAATGTCTGGTATTTTGAGATACTCAGAAACCCAGAATCCTGTCCTTGTATACTAGATCCCAAGTCCACGTGCAGAAAATAACATAGTGGGATAGGGGAGAAAGGGTGGAAGGGTAGGGCAGGAAGCATGACACAGGAATAATGAAGTCAAAATCAAGAACTCAGTGGTAATTTCTAGAAAACCAATTTTATTCCAGTCTTCAAAGAGCCATGTAGAAGATGAAAGTGGATATAGAGGGGTCCTTGATGAGGGCTACATAGTCATACACAGGCCCTATGAAAATTAATTCAGACTCCATGGAGAAAATGGGTTAATAGCCAAAAGCTGTCACAGGTCTCAGTTTGGAATAGCTGGATAAGAGGCTGACAACAAATTTATTAACACCAGTATAAATGAACCTACTTCGAAACATTTTATTTCCCCTTCAGAAATTGCCCACACTAGACACTGTATTTGTTTAAACTAAAGTTCTTTGTTGTTCCCCATTCAGATATAAAAGTGTACTGAAGTAATTTTTTTGTTACTAAGAAGGCGTAATGGAATAGGGTCAGAGTTGGTTAGGAGAATGGAAGGTTTAGTGGCTCTCTGTGAAAACCAAGATCAGAAGCTTTGCCTCTGACTCCAGCTTCTGACTTCAATCCGGCTGTTCATTACTGGGTCTTCTCCCTGCCCTCTATCTTGTCCAAAATGGATTATCATCTTCAGGGCATTATTATGCTTCTTTTTTTAACTTTTTTAAATCACATTAACTTTCCTCCATAAAAGAAAACTCTTGCTGACATAAATGTTTGATTAGAAGCTTTCATATATTTCAATATGAAATGTTCCCTCTCAACCAGGGCTCATGAAATATGCATCAAACAAGTTCTTTATACAGCATAAAACAAATTTCAATGCTCTTCTTCGAATAAAATAGTAACAATTTTAGACTATCTCTAATTCTTATAATCGGCTTCAGGCGGTAGCTGTTATAGCCCATGAATATATAAGCAAATTTGGATTTTCAGTAAACTGATCCTGCCAGCCCTGTGAATCCAAAGATAATTTTTTTTTGTCTTTTGGTCAAATTATCACACTAGGTGACATTTACCTGGGTGATTTTTCAGTCATCTCACTTATAAGATTTTGCTAAACAATTCTTGATAATCTACCTTATTAATAATAACCTTAGTTCTCAATTACACTAAAAGTCCTGGAGCTAGGATTCACCCTTCAGACCTCTTCAGCACTCAGGTAATCTATTCTGATGCCAGAATCTTAAACGTCACTTTTGGGAATATAACTGGGCATTTACATTTTTAGCCCAGACCATCTTTTGAACTCCAGATTCACAGATCCAGTCACCTATTCAACATCTCTGTTTGAGATACTAAGGCTTAATATATCCCAAATTACACTCTAGATTTTTTTCACCAAAA
Organism: Cebus imitator; assembly: GCF_001604975.1. NCBI lineage: Eukaryota > Metazoa > Chordata > Mammalia > Primates > Cebidae > Cebus > Cebus imitator. The sequence goes on along the minus strand of NW_016107780.1, from coordinate 596,649 downwards.
CTTTCTCTCCTCTCAATATTCTCTGATTCAGAATATGGGAACTCTGTTTGAAATTCAGGCAAAAATATTTGGGGACATCTTTGATCCTGAATCTTCTCCTTTTCTTATCCAAACCATCATTATATCTTGCCAATTCCTATTTGGAAAAAGCCCTAGAACCTGACCACTTCTCCCCAGTCCAAACCCTGCACATCTCTTCCTGAATTGCAATAACACTTTTTTTTCTTTTTTCTTTTTGAGACAAGGTCTTACTCTGTCACCTAGGCTGGCTGGAGTGCATTGGCGCAATCTCAGCTCACAGCCGCCTTGACCTCCCCAGGTTCAGGTGATTCTCCCACCTGAGCTTCCCAAGTAGCTGGGACAATAGGCATGAACTACCATACCTGGCTAATTTTTGTATTTTTTTGTAGAGACGGGATTTCATCATGTTGCCCAGGCTGGTCTCAAACTCCTGGAATCAAGCAATCCCACCTGCCTTGGCCTCCTAAAGTGCTGGGATTACAGGTGTGACCCACCTCACCAGGCCCTAAATTGCAATAACCTCTTAACTTGTGTTCTTGCTTTTCTCATGCTGCACACAGCAGACAAAATAAACATAAGTCAGATCATAATATTTGTCAACTCAAAATACTCCAGTGTCTCTTGATTGCTCTCAGAATAAAAATTCATTAACCCAAATGCCCATTAATGATAGACTGGATAAAGAAATGTGGTACATATATACCATGCAATACTATGCAGCCATAAAAAAGGAATGAGATCATGTTCTTTGCTGGTACGTGGTTGGAGCTGGAAGCCACTATCCTCTGCAAACTAACACAGAAACAGACCAAACACCGCATATTCTCACTCATAAGTGGGAGCTGAACAATGAGAACACATGAACATGGGAGTGGGGAACATCACACACTGGGGCCTGTCAAGGGACAAGAGGGAGGAAGATCATCAGGAAAAACAGCTAATGCATGCTGGGATTAATACCTAGGTAATGGGTTGACAGGTGCACCAAACCACCATGGTACAGGTTTACCTATGTAACAAACCTGCACAGCCTGCACATGTATCCTGGAACATAAAATAAAATAGAATAAAAAAGTTTGCAACAGCCAATCTTCTCTGTATACACTGACATCTCGCTGCTGCTCTTACTTCACCTACTTCTAAGCTCCCACTTTTTTACTCTGCTCCAGCCACTGGTCTCCCTGCTGTTTTCTGACCAAACCAAGCGTGTTCCAGCTTCATGGCATTTGTACTACTGTTCTCTGCCTTAATTCATTTAATCCACAAAATAACCCTATTGGATAACTACTATAAACACCCTTACTTAGAATGTTTACTGAGAATTTAAAAGCAAATTCTCAGGTCCCATTTGGACGTAGGACTCCATCATCTGTGCTTTAACAAGGGCTTCCAATGATTCTGATGCATAATAAAGTTTAACAACTACTACAATATCTGGAGACATTTTTTATTCTTGCTACAGTGGAGGGAAGAGGAGAAGGCTGCTAGTATCTAGTGGCCACAGGTGCTGCTAAACATTGTATAATTCACAGAACATCCACCACAGCGAAGATGATCTGGCCCAAAATGTCAATAGTGCTGAGGCTGAGAAACTCTGCTGTATTGTCTAGACCAGGCTCCTCAATCTCTTTGTTTATTATCATCTACCTAAGGAACCTTAGATATTTACTACCCCCTATAAAACTTTAATACCACAGATATACAGTGTACTGCTTATGTTCTGTAATCCTTTGGAGTGCCTAAAATCATGATAATATCTAAGACATTTTTGTGCTTCAAAAACCAATTTGTACTCCCATTTAGAATGTATGGCCTACCAATAACTAGAATCAAGCTTTAGCGTAGCTTGTGCAAAGCGGTCCTATGTGAAGAAAGACATATTCTCTAGCAGACCTTCATCACTCAACTAATATGTAATAGTAAGAAATTGGGAAAATAGTTTGAATAGGCTGTCAGATTGGGGCCTGAGAGTTTATTGACATAGGGGTACTCTCCCTTGACATTATGGTACTCTCCCTTGACATTATGGTGGCCTTAGAGTTTGAATATGATGATGACCTATAGTAATCAAGGTTGAAATGCATAACTGCCTTGGTAGGGTAATGAGGAAAGGATCCGAAAGGTGAGCAAGTCAAAACGAAATCAGAAGTCCAACAGCTAGCCGTGTTCCATAAAAGGGTCTGAACGACACCCCTTTCACTAAAGCAATAAGGAGCTGAGTGACAAAGATATGAGATTCAATGAGAAGCTTCACGATCTCCTGTAAGCCAGGGTGATGGTAGAAAATAATCTTTGAAAACAGGCTTCCTAGTACCCATGAGAATAACAGGATTCTGATGGGCATATTTTATTGCCAGGGAAAATGGAGCAGCAAGGCCAGAGAGGAAACCAGGAGGTCTTGACCACATGGATTTGTGACAATGGCTGATAAATCATGGTGTTTCATGGAACAAGATGAATAGGCAGCCAGTAAGGGCACTTCTTGACTTAGCTATAGCAACAACAAAACATTAAAGATTCTTGAGGACAGGGTTGATGTAATGACAAGTTATCATTTCTGCCAGTTTCCAAATCTGAGCTAGTTATTGAGTCCATCACTTAAAGATGAGGTCCACTTTAAAAAGTACCCTGAAATGCCACAGCAAGTATATGCAAAAATATTCTTCCAATTCTTCCTCATAGAAAACTATGGCCATTTAACAGAATAATTATATACTGGAAGAGGGATAATATCCAGATATTTTGAGGGCTATGATAGAGAGTTTGAGCTGACACTGTTACCAGGAGACCCAAAGTACCACGATAACTCCTGTTAGAGTGGGGACCTATGGAGACCAAGGCCATCATACAGCGTGTCTAACAGACTTTTCTGTCATCATTTCTCCAGGTGATTAGTGCAGCTGGCAGAACGCTCATAGTTTTTTCAATCTGTGAATTAAGATCCATTATGATGGGAAAAGTCAAATGGAATCCCTGGAACTTCCCTTGAAATAGTAAATCTTTAAAATTCAATTTTCTGGGGTAGAATTATAGAAACTAGCATCAACTTCAGTGATTGAAAGTTTAATTCACTGATATGGTCATTTAAAAATCCAGATAAATCATGGCAGATGATGGTAAGCCATTATAAGCCAGCTGTAGTACCAGTCATATCTCCTGTACCAAATTTCACATCCTGACTAGAAAATATTTACCTAGCTCTGACACTGGATGCGTAGTTGATCTGAGCAGCACATTTTTTTTTAAATTTAAGCTTTTTGTATTCATCTGGGATAAACATTTACTTTTTTGCCCCAGCTTGGTAAACAGGAAATGGCAATTACTCTGTTTGTCCTTGTAAGACACATGCATGCCAAAAGGTTGAGATAAACTCTATAAAGATCTAAAAAACTTCTGGTTTGGTGAAGTTTTCAGAGGTATGATTTTCTTGGGAATTTGAAATATTCTCTCTAAAGAAAAAGCCAAGTTCATAAACATCATAACTCCTGCAACCAGGCACAGCACCGAAAGAATTTTTTGCCCTGAATTTTGGGGGCAACATATTTCATACTTGGAAATACTATTCCAACCCATTTATTTGGTGACTTAGAAAACTACCAGTTTTGTGTTGATCCTACAGCAAGAGAGGATGTGCAGTGAAAGCTTCACATTCTTTCAGGCCAGCAGATCCAACAGTATCAAGATACCTGTGGTAGATATGGACATTGTGTGGAGTCTCTCTGTCAAGCCCAGGACACGTTCTATAGCATAGATTTTCTAAGATTCTAGGGCAAGGCCATGCATTCTGTAGCACTGATCACTTGCCAATAGAAAAGGACTATCTGGCATGCTACTGAGCCCTAGCAGAAACTAATCATAGTTAAGTGAGCATGCAACTGGAACCACCCACCATGAAAAGGGTATTGTCAAAACTACCAATCATGAGATCAGGGAGGCATAGCAGCAATCTGTCATACAATGAAAAAGAGAGTCAGGATTGGGCCCGAGTAATCCGAAGGTCAAAACTAAGATAGAAAAAGAAGAAATACAGACCTTCTTATCACATACTTCTATTGTGTAAGAACAGCCATAGTACTGGCCAACAGTAAGGGGTATCTGCAATGAGTAGAAGAGGAGGAAGATAATATATATCAATTACTTGTCAGTACCAGCTGCCACAGCAACAACTGTCTCTTATTCCATGAAACCTTCACTTATAAGTCTTTCTTAGAGATGATTATAGGCTAATCTCTTGAAGAGTCATTAACAGAATAAACTTTTACAGAAAGGCATGAACCAATCTGAGGAGAGATGTTGATGCCATGTCCCAGAATCTCTGTCTACTCAGATTACCTACAGTTGTAATGGAGATGGTTCCTTAAACACAGAAAGCTCCCTACCTCAAGTGCTGATTCCTTCTGCTTTTCTGGCTGAGGGCTTTCTTCAGGACCACAAAGCTTACTGGACCTATATACAGGGTATGGCTGAAAGACAGGTAACTCTAAACCAAAGAAGGATGAGAGTGAATGTATAAATAAATCAGCTTTCTCTTCCATTGGTGAGACAATACTGAACATACTACATGGTTTCTCAAAAGATCCCCAGAGAAATTGAGTTCCAATTGTCAACACAAGTAACCAACTCAATCATGCTTTCTTTATTGGCTTTCCTCCTTTCTATTTCCCCACACACTGTGCTTTCTGGGATTACTTCCTGAATAAAATATATGTAATGACGTCATTCTCTTAGGGTCTGATTTATGTAAGCACAAACTAAGAAAGTGTCTTTCCTGCCTTAACACAACCAAGTATTTTTATGACTAGATTTTTCCTTAGTTATAGCTAAGGAAAATGTTCTAGGAGAAGGTCAGAAATATAGTGTAGGCCCAGCTCAGCACCTAAATGTAGATAGTTTTAATGAAACTTTCATAGACTATTTTTGTATCACATGTCTTCAAGATTAGTTCTATAGACATGCGGATCCTAGTCTCTGACATTTTGCCTTTGAAACTGTAAAGTTTAAGCTACCATTTAGCATAAAGAAAAAATGTTAAATGTTCCAAGAACTATTACCATGAATTTGAGAAGGCTATGCTTTGGAGAACAAAAAGACTTATCTTGCTTTCTGTACATCTTTGTTTCAGTCATTTTAGGAAGTATGTCATTATCTGTGGGGAGTGGCCTTTCCAAAGCCAACAGAAAATGGAGACCACTTTAAATTTTCATTAGCTTCACCATGCCTCATCCTGCTTGTCATACTGCTTGCCTGCTATTAGAGGGCAATTACTTGATAAACTCTTTTAGAGGAATGAAAATTATAAATGATGTTCACTTAGTGGCAAATTAAAAATCTGACCTCATTTTAGGCCCAGAGTTCTTGCTACAGGAAAAGTCTAGAGAGAGGTTAGCGGCATCTCCTCAAGATGGAAAGAAGCTAGTTCCTGGTGGGACAGAACACTGTAGAAAATTCTAAATGACATCTTTCTCTCAAAACATCTGACATTTATTTTGTTATTCTCATTCTTCATGTAAGTAACCCTTGCATTGATTTTTAGATTATTTAAACTAACTTCTAATGTTAAAGTGACAAGACTTTACTTTATATGAGAAAATGGCTAAAATACATTTTCATTCTGTCACTAACTTAAACATACTTATTTGGGTTTGCAAATCATCATTTTTACTTTTATGTGACTTTCTGTGGCTCCTTGAGAATACTGCCCACAGATTTTACTATTGAATTCTGTGCCCATACTGACATCCCTTCTTTTTAAGGCATAATAAATAGAAATAGCTAAGCCAAACGACAGCAGAGGAATCAAACTCAAAACTGTAGGAAGACTTTTCAGAATCTGCTCAGATAAAATAAAAACATTGCTCCACCAAGTTGGACAGATGCTATGAACCATTAACATGTTTAGACTTCAGGAAAACCCATTAAAGTGTTTGTTGCTTGCTTAAACTTGTCTAGAGGACTCAGAATTAAACACATACAAACAATGAATAGCCACTTCATTTGAGAGGCAGGCACTATACACCCAGAGAAGGAAATTAAATCAGGATGAGATTGAATGAACAAACAATATGTGCAAGATGTATGCCATCACTGGGGAGATTCCTTAAAGAGACAGCACTCCTAATCCCACAAAAATTATATTTACCATGTGCCCAACCAACTTCTCTGCTCCTCCCAGTACTTCTAGTCAACTAAATACAAGAAAGACCATTTCATTTGGAGTAGGATTTCTGAGCCAGAGTCTCATTCTAGATGTTATTTTTTAAGGCAGTGACCCAAAATCTCAGCACTGGCATAGACTGGCGATTATAGCAACAGCTCGAGCCAAGCTAGAGAGGCTGAAGTGATAGCACATCTGCTCTGACTTTAAAGCCAGCTTTCATTCCTGATACTACGTCCTCAGAGAGCGGAGTGGGAATGCTTAAATCTGGTACCACATAAATTAATTAAAGTAGGCTAGTTACAAATAAACTCATCTAATCTGATACACCTCCATTTTTGTTAGAAAATGAAAATAAATTAGCAGTGGTATTCAGTTCTGTAAAATATGTTATTCATGTTTACGAGTTTTTAATATTTTAATGTTGCATAGTTGCAATTCATATTTTTCACATATTTGAAAAATTATTGTCTCTATTTATTAGGTCAATCTGCATAAATGAGCTAACAAGGGAAAAATTGTTAGTGATACTTTTATCCAAGAATGAACTGAAATGGAGCCCCCTAATTTGTACCTTCCTAGCTGTACAACCATGGACAAATCACCTAATCCCTTGAGGTCTCAGATGCCTTGTTTTTGAAGAGAGGAGACTGTCCTAGGTCATTTGTATGGGCCCTTCCAGGTCTACCACTCTGTGATTAGTCAATAATTACACATTTCTTATTTTGACATCAGATTTTGTTATTGCATTGTATTCCAAGGCAGAGACAGAAGTTTCTTTATAAAAATGAAAACACAGAATTAAATGTGCATCCAGAAATATCTGCTTAGAATTATTTCCATTTGGTTTTGATTCAGAACAAACCATTCAGATTTTCTAGTTAGAGTTATAATTCAAGAGAGGCATAACTCATAGCTACATTTTTGCCACTATGTGCCTGGCACCATGCAATGTACTTTACACATATTGGCTCATTTGATCTGCATGACAACTCTGTGAGGATATCAACTCGGAAAAAAATGAAGAACTCATCATTTATCTTGTATAAAAAAAAGTGACTGAGGCCAGAACAGCTGGCTCCAAAGCCCATACGCTTCAGCGCTGCATTACAGTGACTTAATTAGGAAAAAGAAGACAGCACTTACACTGGCATAGCCTTTCAGCAGGAAAGCCCAGAAGATTGTTTGGAAAAGTGTGTGTTGGTATTTCCCAAGGAGCAAAGAAGTACTAATGGATGTGCAGCAAACTCATGACAAACATCCTTGATGACCTACTATTTAATGTTCTCTCAATACAGAATGAGTGAGTGATTGCTTTAAGGACAGAAAATATGTCTTATTTTAAAATTTATTTTTATTTTTTATTTTTGTGAGTACATAGCAGGTGTATATATTTATGAGATACATTAGATGTTTTGATATAGGCATGCAATGTGAAATAACCACATGATGGTGAATGGGGTATCTATCCTCTCAAGCATCTATCCTTTGAGTTACAAATAATTCAGTGACACTCTAAGTTATTTAAAAATGTACAGTTAAGTTATTGACTAGAGTCACCCCTGTTGTGCGGTCAAATAATAGGTCTTACTCATTCTGGAGATTTTTTGTACCACCCCCACTACCATCACCTCCACCATCCCCCCACCACCCAACCCAGCCTCTGGGAACCATCCTTCTATGCTCTATGTCCTTGAGTTCCATTGTTTTGAATTTTAGATCCCACAAATAAGTCAGAACATGTGATGTTGGTCTTTCTGTGTCTGGCTTGTTTCATTTAACACAATGGCCTTCGGTTCCTTTAATGTTGTTGCAAATGACTAGATCTCATTTTTTATAACTAAATAGTATTTCATTGTGTATATGTACTACATTTTCTTTATCCATTCATCTGATGATGGACACTTATGTTGCTTTCAAATCTTAGCTGCTGTAAACAGTGCAGCAATAAACATAAGGGTGCAAATATCTCTTCAACATACTGATTTCCCTTGTTTGGGTATATGTCCAGCAGTAGGATTGCTAGCTCTATTTTTAATGTTTTGAGTAACCTCTGGACTGTTCTCCATAGTGGCTGTACTCATTTACATTTCCAAGAACAGGTTATGAGGGGTCCCCTTTTTCCACCTCCTTGTCAGGATTTGTTAATGCCTGTCTTTGGATATAAGTTATTGTATCTTGGTTGAGATGAGATCTCATTGTAGTTTTGATTTACATTTCCTTGATATTAAATGATGTCAAGCACCTTTTCATATGCCTGTTTGCCATTTGTATGTATTCTTTTGAGAAATATATATTCAAATCTTTTGCCCATTTTTTGATCAGATTATTAGATTTTTCCCTTTAGAGTTGTTTGAGCACCTTATATTCTGGTTATTAAACTCTTGTCAAATGGACAATTTACAAATATTTTTCTTTCATTCTGTGGGTTGTCTCTTCATTTTATTGATTGTATCCTTTGCTATATAAATGCTTTTAAACTTGATGTGATCCCATTTGTCCATTTTTGCTTTGGTTGCCTATGCTTATGGGGTTTGAGAAACTTTGCCCAGACCAAAGTTTTAGATATTTTCCCCAATGTTTTCTTGGAATACATTGAGGTCTTAGATTTTAATCCATTTTTATTTGAGTTTTGCATATGATGAGGGATAGAAGTCTAGTTTCATTCTTTTGCATATGGATATCCAAGTTTCCCAGCCCCATTTCTTAAAGAGGCTATCTTTAACAAAGGCCTTAGAAATTCTGCCTTAAGACTACAGTATCAGATCCAGCTCCTACCCAAGAGTTTCCAGCCTACCAGCCTGCCCTACCGACTTGCCATCCATAAGTAACTCCACAAAATGAATACATACACACACACACACACACACACACACACACACACACACACACACATACACACACACACACATTTATAAATTATTTTCATTGAGGGAGATGATAGAACTAGTCTTGCAGTATTTCAGACTTAATAAGCTAAATTCCAGTTGTCAAGATAAAGACAACAAGAAAGAAGGCTAGTCTAGGTAGAAAGAATGACTACTTTACTTGTAGACATCTTGAATTTCAGATACAGTCATGAATCACGTAATGACAGGGATATGTTATAAGAAATCCCTTGTAGGTAACGCTTTCATTTTGCAAACATCATAGTGTAGTTATACAAACCTAGATTGTATAGCCTAATACGCACCTAGGCTGTGTGGTATAGACTACTTCTCCTAAGCTACATACCAGTACAACATGTTACTGTACAGAATAGTGTAGGCAACTGTAATACAATGGTATTCGTGTATCGTAACTTATGAACATAAAAAAGATACAGTAGAAATATAATGTAAAACATAAAAAATGATAGACTTGCTATGACATTTACCATAAATGAAGCTTGCAAGACTAAAAGTTGTTCTGGGTGAGTCAGTGAATGGGTGGTGAGTGGCTATGAAGGCCTAGAACACTACTGTACACTACTGCAAACACTATAACACTGTGGACTTTAATAACACTGTACTCTTAAGGCTACACTAAATTGTATATTACATATATATATAATTGCACTTTAGGTTCTGGGGTACATGTGCAGAACTTGCAGGATTGTTGTAGAGGTACATGCATGGCAATGTGGTTTGCTGCCTCCATCCCCCTGTCACCTATATCTGGCATTTCTTCCCATGTTATTCCTCTCCAACCTCCCTACCCCCTGCTGTCCTTCCCCTATTCCCCAACACCCCAACAGACCCCAGTGTGTGATGCTTCCCTCCCTGTGTCTATGTGTTTTCATTGTTCAACACCCACCTATGAGTGAGAACATGTGGTGTTTGATTTTCTGTTCTTGTGTCAGTTTGCTGAGAATGATGGTTTCCAGATTCATCCATGTCCCTACAAAGGACACAAACTCATTTTTTTATGGCTGCATAGTATTCCATGGTGTTTATGTGCCACATTTTCCTTGTCCAGTCTATCATCAATGGGCATTTGGGTTGGTTCCAGGTCTTTCCTATTGTAAACAGTGCCACAGTGAACATACGTGTGCATAGGCTACACTAAATTTATTTTAAATTTTTTTCTTTCTTTCTTCAATAACCAACTACTTAGATCACTATGTTTCTTTTACTTCATAAACTTTAATTTTTAAAACTTTGACTCTTTTGTAATAACATTTAGCTTAAAACACACTTCCCACAGCTGTACAAAATATTTTTATATCCTTATATCATAATATTTTATTCTATTTTTAAAGATTTATTTTTGGCTTTCCAACTTGGACCCAGCAGAAAGCCTCTGGCAAAGAAGATTGGCAAGAAGAAAGAGGGCCATTCTGCCATCAATCAGGTGGTGACCCAAGAATATACCATCAACATTCACAAGTGCATCCATGGAGTGGGTTTGAAGAATTGCACCCCTTCAGCACTCAAAGAGATTCAGAAATTTTCCACAAAGGAGATAGGAACTCCAGATGTGCACATTGATACCAGGCTCAACAAAGCTGTCTGGGACAAAGGAATAGGGAATGTCCCATACCAAATCCATGTGCAGTTGTCCAGAAAATGTAATGAGGATGAAGATTCACCAAAAAAGCTCTATACTTTAATTACCTATGTACCTGTTACCAGTTTCAAAAATCTATAGACAGTCAATGTGGATGAGAACTAATCGCTGATGGCCAAATACATCAAATAAAGTTATAAAATTGCAAAACATTTGTTTTTGTTTACTTTTTAAATTTATTTGTTAAAACTAAGACACTAACTCACACATTAGCCTAGTTCTACACAGGGTCAGGATCAACATTACTCTCTTCCACCTCCACATCTTGTCCCACTGGAAGGTCTTTTAGTGCAATAACATGCATGAAGCATTAATCTACTATGAAAACAGTAACTTCTTCAGGACTTAAGGACCTGCCTGAGGTTATTTTATACTTAACTTTTTTTAGTAAATAGAAGGAGTACACACTAAAGAAACAATCAAAAGCATTGTGTAGTAAATTTATAAACTAATAACAACCATTTACTCTCAAGTATTATGTGCTATATATTTTTGTTGTTGTTGTTAAAAACTAAGACACAAACACACACACATCAGCCTAGGCCTATCCAGGATCATCAAGACACCAATGGGCAACAGGAATGTTACAGCTCAATTATAATCTTACGGGACCATTATTATACATGCAGCCTGTTATTGATGAAAATGTTATTATGCACCACAGGATTGCATATGGAAAATTCCAGCAGATATACTAAGGAGGTAGATAGAAACTCGAGTTTTAGGTTCGTAAGCAATTCTAGTCAAAACATTATATTCAACCACAGTAAATGTAGTTTCTGGCTGCATAGATAGCACATATAACCCATAGAGGCTGAAATTTACACATTACAACTCATGTATAAAAGAAATGTCTAGCTCTAATTATTGTCTGAACATAACTTACCTTCAATTTCACCCTAAATTCAAAATTTGTCTAGTAAAGATAATTCACTGTCTTCCCATTTAACGCTGTTTCTTCTTGGATAAATAGCCTCTCAAATCAGAGTTGAAACCTCCTGTCAAAGCTGTCCCCTCCCTCTTCTAACTTTTCTTTCCCTAGAGCACCTGGATAAAGGTAAAAGTTTAAGTATCACCATGACAATAAGAAGGGGAAAGAGAGAGGGTTTCTGTGGCCCACAAGGTGTCCTCTAGATTCTAGCTCCCTTTCACTGAGACATCATCTTCCTGCCTTGTTATTGGATATTCTACGCTTTTGTGTGCTTATAAATGAGCTAGATTTACTCAGGAGTCTGATAAATCTGGAATTAAACATTAGGTAAGTCATGTAATAGCTGCAGGTCTTTGGGGAAGCTGCTTAACTTGACTAATTTTATCGCACTGCAAAATAAAGTTCTTTCCTACTTTTTAGGGTATAATGAAGGAAACCAATTGACTAATAGAGGTCCTCTTCCTACCATAACCATCTATGCAATAGCCATGACTAGTGACAAACTCTCATGCATTAAACAGACAGCACTCTCCCTATCAGAAAAACATGTGATAATAAAAAAGCTTCTAAGTTATTTTCTTCAACAGAACCTCTATAAAAGTACTAAGATTTACATACTGCACTGCTTAACACTTTCTTGTGGTTTTCTATAACATTCGTGTGTGTGTGTGTGTGTGTGTGTGTGTGTGTGTGTGTGTGTGATGGAGTCTTACTCTGTTGCCCATGCTGGAGTGCAGTGGCATGATCTCAGCTCACCGCAAGCTCATCCTCCCAGGTCAAAGTGATTCTTCTGACTTAGCCTCCCAAGTAGCTGGGACTACAAGTGCCAGCCATTTTTGTATTTTAGTAGAGACAGGGTTTCACCATATTGGCCACGCTGGTCTCGAACTCCTGACTTTGTGATTCACCCACCTCAGCCTCCCAAAGTACTAGGATTACAGGTGTGAGCCACCGCGCCTGGCCTCTTTTTTTAAAATCATTCTTTACTTTTTATTTACACACAATACTGATAAAATGAAACAAATTAGTCATTTCTTTGCAGAATTTTGTAACATTCTTCAAATACACGATGAAGAGCGGAGAAAACTATGAAGAGACTAAATCTCTTAGCAGACAAACTTTTGTCCACAATCCCATGGCCTAGTCTGAAAGACATTTTTAGAAGACAAACACTTTTAGGATGAGTAGATACACGGAACCTTAAAGGTTTCATTAGAGGACTTCACCTGGGTGGTTCAGCTGCCAAAGGCTGACTTCAATGGCACTCATCTGCTAAGCAAACCAAATGAAGTCCAATCACTTAATAATAAAGTGTTCTCTTTCTTTTATCTCACAGCTCTTCTACAGATTAAGCAAGATTCTTTTTATGGCAATCAGTAATTAGCAAATCATACAAGAGACATCTGTGGCATGAGTCATGAAGTCACAGCAATGACATCTTCAAGACATCCTAGTGCATCTCAGTGTTTTCTGAAATCGATTCTAGGGGTATCTGCTGATGGCTAACTGAACATCTTCAGTTTCAAAACACCTACCAGGTAAAGGAAAGAAACATCAAAGAACACAAAGAGGGGTGTGCTTTCTCAGGAAGCATGATTCTCATATGTAATAAACATTTTAAAAATTAGAAGAACTATGGTTGTTTAGTTGCTGCTAACCAATGTTGTTTTCTGAGAGCATGTCTTGCCTGCATCAGCATCATAGCTGCCGAAGCATTTTTAAATAAGGATGAGAGTGGAATTGGGTTCCAGGCTTGAATGAACTAAAACCCACTATACGATACAATTATAATATCTTATTTTGATGGTAAGTACAGCCCTAGATTTTCTTGCCCAACCTCATTCATATTATTAGACTAGCACTTTCCAAATGCAATTCAGAACCTGCCATCCAAACATTTTGAAGGGAGAATTTTCCACAGTAATAAACTGTCGCTTTTTTCTATGTGAAAACACCAAATATCTCCCACCAGAAACATAACTCTGTTTGAATCTTTCAAAGTAATTTACTCTTGTTCTTTTATTCTCTTCTGCTCCCCTGTATATTTTGAGCTATTTTCTTCCTTCTCAAGCCATCAGTTTTATCAGTTCCTTCATATGAATTTAACACTGAGCCTGGCAGTTTTCTGCAAGCAAAGCAGAAGATACAGAGGCAGTCAATTGTCTGATTAAGGTGATTGTATTAAGGTCCAGTTAAATTTTCACTCTCACGTACTTTTGGTGTGGTTGCAGATTATAACAATAAGAAATTTTTTAAATGCAAAAATTCAATTTTAAAATGAAAAGGACCATGGGCAAAAAATTAAAATTGACACATCCATTAAGCTATTAATCTCAGTCTCTCACAGTCAAAAAAACAATAATAATTTCACACATCAAATTGGCAAGCAAAAATTTCTCTGAATTGTAAATAGTGAAATGTGCAAACTTATATGCTTGGGAGTAAGAATTCCTAAAATCTTAGTGTCATTATGATTTAGCACAAGTTTTAGTATCATTAAGGACCTTTATTTTTACCCTTGACCTCAGTAATTCTACATGTAGGAATTTATTCTAATAATCAAAGACATATAAAAATTTATTTTTATTATTTATAACAGGAAAAGAATAAAAAATTTAATGGTAAAGCAAATCATATTATATATATATATATATATATATATATATATATATATATAGGTTTTTTTTAATTCTGAAGTACATGTATAGAATGTGCAGATTTGTTACATAGGTAAACATGTGCCATGGTGGTTTAATGCACCTATCAACTCATTACCTAGGTATTAAGCCTTGTATGCATTAGCTCTTTTTCCTGATACTCTCCCCACAACAGCCCTGCTCCAACAGCCTCCCTTATGTGTTGTTCCCCTCCCCGTGTCCATGTAGTCTCATCGTTCAGCTCACACTTATAAGTGAGAACATGTGGTGTTTGGTTTTCTGTTCCCACATCAATTTGCTGAGTTTAATAGCTTCCAACTTCATCCATGTCTCTCCAAAGGATATAATCTTGTTACTTTTTATGGCTGCATAGCATTCCACAGTGTATATCTAGCACATTTTCTTTATCCAGCCTATCATTGATGGGCATTTGGGTTGATTCCACATCTTTGCTATTGAGAATAGTGCTGCAGTGAACATATGTGTTCATGTATCTTTATAATGGAATGATTTATATTCCTTTGGGTACATGCCCAGTAATGAGAATCCTAGGTCAAATGGTATCTTCAGTTCTAAATCTTTGAGGAATCACCACAGTGTCTTCCACAATGGTTGAACTCATTTACATTCCTACCAACAGTGTAAAAGTGTTCCTATTCCTCCTCAACCTTGCCAGCATCCATTGTTTCTAAACTTTTTAATAACTGACATTCTGACTGGCGTGAGATGGTATCTCATTGTGGTTTTTATTTGCATTTCTTTAATGATCAGTGATGATGAGCTTTTTTTCATATGTTTGTTGGCCGCTTGTATGTCTTCTTTTGAAAGCTATTTGTTCATGTCCTTTGCCCATTTTTAATGGGGTTGTTTTTCTCTTGTAAATTTGCTTAAGTTACTTATAGACTCTAGATATCAGACCTTTGTCAGATGGGTAGATTACAAATATTTTCACCCATTCTGTAGGTTGTCCATTTGCTCTGATGATAGTTTCTTTTGCTGTGCAGAAGCTCTTTAGTTTAAATAGATTCCATTTGTCAATTTTTGCTTTTGTTGCAATTGCTTTTGGCGATTTCATCATAAAATGTTTGCCATTCCTATGTCCTGAATGGTATTGACTAGATTTTCTTCTAGGATTTTTATAGTTTTGGGTTTTACATTTAAGTCTCTAATCCATCTTAATTTTTGCATAAGGTGTAAGGAAGGGGTCCAGTTTTAACTTTCTGCATATGGCTAGCCAGTTCTTCTAGCGCCATTTGTTAAATAGAGAATCCTTTCTCTATTGCTTGTTTTTGACACGTTTGTCAAAGATCAGATGGTTGCAAATGTGTGGTTTTACCTCTGAGTTCTCTATTCTGTTCCATTGGTCTATGAGCCCGTTTTTGTACAAGTATTATCCTGTTTTGATTACCGTAGCCTTAGAGTATAAAGTCAGAATTGCTCTTCACCCTAACTGTAGTTGCTGTCCCCAGTGCCAAATATAGAGGGTATAAGAAGTTCCTAGGGTTGTCCAAACAGATGCTGGCAATGATAGAAACCATGTTGCTGGAATCAGGTGTCCCTGTCCTGATAAGTCCAGCAGGCCTTTGCAGAAGTCAAGAATGTCATAGAGGTCCCAGGCATCAGAGTCTGGCCTGGTCATCCTGGGCCTCAAAAATCTCTCAAACACAAAGGCCTGGCATAGAATGTACTGATTCTCTCTCTTCAGTTTACCCTCTAGGAAGCTGATGGCTGCCCAGGCCATGTAGTCTTCCCTTCTCAAGACATACACTGGTTGACCACAATCTTGGGTATGTTAAGGGAAAATTTACCAGAGGTGGCAAGTTGCTGGATAACTACAAGATGCTCACAGAAGGTCCGGAGTTTGGGAAACAGGTAAGGGGTCAAGGCTGACTGAGTCTGGAAGCCCAAGGGTCTTCAAGAATTGTGCCACTTCACAATAAAGCCAAATCTGGACCATACTTTGGCAAACAGAGTCCTTGAAGTTCTCCCTGGAAGCTGCTGAGATAGGTTTTCTGGTCCTTTAAATATAGTGCTCACGAAGATACCCAACTTAGGGTCGAACCTCAGGACTGTCCAGGGAGTCTAGTTGCAAAGTAGCCAAAGCTTCTGAGGAAACACAGGCACACCGCAGGTTCATCCTGACTGCTGAATGGAGTTGGGTCCTGCCCTAAATCCACCCTCTCCTGGGAAGCCTGCAGGGGAGAGAGCTAGCATGGAGCAATGTCCTCAAGTAGTTGCAGCAACCTGAGAATGTTAGAACCTTTACAGCTCTGCAATTTGTCATGGACACGGTGGGATAGGCCCAGGCCTGGCTCCTGAAGGCCTCCCACAGAAAGAAGCAGGTTCAGCAGCACCAACAGGTGGTCCCACAGGCTACATGGGGTCTGCTAATGTGAGCTGAGGAGGCTGTGGTTGGTGCAGAGCCAGGCCAGCATCACCTTGATGGTGGGCCACAGTCCCTACACAGACAGAATCTTCAATTTCTTTTGAATGGTCTGGAGAGTATCGGGAAACTGGCCAATGGAGGCATTCCACCCCAAGTAGGAGCCAGTTGGAGGCCCTAACTCGAAAAAGCTGCTCATAGCATCCTTGTCCCTAGTGCCAGATGCACTGCCAGAGGCAGGGCTCAGCTGAGGCTGAGGCCTCAGAATACCATGACTGAAGATAAGAGCCAAGTGCAAGCCAGGTTTCACTTGGAGCTTTTGGCTCAATGGGGCTGACAGAGTGGCAGACACTGTTGTTTTCAGCAGATCTGAGAGCTGACTGAGAAGTTTAGATGCCCTCAATTTATCCCTAGGATAAATGCTTTACATTTAGAAGTGGCCCCACTTTCCTGTACTGCCTCTGGATTTGGAAAGGCAGTCTCTTCCTCATCAGTTGTATCTGAATGAGAGTCTCTGCTTCTTTCTGTGTGGACCTGTGAATCTAAGGATGTGTTTTCCTATTCATTTGTCTCATCCAACTCACAGCAAGCATGAAAATTAGCTTCTGAGTTGTAACCCTCACTAGAAACACAAGACAATCTGTGGCTTTTCTGAGATTTTCTGTGGTGGGGCCCAGGGCAGGGAGCTGGAAAGTCTTGTTGCTCCTCTTCAGACTTTTTACCCTGATTTCCATCACCAGAGACAGCCACCTCTGCAGCCAGCTTCTTTATCTGGATCTCAGCCTGGATTCATGCATCCACATGTTGAATGAGATGAGAGAAAGTCAAGGTGAAGAGGACTGCTGGCCTGTGCTGTTTCAAGCCTGTTTTCCTCAAGCTGTTCACATTGATGAGTCAAAGAAGCACTATGTAGAAGGTAAGAAGGTCAGGAAGCTGAGCATGATGCTCCGCTTAAGTCAGATGACATGACCGATAGGAAAGACAGAGACAAGAGTCTTCCAGAAGTAGCAGAACTAGCTATCAACCGAATTGTCATGAATTTCCCCTGAGGCTGCAGAAGGCTCTGAAGGTAGAGGAAGCTAATCAGTAGCCTTCGGTTATCCCAACACTGCCTCCTATTGGGAGACAGTTTCCTTCCCTGGTACATTTTCAGATGGCTGTACCTTTTCCCTGCATGATCAAAGAGCACTTTGAGGTTCCAAGATGCCCCTTTAAAAGGCACTTCTGAGTAGAGGCAGTGCCGATAGAAGTACAGGGCTCCCAACTGGTTGAAGGGCATTCCCTCGTGCAGAGCCACTGACAGTGCTCTGTAATAACATCTCTCTGCCAAGTTCTTGGTGACCAGAGGTAGAAAACTCACTCTGGTAGCAGAACACGTCTCTCAAGTACAGCAGGCAGTGATGGCAGGCCATTCAAGCCCAGGAGGCCTCTTCCTCTTAGGTGGGCCCTATTTTCTTAGAATCAAGTGGATGGTGCTGTGAGATCAATCTATATAGCTCTGTAACCTCAGCTCATAGTGATCCTAAAGGAATAGGAAGTGATGTTCATAGAATGTGAGGCTGCCCTTCAGATGAGTCCACAGGGGTGTTCCAGTGTTTGAAAGTGCTCATGTGTCAGAATGCTGGTCATTAGCAGCATGACAGCCTCGGAGTACATTTTCCTCTGTAACAGCTCTTCTGCCCTCCTCCTATAAGCCATGGTGTACTAGAACACGAGTTTAATTCAGACTTGCTGAAGCACATCCCTAAGGACCAGAATGTGAGGCTGGAGTGCTGCTTTGTGAACGTTTCCTTTTTGAAGAAACAGGTCAAGACACTGAGATGCCAAACTTCGAGTAGAGGAGTTCGGCATTCAGGGATTCTGCCTGGCTTCTCTCTATGGGCCTGGACTCTTTCCTGTGATGCTTACGTGAGCCTTCTGAGAAAATACAGAAACTACCTATGAATGCTCACCCACAGCGACTAAAAATAATCGTCATCACCAACAGAACAAAAAAGTGGGGATACATAAGGCCCCGTTAGAGATAGCAGGTAACTTCTGCTCCTCCTTCAGCTCTCAGTTAAAGTTACATGAAATGCTTCCCTTTCATACTGCACTGACCTCCTTGGGGTTTCTGGGACTCAACTGCTTCTGAATTTTTCTTGATTTTGTTTCTCCTACTATGGCACTTCTATTCAAATTATTTATCATTCTTTCTTATAAACTAGATCACAAAGTTCCCTGAGGACATGGTCTGAGCCATTTCACCATTGTGTCTTCAGTACTTATGTTTGATTCAAGTGAATGCTCAGTAAAGACCAGTAAATGATGGTCCTGCCAAATGTAAGTTCCTTAAATATAGTTATTAATTACGTGATCACAATGCATAAAAGGACTTCATTTTACTCTTTACTAATCATGTCTAACAGTGAGATAAAATTGTAGGTGATTTCCATAAACCATAATGCAAAAGAAAGTGGGAAAAAAAAAAACTCATACCAAAATTTAAGTTTAATCAATGTTGTAGGTTCTTTGGAGAATTCAACCTAGATTCTAGTTAAATATATTTATAATATAAATAATATTTAATGCAAAAGTTGTCAAATGTCTTATCCCTGAGTAGAATTTGCTTTTAGACTCTTGGGATAGAGGGAGAAGAGAAATATATATCTCGTAATATAAACAGAATTCATACAAAAGAAAATACAAAGAGTAAACACAAAATAGAAAATGTGTTGCTTTTCCTCATAATAAAAAAATAAAATTATAGCAAACTTGAAGTAACAATTTAATCATATCAAAGTATTCAAATATATTTGATACTCAAGGCCATGGTGAAACTTTATTATAGACTTACACAGCTGCTAGCATTAAAAGTTTCAAAATTATTCATTTATAAAAACAGTAACGTTCATGTCCTTTTACCCAACAACCCTACCTATAGAAATGATTCCTAAGGAAACACACTTAACAAAAGCCAAAGCCACATTAACAAAAGGTCTATTCTAAATGTGTCTTTAATAAGAAGGAAGGAAGGAAAGTAAAATTAACTTACCATTCTACAATGAATTAATTGCTTACTAAGTCCATTATATTTAATAACTAATGTAGACTCAGAAACCACAGGTACTTGGAAAAAGAGTGAAACACAAAACAATATATACATTGAAAAACTACATCTTCAAAAACTAAAATCTAATCTGTAAAAATTAAAAGAGGCTGGTGTGATAATGGCTGGTCCTCTCCCTACCAAAAGATCCTTGGTAATGTTGTTATTGATCATTCTTTTTTTTATCATTATAATTTCCAGTGTAATTCCAATGCTGTTTTCTTCCAGACTTATCTCATAAGCCTATCTAAACAGTGTATGATATGATATTCATAGATGTACTTTGCCAGATGCTAATAACTATATCTGATCATGATTTCTAAGTTTATTTGACAATGTGCAGCATTCTCAGAAATGAATACCAAAAAGCCTCCCAGCTACCAACCCATACAGCAAATAAGAGAAAAATCTCCTTCAGTTCTAGCCATGTGCAGAAAGCTGAAACTGGACCCCTTCCTGACACTTTACACTAAAATTAACTCCAGATGGATTAAAGACTTAAACATAAGACCTAACACCATAAAAACTCTAGAAGAAAACCTAGGCAAAACCATTCAGGACATAGGCATAGGCAAGGACTTCATGACTAAAACACCAAAAGCGAGAGCAAAAAAAGCCAAAATAGACAAATGGAATCTAATTAAACTTGAGAGTTTCTGCACAGCAAAAGAAACAATCATCAGGGTGAACCAGCAACCAACAGAATGGGAAAAAATTTTGCAATCTATCCATCTGACAAGGGCTAATATCCAGAATCTACGAAGAACTAAAGCAGATTTACAAGAAAAAACAAACAAACCCATTCAAAAGTGGGTGAAAGATATGAACAGATAGTTTTCAAAAGAAGACATTTATGAGGCCAATAAATATATGAAAAAATGCTCATCATCACTGGTCATTAGAGAAATGCAAATCAAAACCACATTGAGATACCATCTCACGCCAGTTAGAATGGTGATCATTAAAGTCAGGAGACAACAGATGCTGGAGAGGATGTGGAGAAATAGGGACACTTTTACACGTTGATCAGAGTGTAAATTAGTTCAACCAACTGTGGAAGACAGTTTGGCGATTTCTCAAGGATCTAGAATTAGAAATTCCATTTGACCCAGCAATCCCATTACTGGGTATATACCCAAAGAATTATAAAACATTCTATTATGAAGACACATGCATAGTGTATGTTCATCACAACACTGTTTACAATAGTTCATCGCAGACACTGTGTGTAATAGCAAAGGCCTGGAACCAACCCAAATGCCCATCGATGATAGACTAGACAAAGGAAATGTGGCACATATACACCATGGAACACTATGCAGCCATAAAAAACGATGAGTTCATGTCCTTTGCAGGGACAAGGATGAATCTGGAAACCATCATTCTCAGCAAACTGACAAAAGAACAGAAAATCAAACACCGCATGTTCTCACTCATAGGTGGGTGTTGAACAATGAGAACACATGGACACAGGGAGGGGAATGTCACACATTGGGGTCTCTTTGGGGATGGGGGGTCTAGAGGAGGGACAGCAAGGGGTGGGGAGGTTGGAGAGGGATAACATTGGGAGAAATGCCTGATGTAGGTGATGGGGGGATAGAGACAGCAAACTACCATGGCATGTGTGTACCTATGCAACAATCCTACAAGATCTGCACATGTATGCCAGAACTTAAAGTACAATTTAAAAAAAAAGAGAGAGAGAAATCCAAGCTATTTTTCCTCCAGAGCCCAAACTTTCTGGTATTGTCTAAATTTAATGTAGTCTGTTTGGTTTGCTGTTGTTGTTTTGTTTTATCATTCTTATTTATTTATTTATTTATTGGAATATTTTAACTTTTATTTTGGGTTCTGGTTTGTTATATAAACTCAAAACTTACTAGTTACTATAATTTATTAATCTACATTTTTGAATAACTGGCATAAAAGGAAAATTAGTAATTAATAACCTGCCGTAAAGCTTTGATTCAATAGCTAAATAGCCTTAAATATCTGCTACATAAGACTCATTTGGTTTTAGCAGAGCTAGAACAACATATAGAAATACCTATGATCTGTTTATTATTAGGGTGTGAAAAGTTGAGAAGAGGGCTGGGGGCAGAGAGAGACAGAGGATTTGGGGAGGAGGGCAAGGGCACAGTCAGAACACAGAGTTGAACCAGCAGTTTGGAGTTCACAATCTCCAAAGCAGCACAGAGGTCTTTCCTGGACAAGGAAATAAATATATATCCCAGCATTTCGCAGTTCTGAGAAAGCTGACTGAGGGAAGGGCAAGAACATACTGAATAGATATCTGGAGAAGATAGACCTGTGTTAGATTAAAATACACACACACACACACACACAAATTTTACTAAAAGAAAACTTAGTTTTCTCTCAAGCCTAGGAGTCAGATGTTAGAAGGCACAAGCTAGAGAGAAAAAGTTTAAGCCCTAAAATCTATTACAACATTTTAGGATAAATGGATTTCACTTGAAAGCAGATAAGAATAGGAACTGACTGAAGTCTTTTATACCAGCCTCTTCTTCTTTCCCCTCAAACTCTAAAACACCTAGTGACTTAAAAAGACAAAGTTTTTATGTAGCCCTACTGGGACCCTACCTGGGCAGCTGTGGAAAACCTGTTTGCAAAGCGTGTAGGCCTAGGCTCACTCAGGTTTGAACTGGGCTCACAATAGGAATGGAGACCTCCTTTCCGTCCCGAACCCCTTCTTTGCCAGCTCCAACTCAAGTACAGGCCCTCAGATATTAGAACAATTTTGTAATCCTCATAACCCTGAACTGGGTTGAAACATGGATGTAGATACACGTAGATTACATCAAACTTATTGACATAGGGTATACTAGAAGAAAATCAGTTCCAAAAGTGTGTTTTCAAGGGTTTGCCTAAATAATTCTCTGAGAACTACAAAGAAGCCTTAGGTAAAATAATTCACTCATAAATGTGATAAAATGAAGGTTTTCCAAACATAATCTTATCTCGTAGAGATCATTGAATTCAGGAAATTTCCTTCATTCAACATGTCCAGACAAAGCAGAAAACTGATTATCTTAAATCTATTTTATCATATTTTAATACATCCAAATAATGTTTTTGAATTTTTATCAATTCTCTGTTAAGTTTGGTGAACAACAGCAAGCCATGAATTATGGTCACTGCACTCAAAGGTCTTATGCACACAAAAACACCATAGGGTACACAAACCGTGGTACTCTGAACAAACATGAATGTAGCCTGGCTCCCTGCCCCACTTCATTCTAACACTAATGGCTAGGCCCATTTAATTACTAACTTCCAGGATCTCTTTCTTCTTTTAAGGACATTAGGATAAATTTCACAGCAGGCATACTGACACACGGCAACCCAGCACAGCTATCTCTAATAAAGCCCTAGACCAATCACAATTATCTGAAGTTTGATGTTCCCTGAACTAAAGCTCCAAGAAGCTCAGATTCTTGTTTATTAAAGGAATAACATTAAATCCCTTCGCTGAAATGAATCCTTAGGAACCTCTCTGCACCCTGCCTCTGAACTCACCGGGAAGCTGGGGCCCCTGGAAATTACTCCCACTCAGCCTTCTGGTTCTCCAGGCTTGAATTCCACACACTAGACTCTCAAAGCCGCTGGAATCAATTGCTCTATGTAGGCATCTAAATTGGCTCTGGGTAATTGGCATCAGCTGGGTACACCGTGGCCCGGAAGGCTGATTCAGGCTGCCTCCTCAGGCAGGTAATACAAAACCAGATATTACCCAGACAATACAGAGACAGTAGGAGAGGCAAAGAGCAGAAGCTGAGATAAATTAGAAAACAACCACAGAAACAAGAAAATTAAAATCATTATAATGTACATAACAATATTTTTTATTATCTTGAGAAAGAGGGCAAGCTCATTATTTGCAACCTAAATAGGTGGGTGAGTACAGGGATTGCCTTATAATGATGCCTGGTCACTAAGAATTAAGCCCTAAAGAATAAAGGCTTCCCCATCAACACTAAAGGGCCATCCCTACTTCCAATACTAGATCCACATTGGGGATGTGAGAGTCCAAACTCTTCTTGGAAGAACTAGCTAGTTGCAGTCCCCACAATGCCTTCAGACTCAAGTATATTTTCTACCTGCTTCTTAGTACCTTGATCACTGTTTCTGAACTCTACCAAAGAAGAATATTCCCAAGGATGCTCTTTTATGCCTTAAGTTCAATAAAGAGATTTCAAGCCCAGATGTAGAGAACTCATAGATTCCTAGGGAGCTGGACATCAATGTGCTTAAAATTATTTGGACATCTTAAAATGCAGAATCTTATTCAGTGAGTCTGGGGTGGGGCCTGAGAGTTTTTATACTTATAACTTTCAGGTAATTGCAGTGCCGCTGGTCTGCTGAGCACACTCTGAATGGCTAGGCTTTCAGGATTTTACAGAGTGTAGTAGGTGCTCACAGGACATCGTATTTGCCTTAGAGCCAGTACATAGTATTTCTGAATTCTAAGCCTTCAGCCTAGAATTAACTCTGTTCATGACAAGTCCTCCTCTGAATTCCATTTCAGGCCAGATTCTTAAGAACTATGGGGAGCTTTCACATTCGAGCCATAGCAAAGTCAACACAACTGAAATGAGATTAAAATGCATAATAAAGGGCACCAGTTCTCATCCCTTAAGTGTCCATGGCAATGAGATTGATCTGGAGCCTCTACATCCCTAAGCCATATTACAGGCTAGTGCTGCATAAAATTCATTTCTATAACCCAAAAAGCTATCGATGCGAAGCTGATGAAAATAAGCCTTCTTCCACAAAGACAGCACCATAGCTGTTTTGTCTTCACCCAGCCTACTCTAGTCATTAAAATTAAATAGGTTCTCTGGAGTCTTGTACAATTATGGGCATCAGAAAATCCTTCACATAAGCCTCAGAAAAAGAATAACAAAAAGAAACTATTCAGCCATTAACAAAGAATGAGATCCTGTCATTTGCAACAACATGGATGGAACCGGAAGTCTTTATGTTAAGTCACATAAGTTAGGCACAGAAAGACCAGAATCACATATTCTCACTAATTTGTGAGATCTAAAAATTAAAACAATTGAGTTCATGGAGATAGAGTAGAAGGATGGTTACCTGACACTGGTAGGGTAGGAACGGAGTGGTTGAAAGGTTGGATGGTTAATGGGTACAAAAAAAAATAGAATGAGTAAGACCTTCTATTTGATAGCACAAAAGGGTGGCTATTGTCAATAATAATTTAATTGTACATTTTAAAAATAACTAAAAGGGTACAACTGGATATTGTGTAACACAAAAAAAATAAAAATTTGAGGAAATAGTTACCCCATTTTCCATGATGCAATTATGTATTGCATGCCTCTATCAAAATAGCACGTGCATCCCATAAATAGATGCTACTATGTATCCACAAAAATTAAAAATATTTTTAAACTGCTAACCAATATCTCTTATGAATATAGGTATAAAATTCTTCAACAAAACACTAGCAAACTAAATCTAACAACATTAAAAAGAAATATATACCATGACTAAGTGGCATTTGCCTTAATAGTTCAAGGTTGCTTTAATATCTAAATATCAATTAATATAACACACCACATCCATATAATAAAGGGGAAAATATTCTTACTTCATAGTGCTGAAAAAGCGTTTGATCAAATTTAACACCCTTTCATGATGAAAACACTCAGTAAAGGAGGAATAGACAGAAACTTCATCAATCTGATAAACAGCATCTAGAAAAAACCCATAGCTAATAGCATGTTTAATAGTGAAGGACAATGTTTAGCAGTGTCATAACAGAAAATTAATTGCACTTATATACTAGCAATGAGCAATCTCACAGTGAAATTAATAAAACAATTCTATTTACAATAGCATCAAAAAAAATAAAATTCCTAGGAACAAACTTAATAGAAGTGTATATTTGTACTCTGAAAACTATATAAAACAGTGTTAGAATTAAGACATCCACGTTTATGAATCAGACAACTTAATATTCTAAGATGACAATAGTCCCAAGTTGATCTATAGATTCAATACAATCTCTATCACAATCCCAGCTAACTGCCTTGAGAATTTATAAGCCTACCCTTAAATTAAAATGAAAACACAACAGATCAAGAATAACGAGAATACTCTTGAAAAAGAAGAACAAAATTGGAAGACTCACATTTACTGATTTCAAACTTACAGCAAAACTATTCAGATAGTATGATAATAAATATATATATAGAGAGAGAGATTAATGAAATAGAAGAGTTCAGAAATAAACTCTTAAATTTGTAGTTAACTGCCTTTGAGAATTTATAAGCCTACCCTTAAATTAAAATGAAAACACAACAGATCAAGAATAACGAGGACACTCTTGAAAAAGAACAAAATTGGAAGACTCACATTTACTGATTTCAACCTTACAGCAAAACTATTCAGATAGTATGATAATAAATATATATATAGAGAGAGAGATTAATGAAATAGAAGAGTTCAGAAATAAATTCTTAAATTTATAGTTATTTTTCAAAGGTACCAAATAATTTAATAGGGAATTGTTTTTTCAACAAATTGTGCTGGAACCTAATGAGTATCCGTAAGTGAAAGAATAAAGCTGGACCCCTTCCTATACCATACACAAAAGTAATGAACTTAAAATGGATCATAGACTAAATATAAGAGCTGAAACTTTAAAATTCTATGAAAAAAAACCTAGGAGAAAATGTTCATGACATTTTAGGCAAAGTATTAGTAGACATGACACCAAAATCTAAGAGACTATACTAAACCTGTTGTTTACCTCTTATGTGTTTTCATGAACTTAAATGCTAATTCTAATTCTGTATACTAAGAGAAAATTATTCATCATTACCTGAAGATAATGATTAAAACAAAGACATTCCCCTCTAGTAGTGATATCAGTTGTCAGATATGATTTTGGAAAGTGTTTGTGTGTGCCTGACTGAGTGATACCTTAATGTAATGAAATATTCACAGAAAAAAGTGTTCTGTTCAATATGGAGATACTGTGTCATAGCATGGTCCAGAATTTTTTTGGGTGCTGTGAAACAGAACAATAGGTATTAAAAGAATCAAATATTGTTTTGAATTCTTTTCTCAGCAATTAAAACATATAGACAGAAACACCTCAGAAACAGATTATAATTATAAATTTTGTTTTCAAACACTAAACAGAACAGTAGATCTTTTTAAAAAATACCAAATGTTCTATGTTTAGAAGAAATAAATGGGAATATTTTCTTATTTTTATTTGTCCACATATAACATAGATGGATATAATTCCTGGCATTCAAAAACATATATCAATTGAACTTTTAGAATATATTAGATAGAGATTATTTTCATACCCTCGGGGTAAAGAATAAATTTTAAAGTGACTCAATATTTAAAATTCACTGACATAATAAAAAACATTGATATACTTCAATTGCATTAAAATTAAGATCCTAAGTTTAAAAATTCTCAATGTAGTAAAAATTTTATTAGCAATGTATATGTGTGACATTCACAACAATAAAGAATTGGCCGGGCGCAGTGGCTCAAGCCTGCAATCCCAGCACTTTGGGAGGCCGAGGCGGGTGGATCACGAGGTCAAGAGATCGAGACCATCCTGGTCAACATGGTGAAACCCCATCTCTACTAAAAATACAAAAAATTAGCTGGGCATGGTGGCGCGTGCCTGTAATCCCAGCTACTCAGGAGGCTGAGGCAGGAGAATTGCCTGAACCTAGGAGGCGGAGGTTGCGGTGAGCCGAGATCGCGCCATTGCACTCCAGCCTGGGTAACAAGAGTGAAACTCTGTCTCAAAAAAAAAAAAAAAAAAGAATTGATATTAAGAATATTATTTTAAATCTATGAATCATAAAGGAAAAGACAATCTAATCAAGAACTTTAAAGAAAGGTCAATCACAAAAAATAACAGATGCTGGTGAGTTTGCAGAGAAAAGGGAATACATTGTTGGTGGGAATTTAAATTAGTTCAGCCATTGTAGAAAGCAGATTGGAGATTTCTCAAAGAAGTAAAAACAAACTACCATTCGACCCAGCAATCCCATTACTGGGTATATACCCAAGGGAATATAAATTTCTCCATCATAAACACACATGTATGTATATGTTTCCCACAGCACTATTCACCACAGCAAAGACATGGTGTCAACCTAAGTGCCCATCAGTGGTAGACTAGATAAAGAAAATGTGGTACATATACTCCATGGAATAAACACAGCCATAAAAAAGAATGAGATTATATCCTTTTCAGCAAAATGGATGGAGCTAGAGGCCATTATCCTAAGCAAATCAATGCAGGAACAGACAACCAAACACTGCATATTGTCACTAATAAGTGATATGTGATAATATTGAGTACACGTGGACACAAACAAGGGAGCAACAGACTCCCTGGCCTACTCGAGAGTGTGGGAGGAGTGTGAGGATCGAAAAACTACCTATTAGTGCTATGCTTATTAGGTAGGTGGTGAAATAATCTGAACATCAAACCCCATGATACGCAATTTATCCATATAGCAAACCTGCACATAGACCCTTGAATCTAAAATAAAAGTTGGAAGGAAAATGACCAGTAAACATACATATCTATATACACACCATTATTCTAAAATAATTTGACAGTAAATTGCAGATATCATGCTCCTTTGCCCCTAAATACTTCAGTATATATTTCCAAGGAACAAGGATACTCTCTTTACTAACCACAATGTAGTCATCAAAATCAAGAAACTTAAGACTGATGTAATACGATTAACTATGGTTCATTTCCACTTTTGTCAATTTCCCCAATAATGTCCTTTATAGTAATGTTTTCCTGATCCTGAGATCTAATCTAATATCATGTATTGCTTTCAGTTTTTCATATCACTTTAGTCTTCTTCAATCTGGAATACTATAGAGTTTTAGTCATGAGTAAATGTTGTCATTAATAAATGTGTTTTTCTCCATATATTAAAATAATATAATTTTTCCTCTAATTTGTTAATGTGAATTACCTTAATTGATTTTCTAATGTTAAATAAGCTTTGCATTTCTTGGATTGATCCCAAGTTAATAATTATGTATTAATGTTTTAAAATATTGCTGGATTTACCTTTATAATATTTGTCTCAGAATTTTTGCATTTATTGATAATTTTATGAGTGGGATTGGCCTGTAATTTACCTTCTCATTAGTCATCAGGTTTTGGTGTCTGATTTATATTAACTTCATAAAAATGAATAGAGTGTATAATTTCTTCTGTACTCTTAAATAATTTCTGTAAGATTATATGTTTCTTTACCTTGCTAGTAAACCAGGTAGATTGTTTGTGGAACTATTAAATAAAAAAAAAAAAGAAAATAAGCTGAATCTCAGTAATCAGAGAGTTACAAACTAAAATCAGAATTAAGAACAGAACATCCTCCAGTTGGCAAAAATACTAAAGCCTGACAAAACCCAGTATTTGCAAAGATTAAGAAGATCTTTCATATATTGTTGATATAATTACTTTAAAAATGATTTAGGCAAATCTGCTAATGTTAAGCATTCACATACCTTACAATGTAGCACCTTCAGTTTTGGGTTTACGTGGGAGAAATCTCTTGCATCTATGCGCCATTTGACATGTGAAGAATATTTCTAGGAACATTGTCTATAATAGATTTTTTAAAAAAGCAAAAATTAGGAATGACCTAATTGTATATCAACAGTAAGTTGAATAAATGAATTGTGACATACAGTATTAAAAATAAATGGCAGTCCTCTTGTAGACTACTAAAAGAATAGAAATAAAAATAAGTGAACTACACAACACATATCCATGTGTCACTATCACATGAACATAGTGTTGAAGAAAAGCACCTAGAAAATAGAAAAATATAGAAAACATCATGGTATTTATACTAAGGCCCAAAATAGGAAAAACTGAGCAACATATTGTTCATGCTTAGCAAAACCACAAAAAGATAGTTATATAGTTTTTTACATAAATTTAAAAATTAAAAAATCTTAAGATATATTTATATTAAAAGACTAGCCACTAAGTATACCATAATTTTTATTTTTATATCTTTAAAGGATAGCTAGATTGACTCTTGTGACTAATTTGAATAATAAATGTCATTAACCATTAACTAATTTTCTTTTAAATAGACTAATCGAATCTAATCAAAATGTTTAAAATTATCAACGTGATTATCTGTGTAGAGCAGGAACTAGGAAAAAAAAGAAACCTTGCATGTTATTCACATGTACTCCAAAACCTAAAATGCAATAAAATAAATTTTAAAAAAATAGAATCACCTCTCAAATAGCAAGTGATTCCCACGTAGGTGGGATGAATTAGGGGGTCAGTCGCCTGTTTGGTTAGGGGAGTATGATGTGTAAGATTCTATCAGAGTAAGTCAGATTCTTTACAAATCTTTTAGAAAGACAACACTGCCTATTTTTCTAGTTGTAGCATATTTTAAAATTATTTTTTCTATTTTATTTTTCTCCTACTATGGGCCATTAAATTGAAGCTGCAGTTAAAGATTAGCTCTCAGGTATAAATGATTATCTTTTCATCTATCATTATAAACTGTATTCCTATTGAAAACACTATGGCTTTAGCCCTTACAAAACAGTTATGACCAATTTAAATGTTATCTCATAATAAATATGCCATCTCTCAGCAACTGTGTTCTAAGATAAGATTGCTGGAAATAATATGTACCTCTAGATATATCACAGAGAAATATCATATGGTAACAACTTTGGACAAAGTCTCGAAGATATTTGTAAAGCAACATATCTAAAGTCAAGACCACAGGAACATAAAGTAGCTCCACTGTGTCTTGTAGCTACTATGTTCTCCCTAGAACGATTATTTTAAGAATATGGACAAATTCAAAAATATCCAGGAAAGCATTTGAGATTATTCGGGGTATAAGCATCACAATGTTTCAAAAAAAAAGAAAAAGAAAAAGGGAAACAGAAAAAAAAAAAATTCTGAATGGCCTAAAGATGTTTATCTCAAAGACGAGAGAAAATACAAAAGGAGACCAAATAGACATCTTCAAATGTTTCGAGGACTACAGTAAGGAGAAACATGCCTTTTGTTCCATCACTTCAAAAGGTAGCCTGTGTATCTTTAAGTAGGTATTGAAAGGACAGGCATTAATCTAAAAAAATAAAGAACTTTTAATTTTGGCTGTCCAAAAATAATGGGCTCTCTAACAAGGTAGGGCTCTTCCAGCCATGAAAGGGGTCTGATCAAAACTGACAGACCATTAGCACATTATAAATATGTTTTGCTTTGAGGTAAGAGATTGACTTAAAGAACTGCTCACATCCTTTTTTAAATCAACAATTCTCAAGTTCCCATGATGATTCATTAACTATTTTCAGATGCTGCTTACCAGAATACTATGGGTTTATATAAAAACTAAAATTGTGTTATCTGACCATTCATTTTGGCCAAATAAATTAGAAAAGAAGTGTTTTCTCCTCATTTGATTACTTCATTTGCACTAAACAATATAATGATCACTACCAAATCTGGACAGGATTAGTCTGGAGCATAACTTTTGCATTTTAGATACTATCTGCCATAGTTTAAAAATAGTCCAGATGAACAAAGGAAATTACAATTTCAATTCAAAGGAGAACTGACATGAACAAGTACCAAAATGTTGATGGAAGTGTAGACAATCATTGTCTAAAGGCAAATGCTTCAGTCAGAGAGAACTTCAAGGACAGACTTCTTTTCTCTTTACAGTATGAGAAGGAAATCTGAACTTTTCTGTCAGTGACAAGGTTACAGCAGTACACCACCCACATAGAAAATGAATCAGACACAAAGAACCAGATTATCCCAGAACTTAAAGCACTTTCAGAAGCTGGCCTAACTCTTTCAGAATACTGGGGAAAAAAAACAGTGAAAGTGCACAGTAATACTTTTGTACTTATAAAAAATGTGTCTATTTAACTCTATTAATAATGTTGAGACAATGGAAAGAATCCCAAGTGTACAACAGTAGGGGGATAACTAGATGAATTACAGTTACCCAAGTAATGTATTATTACTATATTCTTCTATCATTATGGTCATTATGCATCATAATTATAAGCCATAAGGTACAGTGACAGGTGCTAGGTAGACAAAAAACAAGTTGCAATACTCTAAGTGTGCAATATTTTAAAAAATTATGTAGAAATTGTAGGATGTCTGCCTGCCTGCCAAGATAGCAAATTACCAAAAGGTGCTGGATCTGCCCTTGTGCTGGACAAATGATCTGCACAAATGAGAGGAAGTCTGATTAATTTCAGATCATAAAACTATAAAAAGCTCTGAGGAAACAGAAGTTGGTTAGGTCCAAGTCAGGCAAGACCATGAGGGAAAGGGAAAACTTCTGTAAGAGTAGAAGGGGGTACAAAACCATGCATAGACAAAAGCGTCCTTCTTATACCTTTTATCCTAGCTCATGTGGTCCTGAATCACAGCCCAGCCAATTACCAACTCCAAGCTGTATAACAACAGGAGGACCAACCAGAGATAGCCAGAGACCTCAGGGCAACATCCAAGTTGTAATAGTCATGGAACCAGTAAAAAAATAAAGCAAAAAACAGTAAATGCCAGGTAGGTAGACCAACACCTATTTATTTCTTCCCTCTCTTTAATCCCATTTTCTAAGTCAGTAGCTCTCAAAGTTGGTTCCTGATTAGCAGTATCAGCATTAGCTCATAAATTGTTAGACATTCAAATACTCTTCTCCTTCCCAAACTTATTGCATCAGAAACTCTGGGACACAAATTTATGCTCTTTAATAAGCATGTCTGATGATTTTGATGCATGCAAACCTTATAGAACCACTGGTCTAGGTGATTCAATCCAAGGAAAGCAGCTCTTAGAATAGAGCCATGCCCTGGAAAATATATGGAGTGGATTACTGAGAAATAGCACCAAGGACATTAAGTGTGAGAGAGGAAAGGACGGGAAGAGGCAGTGGTCTAGCCCAAGTGGTAACATCAGAGGCTCACCACCCTAAGGCGCCACACCTGAATCTACTCCCTAAATTCAGCAGCAGGAGCAGAAGCCCTATAGGAGGAAGGCAACAAACTCAATATTCTATAATAGAGGAAGCCAAATTAATGGACTGGATTAAGTAATAATAAAGATTTTTAAATAAAATAAATATCCTCAAGGAAACAAGAGAGAGTATTAGAATCATGAAGCAGGAACAGACATAAGAAGGTAACATCTGGAGATAACTGACACGAAAAATATGACAGTTGAAACTAAACACTCAAAATGACCATTGAAGAACAGAAAGGATAGCTATGAAGAAATTAAAAATATAAGGTAGGGACCGGGTGTGATGGCTCACACCTGTAATCCCAGCATTTTGGGAGGCCAAGGCAGGTGGATCACCTGAAGTCAGGAGTTTGAGACCAGCCTGGTCAAGATGGTGAAACCCTATCTCTACCAAAAATTAGTCAGGCGTGGTGGCTTGTGCGTGTAATCCCAGTTACTAGGGAGGCTGAGGCAGGAGAATCACTTGAACCTGAGATGTGGAAGCTGCAGTGAGCCCAGATTGCGCCATTGCAGTCCAGCCTGGGTGTCAGGGCAACACTCGTCTCAAAAAAAAAAAAAAAAAAAAGAACATAGGCTGGAGTGGAGAGCTATATGATATCATTTACATAAATTAAAAACACAGATTAATGAAACAAGACTATATATCCTTCCAGAAGTGTATATGTATGCATCTCAACGAATATAAAAAAAATGAGTAACTAGTTGGGGGTAGGGGGGTGTGAAATTAGAGTGGAATTTAAATGAAGGAGAAAAAAATCAAATAAAATGAGAAAAGCCTTGAAGAGAAAAGAAAAAGAATATGATAAACTCAATTTTCTGCCTCAGAGAACCAAAAATAAGATTCTTTTTAAAAGAAGGCTAGCTATGTAAAAAGAAACTGTAAGGAAGGCAATATACAAAATAACAATAGCTGTGTTCATATTGGATACATTTACGGGTATGCTTTTTCCATAATTTTAAAATTTACAGTAAATATTTCAATGAAAAATGAATGCTTTCCTCTTAGAAGTAGTTTAGGTACTGAGATAATCTGACGCTAATCAATTTATACATTTGCAATATTAGACTGGTTTTATTTCAGTTGTGTGTCACATGAAAAGCAGTACATTCAACAATGCAAAGCCATTTTAAGATATTAATACTCGAGATAAAAATACAGACCTTGCAGTCAGTAAATGTCATTTAAAAAGCTTATCTTTATTAAAATACCAAGCTTCTTGAATTTAGTTTCAGTTGTGCTTTATTCATTAAAAATTCCTATTGTAGTGTTCAACCAGGTTAATAACCTTTATATTGTGAGATTAAATTGCCTGATATTTCTTTCTAGACATACATGAAAATTAGAATAGCCCTAATCTGCATTCTTAACAGGACATATAATTTTTAGGCATTGTATTTATAATTTGAATAATTCCAATATATTTTAATTAAAATGAAATTCACATAACACAAAATTAACCAGTTTAAAATGCACAGTTGGGTGGCATTTAGTTCATTCACAGTGATATGCAACCATCACCTCTGTCTGGTTTCAAAATATCTTCACCACTCCCCAAAAAGATCTTAGGCCCATTAAGCAGCAATCATTCCTATTTCCCTTCCTCTCTGTCCTTGGCAACCACTAATCTGCTTTTTGTCTCTACAGATTTAGCTTTTCTAGATGTTTCATATAAATAGAATTATATAATACATTTTCATGTTACCTTTTATATCACTTCTAAAGACAATTATTTTAATACATTAGTCATTAAAATTCCTAATTAGGACAGCCCTAATGATTTACCATATATTGCTTTTCAAATCAATATTATTGTTCATATCTGTAAACTCCAAACTTAATGAGATTTTGAGAAAAAGCTAAACAATAAGACAAAAGACATGTGTCTAAGTCCAGCCTCATCTTTTTCCCCTACCTTTTTAAACTCTATAATCCAGTAAGTCAAATTCCTTGCAATGCCCTGCATCTTATGAATATGCCTTGCGTGTTCACCCCACCTCCTACCATGTCTTTGCACATATTCACCCTGGAATGCATTTCCCCCTTTTGACCAGTTAAACACCATCTGTTTTTCAATAGTCCTGGTTCAAAACCACTCTTACCTCTTCTTCATCCCCATGTTGCCACTTCGCCTTGTCCATGCCTCTCCTATTGTACTTACACGTTGCACTATAAACAATATGTTTACATGAAAATCTTCTACTAGGTACTGCATTCCTCATGCCTAGCAGAATGCCTGTAACTTCCTAATAAATCAATAAATTACTGAATAGATAAAAATTAAAGACTGGATTAGGTGCTCACAAATATTCTGTGGACCACAGTTAGACATCTTTTGATTGATAACAGTGGTTCTCATATTTTAGTCTCTGAACAAGCAGCATGAGCACCAGCATGAACAACCTGGGAGCGGGATCAAAATGCAATTTCTTGGGTCAAACTCTAGACCTACTGAGTCAGAAACTCTGTACGTGAGCGTCTAGCAATTTGTGGTATAACAAGCCCTCCAGGTGAATGTGATATATACACAAGTCTGAGAACCACTAAGCTAGAAAATTCAGAACAATGGACAGCTGTCTTAATTTGACCTCTGAAAAACCATACCCCCTGATTTTCCAGGGATTGGAGGCTGCTTATTCCAAGGACACTCTATGGAACATTCTCCAGCTGCCCACGCCTAAATGCTAGAATGCCTCTGAGATTCTGCTTCAGGCATCTTTTCTGTCTACACTCACTCTAGACCCAACACCTTCTGTATATTGATGAAATACTAATATATGTCTCCAACCCCTACCTCTCTGAACTTTTCTCCTGTCAATCTGCCTTCTCAGGTTTTCTGCTTGATTGTCTACTAGGCATTTATTGAGCTCACCCTTCCCCATAAACCTTCTCCATCTCAGCAGATGGAAACAATTCAGGCTAACAGGTACGCTTACATTGCGATAAAGAGTAGAATGTTCGAAAAGAATCTTAGATGATTGTAACTGTAAGACAGGAGTATGTTTAAGTGGTTACATGCAGAGATTTGTATCTGGGGTGTGTCTCCATGGAGATAATAGCAGAAATTATGAAAGTGGAAAAGCCATGGAAAGAAAAGCGAACCCCCACCACTCAAAACAAGAATGTGTTCTTGATTTCTCTGTGTTCTTCACTCTTAGTCCCTAGAAACACTCTTAATGTAAATCACAAAGTGTTGGAGCAGAGGAAACCTTGGAGACCCCCTCTTTATTCTGCTAAGGAAAATAAAGACCTAAAGGTTAAGTGCCTCTCCCAAAGACAATTCTGCTAAATGCCGACAGAGACTGATGCCAATTATAGTATTTTTTTTCGCCACTACCAATTGTTTGAAATAATGTTAGTTATAAGTTTTAAAGAAACAGGAATATTTTAAGGACTTTGAATTTTATATGAGCTTACTGTAGGTAAGTTTTATGTAGATGCTATGACTGAAGTCTGAATATATTATCTAGACCTGTGCTATTCAATACTGAAGCTGCTAGCCACATGGACCTATTTAAATTTAAAACATTAAAATTTAACAAAACTAAAAAATCAGTGCTTCTATTTTACTAGCTATATTTCAAGTGCCACGCAGCCACAGGTGGTTAGTGCTCCTATATTGGACAGCGTAGATATAGAATAGTTTTACCTTTGCACAACATTCTATTGGATAGTTCCAGTCCAGCACATTCTAAAACTCAGGAGATACTTCAGAAAGTTTGAGGAAGTTCAATTTATAGTTCTCTCAAACAGCAGGAGGTGGATTTTCCCAACTACACACACCCCTATATATTATTTGGAAAAAAAAAATCTTCCCAAATTTTACATTTTTCAACTTCCTGTTGACTTTTATTCAAAAAAGGCTAATTTGATTTTTGAAAGGCCAAAAATGATAAAGACATATTGCTGACTTTAATCAATTTTAAATATTTTGAACAACCTAAAAATAGTTCAGCACAAATTTTAGATTATTTCAAAAACTCTCCTTTTCTAAAGAAACTCTGTAGATTTTTCTTCCATTTCTGAAACACTGTGGTCAAGTGTGAAGAGTAGATGATTATTTATTATTTTATCTAAATGTTGAATTATCCACGAGAAATTTCTTCACCCATATGCAAATTTTAAACCAAGTAATTCAGACTGTTCCTAAATTCACAAGGAGCTACATAATATGAAAATGACAAAAAAATGTATCCCTTTATTTTTGAACAAGAATGCAATTTGATGAGGTTTATGTTTGCACAGAGATAATAATATAAGAGGTAGGAGGGCACATTGGAAAACTGACTGTTGAGTGAGATTCGCCTTAAGAGCATGTTTGAAACCCTCAGTTTCTCAGCGGGTGCTGTGCGTACTCCCAGAAGCACTAGAGAGTGTTGTTTAAAATTGAAGACTCCACGACTCCTCCCCAAACCTACAAAATCAAAATCTCTTTGGACAGTACTGGAATCTGCATTTTAACGTATTTCTCACGTAATTCTCCTCCCTTAAGGGGAATGTAAATGCTGAATCTAATGGAAGGCTCATAGGTTTGCTGTAATATCTGTACAAATTATTAGAAGTTCTGGCCATGGGAGTCTTGCAGCAAAATGTGAAACAGCCCCTTATATGCAGATGTCATTAAATGTCCTTTTGTTGTTGTTTTATTTTGAAACAGGAACACTCACAGTGGTTTGAATTATAATTAGCAAGTCAGAACATCCTACACACTACTGAAGAGCTATATAACCTGCATATCCAATTCTGTGATCCTTTTGGATAAACAGAA
This sequence comes from Cebus imitator, assembly GCF_001604975.1. Lineage (NCBI taxonomy): Eukaryota > Metazoa > Chordata > Mammalia > Primates > Cebidae > Cebus > Cebus imitator. The sequence goes on along the minus strand of NW_016107780.1, from coordinate 559,017 downwards.
TTGGGATAAACAATTTCTGAAGGTCATTTTTAAGTCTTGTGATTTTATATTCTCGCTTTAATTAATTTACAATAGTTTTAACTATAAAGATCAGTCTAAAAAATCTGGGCAAAAAAAAGTCTAAGGAATTGAAACCATGAGTCAAACATTAATAATTAGAGAAGGCATTGAATTTTCAAAACACTAATCTGTTGTTAAAAAAGAAAAAAAATTAGATATATCACTTGAGTTAACATGTAAAAAGAAAGTCCAAAATTAACCTACTGAGTTTATCTAATATTTGGTCAAATAGCAAAAAGAAAGAAAAAGGAAGCAAATTCATTTAATTTATGAGTGTGATTTTATCTAGTGGCTACTATGTTAGGAATGCACTTGAATTTGGGGAAAGGTGATTCAATATTTTTTTCAGTATAAAATGTTTTCGTAAAAAGGCAAATTTATACCACATTTATATTTCACAGTTGATATATAGATAAGTATAGATATTTCATGACTTATTTTATAAGGTTGCAGTCTTAACAACTGTAACCCTACATAATTATTGGAACCTTTTTCATTTTTGCTTTCTTTTCCATTGCATCTTTTGTTCTTTTGTATGTCTGCAATGGTGAAAAAGCAGTCAAAGAGCTTCAAGGGATATGAATGAGGAATACACACTACACCTCCCATAAAAGCTAACTGAGCACCTACTATATGCCTGGCATTTGTGTGTGCCCTTTTTATATACTTCAGCACATCTCATAAACACAGCCAATGCAACACTCAGCTCCATCTTCTACCAATGAGCAAACAGGAAGAAATACCCAGAGAATCTCATTTATGATCAGAGATACTGCTAGTGTCTGAGTCATCATTTACTTTTTGGGGAGAAGGGGTGAAAACTGCACTTATAAACTACTTGCACCTGCTAAATCATCTTATTTGGCAACTGCTCTTAGTGTTGCTGACATGCCCAAAGATGAGTGAGTAATAAGGAAACATTTTTTCCCTTTCTTTTTAGAAGCCTAAGCCCTCTTCATCAGTTGATCACTGCTCAAATAAAGTGAAGTGATGGCAGGAGCGGGCTGAGGGGGCTCATTCTATTCTCTCTCTCTCTCACTCACTCTCATCATTCTGGCAAGATGATCTATCATCCATCCGAAAGACATTCAGTCCCTGAAAACAAGATCTTCGATTCATCAAAGCTTGAGGAAGCCTGAGGATATGTTGGAAGTTTGCCAATTAGGTGTGCCTGCGGGGTCTCATGCTTACTTTTTCACTTTCTTTCATCCTCAGCTGTCTGGATTCTTTTATACTTAGCTGAACAGCAGCCAATGAGCCTGAGGCAGTAAATAGGGTCTGAAAAATACAGGTTAAATTGACTAAAGGACAACTCCTTTACGTAGATAGCACATCACAGACTTTACCCTGATCCTTGCTGGTCAGTTTATAACTAAACATTATTAAGCACAACCCCAAAGGGGGAAAAAAAAAAGAGAATTGTTAGATAAAATGTATGTCTCTACTAGGGAAAAAGAAAAATCCTCTAAAAATACGTAACTCTCAGGTTTTTGTTTGTTTTTTTTTTTTTTTTTCCCCATCTCCCCTCTTAAACCATGAGATCCTTGTAGGCAAAATCTTTCATTATCTCTCAAACTGGTTGTCACATGGTCTGTCATATGGTAAATGTTCAAAAACTGTTCAAAGAATACATAGGAATAAATAAATGTATGCAAGTATTTTCTTATATTTCTTTAAGTATCCTTTTTAATTTTATTTTTTGTGATCTTAGAGCCAAGAATGTCAAGTTTCATTCCAGTTTATTCTTCAATTAGACTATTGCAATTGTCCTCTACTTGAATGCCCAGAGTTTTCCTATCCTCAGTACTATATACTGACACTGAGTTCAAGTTACTGTAATGTTGCTTTAATTATGCTAATGTCCTACAGAGAAGCCTTGCATAGTTCTTCATTTTTTGGCAAATAATTCACCCATGAATGAATTCTCCCATCCAGCCAAATTTCATGTTTCACCACCCTTCCACCATTCAACTAATATTCTTGCAGACACATATAGGCAGTGACTGCGTCCATCTGCAAACATGTCATTGGACATCTATTTCTCCATTATTTTTCTCTCCTCAGAAGAACTTTCTTCCCTCCTTTTTATCAGTGAAATGTTGGTTCAGGCACTATTTCCCTTGTGACACCAGCCAAAAAATAATCTCTCCCTACTTGAAACCATTATATGTTGGTAACCTTCTCATTACGTTTATATCATACCTTGTTAAAATTACTTATTAGGAATGTCTTTCTTGTCTAACCTGCCAAGCCAAAAGGGGAAGAGTCTGTGATGTGGCCATCTCTGTAGCATCCTTAAGCACCTTGTACAATGCCTTGCACACAGTTTGCTCCAATATTTTTGCATGAGTGAATAAATAAAAAGGACTTTGCAAAGACTCAAAATATTGGATTTCTCACTTTTTCATTCATCTCCCAATTGGCATTGTATATATTTTTTAAAAATATGTTAGTGATAACAAAAGGAAGAAATGGGTGTAAAAGAAATCCAACAGAACTGTCAATTAAATATGAGGATTTAGGGAAAGTGAAGACTAAAAAATAAATGGAAGAAAGAAGTCATATTATTAACCAAAAATACAGCTTGAGAAAACTGGCAATTTGAAGGGAATTGGTGACTTTATTTCAGGATTTCAGTAATCATTTCTTGAGAGCTACCAGCAACAGGAAGCAGTTCTACACTCTGTTTTTAGATGCAGTGAATATTCCCTTGGGCACACAAAACAACAACAATTAAATGCACAATACAATTGTTAAGAGGAAAATTCTCTATCTTTTCCAATCTCACTGTAAATTGTCAGAAGTCTTGACAGGTATGTCACTAAAAAATTATTTTTAAACCACCATTTCTGTTTAAGGAAAGGCTCTCATAGGATAATGGAGACTTGCTACTTTTGTAAATAAGTTTCAAAATCTTAATCCCATCAGTTTGAACTGCAGAGGCAAAAGTAATGCTAAGCACTCATATCTAAGCCCCCACTGTGACACGGAAAAAGCAGGGAAATTAAAGGAAATGTGATCTCACGTGAAAAAGGAATATTTTTGCCCTCAACTTAGAGCTGCTCTAAAAAGTGTACAGACTCCAAGCAGTGTGAACAATATTCTTAGACAATCTGGCATTACCCATTTTATTTCTTGAGCAACAAAAATGTATGCAGTACCTATTATACTAGCAAAGAGACGTGCTACACATCAGTGTTCTTAAGAATTTATATATACTTGAAGTTTTCATGAGTAGAATCCCATCTTATAGTCACTAATGTCATTTGATTTAAAGGGGATCTACTCTGAATCCATTTATAGATAAATGGCCCCTTTTGTATTTATTCCCTAACATCTGTATATATATGTCCCGCTCTCTTTTAACTTAATTTTTACCTAATATTTGCTACGGAAAAGTCATTGTGAGGTGGATTTTATTTATCAAATATATAAAAATGTTAGAAAATTGAAACTGTTTTTATCCTGGAAACTGTGAAACAATAAAAATGAAAATCTATTTCCATTTAAATGGAAATTTAAAGACAGGGATAGAGGTGAAATATTCCTATCATTTCATATCATGATATATCAGGTTTCATGATTTGAAACCTTTGAAATCTTTTGTAACAAATGTAAAAATTATAATAAAGACCTTTGTAACTTAATCAACAAGCAAGATAATTTTCAATATTGAATTACTCAGAATTCTAAAACAAACATTTATTAGCAAAGGATATCAGCTATATCAAACACCAAAGAAAAATTTAGTATCTTTTCTTCACTTGTACCTATTATTGTTTGCAGACTTATTTCCAAGTGAAATAAAATAAGTGCATATGCAGGAATAATTAAGAACTGTATAATAGTTATAAATTATATGCAGTGGTAGCAAGAGTTATTATTAAGAAGTACTAGTGATACCAATTATTTTCCTAGCAACCAGCTTCATTTTCAAAGCCATGGCTTTCATGGCTCTTTGCAGGCAGTAAGAAAATACCTGGATATATAAATCTATTTTCAAAAACTATAAACACTGATGAAAGAAACACCACCAGAAGTCCAAAATATTATTTATATGTGAGTTTCTAAAAGCTGTGAAGGATGTTTATCAACCCAATTGATTTAGCAAATATTTATTCAACATCTATTATGTCTAAGCACAATGCTAAAATATAGTTTCCATTTTCAAAGAGCTTACTATTCAGTGTGTTAAGTATAGACTAATGAGATAGTGACGGTGGTCATATTTGAACAATGAGCTTTTGGCCCATTGGGAATATCTATATACATCAGAGCACTATAATTAAAAGCATCAACCCTGCACTCAGTTATAAGGAGTTCAAAAACTGATTCTTAATCTTACTATCTGTAAGTCCTAAGCAAGGCACTTAACCTCTCTATCCTACTGAGTTTCTTCACCCAAAAGATAAGGATTTCAGCATACCTATCTTGTAGGGTTGTTTTGATGATGAAACATTGCCTAGCACAAAGTAATTGCTCTGTAAACAATTGTTCTGGTTGCTGTTTTTATTGTTGTTAGTAGCATGGGTATCAGTATTATAGAAGTAGTGCTGGAGTCTGAAGAATTTATGAGATTTTACCTAACCAAAAGAGAGAGAAGTGTATCTCAGATAAGAGGAAGTGTATGTAAAAAGAGCTTTGAAAAGTATACATATTCAAAAAAGTAATTTTGTTTATCATATTGGGTGCTAATTAGGCCAGTGCCAGAGAAGAGGTGAAAGATAAGGTAAAATTAATATTCTCATCTAATACAAATTTGGGATGTTTTAGTTATTAGTTATTAGGTTAGGTAAGCATGGGTGCCTAAACCACTTACTGAACTCAAATACAAGCAACAGAACATTGCTGGGGGAAGAAAACACATTGTCAAGTCAATTCCTCAAGGTATGAATCATACACACTTGAAAGGAGTCTATCTCTCTCTCTCTCTCTCTCTCTCTCTCTCTCTCTCTCACACACACACACACACACACACACAGAGAGAGAGAGAGAGAGAGAGAGAGAGAGAGAGAGAATATCCTGTATATCAAATGGGAACCTCTAAACTAAGAACTACTTCCACTAATTGGCAGGAGGTGAGGGAGATTCCTTTTGAAATAATTACAATTGGTTCTAGTCTCATCATTCCCCCCTTTTTAGAAATGTTGTTGCTATTTACAAAAGGTAAAAAAAAAAAAAAAAAAAAAAAAAAAAAAAAAAAAAAAAAAAAAAATGAAAAAAAAAAAAAAAAAAAAAAAAAAAAGAACACAAAATCATTTATGTCTGATTGATGGAGCTCTGTAGACAGAAGCATTAATACATATTCATTTGAAAAATTAACAGCTCAGAAAATAGATTGTGCCAATAATTCAAAAACTTCATTTTCAAAACAAAACTTCTACTCTATGTTAATGCTCTGAAAAATATAGGAATTGAAAAGAATATACTGAAGTCATTAGGTAGCTCTACCTCTTTTCAAAATTGATGTACCCCAAATGGAACTGGAGTATATCAAACAAAAGAAACTCTTCTCAAAGACAAAGAGCAAATATATTCAGGATAGGTGGTCTCTGAACTAAGATGAGTAACAAAAACAAGAAACCAAAAACTCCCAATGTGTGAATCCTCAAGAAGAAAGAGAAGGGAGGAACATCCACGTAGCCAGCATCATTACTTACAGATGTTTCAACCAGATGTCCATCATCTTCGAATAAAGTCAGACTTAAGCTGGACTTCTGGCTGTTTTAGGTGGCCTCAGACAAGTCATTTTGTATCTTTGGGCATTGTTTTTCAATTTCAGACCAGCTGCAACTGAATCACCTAGAATGCTTATTTTAAAACGAAGATTAATGGGCTCCACCCAACTTTTACAGAATTAAAATACCTGCATAAGAGCCCCCATACATCTTAATTTTTGACAAACTTTCTTTGATAATTCTTATGAACATCAAATTTAAGAGCCATCACGTTTGGAATTTTATCACATTTTCTTAAAGATAAAAGAATTCGAATTAAATAATACTGGTTATTGAGCATCTACCATGCACCTTATTCCATGCTAAGTGATAACAAAGATAAGATGTCAAGCTCAACTCTTGCTGTTAAGAGGCTTTCAACAGTGGAGGGTGAAGAAGTGAGCAACGGATGGGAGATATCACATTTAGAGCCTGCTATGGACAAGGTATCATGCTAAGTACTTTGCAAAGAGAACTTCACAATCATCCTGAAAAAGTTTAAGTTGAGCCTAGCTCATGCATGCCCTTTCCACTAGAGGAGATAAGGTAATTCAATAAGACAGAATACGATTCAAGAGATAGGAGCAGTGTCGACAGTTTTGTAAGAGATCACTCATACATGCTCATCATCTACAATTACCAGGTGTGAGAAATGTTCATTCCCAAAACTCCACCTCCCTACGAAGAAGCACAAAGAGGAAATCCCAGCAGGTTTCGTCATAGAAAATTTCTAAGATGAAACTGGGGACTTCATTCAAGAGAAAAGAACTTGTAGACCACTGGTATGAAAACATGACACTGGAGAAATATAGGAAGCTGGTCTCATCAAAGCTTTCTGATATATTATTTGAGCCCTAAAAAAATAAGTATCCACAAAAATTAAAAATAAAAAAAATTATTTTGAAAATAAAAGAGTTCTGGGGACCCAATTCTCCCATGCTTTGGGAAGTCTGAGTCTTTCAACCTTTACCCAGACCAAGTCAGGTCCCCTTCCAATGTACTCCCATAGTTGGGCAGGCTTAATTGAGAGCTTTCAAAGAAAGGTCAGGGTTAAAATTAAAGCTCTGGATGGCATAGGATTAAAGATAAAGATTTGGAAGGCATGCTTGTAGAGGTGATGAAGTTGTGAGAATGGATGAGATCTCAAAAGGAGACAGAAAACAAAGGTTGAAGGACAATTTTTGTAAATACTTACATTTAAAGAGACAGGGGAAAGAATGCTATCACCTCAACTGTGAAGACTTTTCTAAGATGCAGATCGTGTTCAACACTTCCTTATTGGTGCCCCATCGTGTCTTTAATCTACCTAACACAGTTCCTTTCAAACTGCTTTATTTTACTTGTTACATGCCTGTCTCTATTATTGAAATTATGAGCTTTTAAAATAATTGAGTGGTGAACTATATTCATCTCTATCACCAGCACTACTTCCTAAACTTAGAGCAACATTGGGTTTCTAGTGCATAGAGGGATCAATGGATGGATGGATGGATGGATGGATGGGGGATGGATGGATAGATGAATGGATGGATACATAGTGCAAGAGACAGAGTGGAGGGTGAAAGAGATGACTCAAGCCAGAAAAGTGATACAGAGTTAAAGAGATGATTGTAAAATACACAGTGTTTCTCTGCATCTCTAAAATGTAATAAATATAAAGCAAGAGTTCAAAGGTTATGAGTTTCAAAAGCTCCTATGGGATCATTATTTTTGTATGATTCATCCTGCTGGTTCGAAATATATTTAGAATCCCAGAATCCAGCCACTTCTCACTGTCTGAACTTCTGGCATTTTAGTCCAACACATGATCAACTCTCACCTGTATTATTACAACATTCTCTTAAATGATTTCCCTGCTTCTACCCTTGGCTTCCTATAGCCTATTTCTCAAAACAGCAGCCACATTGACCCTTTGTAAATAGAAATCAGGTCTGGCTGTTCCTCTGCTCAAATTTTTCCAATGGACTTTTCATTTTACTCAAAGTTAAGCCGCAGTCTTTAAAACGGCACACATGGCCCTGCCTGAGCTGCCTGCTCCCCTCCACACTCAACCCCATAATGATCCCTCTCCAACCTCCTCTTTTCCAACTTTCCCCACTGCTATCTCAATGCCAGTCTCTCTGGCCTCCTGGCTACTTCTCCAACATTCCAAGCATGATTCTGCATCAGAGCCTTTGCATCTGCTGCTCCCTCAGGCTGGAATGTGCTCTCTTTGGATCTCCATGTGAGTCACTTCCTCATCTACTTTGCTCAGCTAACAGCTTCCCATGAGGGCCTCTCAGTGAGGTGTTCCAGGTCCACCCAAATTAAAATTGTAATCTGTCCCTGCACTGCCTTTTCTCCACCCTTGTTATTTTCTTCCATAGCAAGTTACTGTCTCCATCCAAGTTCCCACATCTCCAAATCTTACTCATCCTTCAAAACCCTCCAGGACTTTACCATTCCACCAGGCCCATCCCAACCATGGTGGCCCCCAACATTCTCTCTTTTCTGAAATCTACCAGACTTGATTATTCAGGATGTCATTTATTACTGACACTGGTTGTTTTACATTGCTATTTTAAGCAACCATGTTTTCACCTGTTTTTTTTTTCTCCTCAACAAAGCTGTAAACCTCTTGAAAGCAAGAGCTATCACATGACTTTTGTGTATAGTCCCTGTTAGCACTCAACATAGCACTAAACACATAACAGAGTTTCCTTTCAATAAAAATATTTTAAGGAATGAACAGGCAATGTCAATAATAATACTTGACACTTGCAGAATTATTACCAAATGCCAGAAACAGTAACCCAGTAAATAATGTGATATTATCATCATTTTACACCTGAGAATTGAGTAGCTCACCCAAGATCTTGCAGCCTGTAAGAGAGGAAGTATAGGATTTAAACCAAGTCCTGTTGAACTCCACTGTTCACATTCTACTATTCCTCTATCATTGTTCCCAAATTAATACCTTTTTTTTTTATTAAGCACTTACTATGAGCCAGGCACAATGCCAAACACTTTACATATGGCATCTCAGTTTACTCCAGAACAACACTATGGGTAGGTATTACCAAACTTATTTTACAAATGAAAAAAATCTGTAGCTCAGAATGGTAAAGTACCTAGGATAAAAACCTACATCTAGTAAGTGACCATATCAGAGTATTAACTAGTCAACTCAGCTAAAGCTGTCACACTTATTATGAACATGCTGCTTCACAATTCCCACCTACATAGAACTATTGGAATGAACCACTATACACTGAATTCTCTGAATTTTATTAGAGTTAATATAACTCTTACCAGTGATTTCATGGTCCCAGAAATTGTGTCACTTTGTAGTCTGTTCTTTGCTTTTAGTCTCCCATCAAGGACTGGTATTTAACTTCTGTTAAATACATCAGGGTAAAAGTGAGTCAGCACATTAGTGATAGCCACAAAGGGGATTCTCATTTAGTATGGATAGGTTTAATTTTAAACTAGCACAAGCGTGTTTTCTTCTTTATTTGTATGTTTGTGGTAAATGTGTGTGTGTGTGTGTGTGTGTGTGTGTAAGAGAAAGAGAGAGAAGGACGGAGGGAAACACCTCTCCATTGATGCGTTAATTCTCCAGAGTTTGAAAAAAAAATATGACAACTGGACCTCTCAAAACCCATCGCTTACCAACAGCCCCCAAGGAGCACCCCCCACAAATAGTACTACTAACCTCTGAGAAGCTCTATAAAGCCTGCCTTTGAATGATTGAAAGATGTGGGGACAAAATTCGAATTCTATGCTTAGGAAACCAGAATTCCAGTCTTCAAAAGGAGAAGCCTTTGAGAATGGGGAAAAAAAAAATTGTTTTAAAGGAAGGAAGATTTACTGAGCAGAGAACAATGATTCCAAGGAGAGACAACAGGAAGCCTAAATCACACTCTCAAGCACAGGACTCAATTGCACGGCTGTTATTCAAGCCCATGATGGCTCCTTTATGGAATGGATTAGTAAAATGGTAGGTCATCGTTCAAGTGCTGTCTACAGCCAAGTTGTGTTGTTGATTTTGTTTGATTGTTTAAGAATGACTTCAGCACAGCACCTTAATCATTATCAGATCACCCCTGTGCTAATGTTACAGAATCATAGTATGGCTGACAGATTTAGACACAACTGCAAAGATCTTTTAGCTTCTTTCTTTTTTTCTGTCCTGCTCATCCCCTCACCCGCCCTCCTCCCCCCACCTGCCAGAGCATTAGAGTGCAGGGCTGAAAGCATAAGGCTTCCTGAGCCTTGAAATGCTCTGAAGATTCATCCCAGCTCAAGTATAAAGCAGTATGAAAGACCTCTTGAATTCAAGAAAATACTTTGTCCATTTTTAGTATTCAAATTACATGTATGACGAGTTTACAGATCCAATTCTGAAGAATAAGATAGAGTTATTTAAAATTATAACTAAAAACACAAATACAGTGAGGAACTGAGAGAAGAGGCATGGTAAAATGAGAGAAGCTAAGCACTTCTAAGTGGGAAGACTGGGGAAAGGAGAGGAGAAACACAGAAACTAGTTTTTTACTGTTAAAGGCTAATTTTATATTTTACGTTGTTCACTCCTGCCATCTAGTGGTTATTGTGTAGTAATGCTAAAGCCAGATCTGTCTGAAGTCACCACATTTTAAATAAAGTCAGTCACCTAAGTGTTTACCTCCTTGACAAGTCCCCTGCGTTCCTCTCTCGTATGAACATAATTGTGAATGTTCCACATCTGTTAATATCTATGGCATTTCAATAAGAAACCAAGACTACTAACCTGGAATGCATGTGAAGAGTTCCAAGATCTCCCCTCACTTACTACTCAGCATCCCACTTTGGGCAAGTCATCTCCCCCCACCAAAAAGAAACTGTTCTGAAATTCCAGCATTTTCTTTTTTTTTTTCTAAATATTAGGCTACTCAATATAACTGTTTCTTTTGAGTATATTTAACTCTTTGACGAGAGTTAAATATATAATGAAATAGAACCGTAGTCTCTAGTAATCTAAGCATCAAAAACATCTTCTGCCTTTTTAAAAAGCTTGATGTCAAAAGACACTCAAATGTCTATTATGTAGTCTCTAGTTTTAACTTTGTAAGTTGCTTTTAAAAGAATATGGTTCAAAACTTTTTTTTCCCAAATGCAAACCTTTTCCATTTCTCTGATTAGCGGTATGGAGCAGGAGGTTCCTTTGCAAACTCAGCAGCTCAGGCTTGGATGCTGTGCTGGAGGTTCCCAGTAGCACTGTAAAAAAAGATAGTGCCCTTTCAAGTGGCTAAAGAGGTCAGGAACAAAACTAGATGTGAGATAAGAAAGTTTTTTAAGAGTTGGAAACCTGCAGTGAGAGGTCTGATCTTGGCAATTATAATATCAAAGGCAGTGGTCCTACATTTTTTAAGGTGGAAAAAACACAAGGGAAGATCTGTCTGAGAAGTAATGAGCTGCAAGCATGACTGGCTTTCTGGAAAGAGTTTCACAATGGCATCAAACATTCCCAGGCCTCGATGTGGGGATGACAAGCACAGCGATGGAAAGTGGCAGGCTGAAACAGAGAAACTCAAGGCATATTTTTAAAAAGAGAATTTGGAGATGAGGGGATGTTTGACCTACACTTTCAAAAAACACAATGAAATTTTTAAAATATAACTCCTTTTTTCCAATAAGGACATTATTATTGATCCATTGTCTTTCTGGAGTCTCTAGGTAGCTAGGCAGAAAAATCTGGTACATATAACAAAGCAATCTTGGTGCATGTGCATAACTAACCCTATCTCCACCAGGGCTGTCCTCACTAGTGCTAGGCTGGGTGTCATGACACTTGGCCCCTTTCATTTGCTCCTTATTTCCTGCTCCCACGCCCTGAACTCACTGTGTACAGCTGTCCTGGCCTTCTGTGTCTTTGTTCTCATTCCTACCCCAGGACCTTTGTGCCAGTGATTTTCTTCCACCCACGCATTATTCTCCCTCCTCACTTTGGCAGACAGATCTCAAATAGCACCTCCTTTAAAACATTTTATTTGCTCTCTTCTCTAATGTTGTACCCTACCGAACGCCCTAGTTTCTTTCTATCAAATACACTTTTATTTTTTTCACAAAGATAATTTTTCTATTCTTATCTTGCTTATTTGTGTTTAATCGTTAATCACTTGTCTTTCTCCTCTAGAATCTAAGCTCCATATGAGCAAAGTCTTTCATTTCTTGTTTATTGCTCAAACCAACCAGGGCCCCAACAGGAAACAGAGGAGTAATTAGGAGATGCTTAGTAAGGGGCTTTTTAGAAAGCGACTGTTGCATGGCCCCTATCGAGCAGGGGCAGTGCAATATTTTGGTGCTACAAACAGTGGGGCATGCTGTTGCCACTAGCAGCCCTGAAGAGCAATGTAGGTGCATTACTGGGACACCTAACAAGAAAAGAGACCTTCAGTGGAGAGGGACACAATCAGTCTGTGGTCCCCCTTCAAAGAAAGCTGGGGAAATCAATGTCTCAACTTCCCTCCCTTTCATGTCTCCAATTGTCTGCCGAGGCTTATCCTTATGTGTGCTTATGCTTAATACTTATGTGTGTAATCCATAAGTAGCATAAGGACTAGAAATTCAAAGCAGAATGAACTTTGGCTTTAGAAAAAAACAGGTGATTTTCCCTGAAGATTGCCTTCAGCCACCAGCAGACTAAAGAGACCCACTTCTACTTCTCAGCAAGGCAGGAAGGAGCCAGACGAACAGGCATGCCAAGGACAAATGTTTAGTTATGAAGTGCATTAGAGAGATAACGGAAAGCTTTTAGAGATATCAGATTGTGGGACTTCAAAATTAGAAGAAGTACATACATTAGAAAGTAGTATAGGCAGTTCATTAATACTTTATAAGCCTTTACAGAAGGCTCCACAGCTCACAGAGAGCTCCACGTATCCTATCTCATTCAAGTCTCAAAGTCTTTGGGCAGATAGCAAGTAATGCCCTCATTTTAGAGACAAGGAAAATTTGCCTTAGCAAAGTTAAGCATCTTGCCCAAGGTCATACAGCTATCAGGGACAGAACAAAAATTAAGAGAAAGGAAAAAGAATCTTTTGGAAAAAAACAAAATACTCTAAAAGGTGTGGGAGATAAGTCTGAGGGAATTTGATGAGCTAATCTGATCAAGAGTTTTGATAAATTGTTACTGTATTGCAACAATTGCCTGTTTTTGTGGGAGTCTTTGCCCCAAGTGTATTAGTAGGTGAGATAAAAATGAAATAACAAGGCAATCTAAAAGAAGAAAAACTCAAGGATCTGCATTATCCCTCTGAATAATACACAGCCGAGGGAGATGACACATAAATGATCAAAGCACCTCTAAAACTACTGCTCTTCTTCTTACCACCTAACTCTTAGCAGGGAAAGAGAAACTAAGGTACAAAAAAAAGACAATTCCAAGTGACAGCAATTCCCATGAAATAGGAAGAAAACAGAGCTTTCACTTTTCATATATTAAATCTCTCAGGATAGTGGAATTCTGAACTAGCAGGAGTTGAGTGATGAAACACACTGCTGATTTTTAACTCCTTGTGTTCGTTCACTTTCTGTTAATGTATTTAACATCTTTACTCATTATTTTACTGGAAAATCAGAATGTTATTTTGCACATGCTAGTTGTAGAAGGCATGTAAGATAATCTTACTAGGAATAAAAGTGATTAGCCTTTATAGATGAGTTTCACCTCTCTGGCTTGCCCCTTGGCAGACATAAGAAAGCCAAGGCATAGCCAATGCCAGAAAACCTTAATGAGATGGGAGGCAAGAATGAAATGTTATCAGAGGTACCGTATTACTAGACATTTCCAAAGCAATGTCAATGAGCCATGTTCTTAGTTACAATTAAAATATGGTCTTTAGAGGTGCCTCAGTCTCAAGCGTCTTGCAGCAGACCTCCAGGACCAGATTTAGATTTTGGTGCACCAGGCTTGTGGGTAAATAGACGCTTACGTGTTTTTTGGTTTTGGTTTTGGTTTTGGTTTTTTGAGACTGAGTCTGCTGCAGTGCCCAGGGTAGAGTGCAGTGGTACAATCTCATGTCACTGCAAACTCCATCTCCTGGGTTTAAGCGATTCTGCCTCAGTCTCCTAAGTAGCTGGGATTACAGGGTGCCCGGCACCATCCCCAGCTAATTTTTGTATTTTTAGTAAAGTCATGGTTTTGCCATGTCGGCCAGGCTGCTCTCAAACTCCCGACTTCAGGTGATCCACCCACCCCGGCCTCCCAAAGTACTGGAATTACAGGTATGAGCCACCATGGGGCCAAGACACTTAAATGTTGAGCCATCAGTGAAAGTCATTTATGTGGTTAATACTGAATGATGAAAACAATTGCAGTTTTGTTACATGGATATATAGCATGGTGGTGAAGTCCTGGCTTTTAGTGTGTCCATCCCCCAAATAGTGAACATTGCATCCAACAGATAATTGTCCAACTTCCTCCTACCCTCTCCCTTTCTGGAATCTCCAATGTCTACTACTCCCTACTATTTTTCAATGTGTGCCCATGATTTAGCTTCTACTGTTAAGTGAGAACACACCATATTTAACTTTCCAAAACAGTATTATTAAAATGCATTTTTTTAAGTCGGGAGTTGAATCCTTAAGGACATTGTTTAAAATCTACTTTTCAAAGGATCCAATGAAAGTACTTCCCCATGAGTAATACAGCCACAATTTGCATTATCCAATGTGCTCTATCACAATTAATCTGAAATCCTTGCTCTCTTGCGGTCCGTGTAAGCTGAACAGCAATGGAATAAAACAACTGGAAAAAGAATCCTCTCACTTTATTATTCACAAATTGTGTTCTGTAGTTGTTATTCATAGACGATTTTCTTCTGAGAGAGACCAAAAACAATTAAGTGGACAGAAACTTAATTCTGCAGCATATGCAAGAGAGTTAAATAACCTACCTCATAGTTAAATAACCTACCTAAGTGTAGGTGAGCAAAACCCTACATTGACTTGGCTGCTCGTTTTCTTTATGATACAGGCTGAGCCTTTTGGGCCTCAGCTTTCCAATCTACTAAGTAAGAATGACTTGATTTACTTCTGTGTTCTGTGCCTCAAGCAGAGCTGACCAGAATTTATCCTGAGCCAGGTAGACTGAAACATGCCTTCTGTGTGTTTAGAACAATTGTTGTTTCTCTGTCCCGCGGAGGCTCATCTATCTGGCAAGATGGCTCTAAAAATGGGATTTGGAGTTAAGCAAAGTTCTGTGTTAAAAACCTTCTCTACCAGTTACCAGCTATGTGGTTTTGAAAACTTACTTATTAATCACTTCCTCAGCCTCAATTTCTGCATCTATAAAAAGAGGGTAATCGTAGTACTTGATTCACTGGGTGACTGAGAAGAAAGAATGAGAGAATATGTATAAAATGTGTAGTTCAGAGTCTGCCATATCATAGGTCCTCAGAGCACATAAGCTGGGTACGGCTCTCTGCACACTTAGAATAGGAAGCCACACTTCCTCCTGTGGCTTCTCTAGGACTACAACAGGCAGCCTTATCCTTCCTCTTGCAATGCTTTCCTCCCTCTTCTCTCTCACCATTTGCTTTTCCCTGTAGCATTGCTTATACCCTACTCTGTCCAAGTGTTAAGGTGGAAGGTTACTGGTGCCTGGAAGACTCATCTTCCCCTACCCCTGTGCATCCTTTGGGGCTTTGCAAAAAAAGAGCATAGGATCAAAACTCATAAACATGTAGTGCCCTAGAGCAGGAATGTGGAAAGAAGAGCAGAGCTTCAATAAAACATGAAACTACCAAATCTAGCAGAACACCATGCACCTTTACTTCCTAAAACAGTCCATAGCACCTAGCTTTTGTCATTCAAGTTGTTTCAGCAACTCAACACTACTACTGTGTGTGTGCCTATTTGGTGTTCATTCTTATATTTTCATTGGTTTTTGCCCTTCTTCTCTCATTAAACTGTAAGGATTTTTAATCCAGTGTATATTATTATTATTATTATTACTATTAGAGACAGTGTCTCACTCCATCACCCAGATTGGAGTGCAATCTCGGCTCACTGCAACCTCTGCCTCCCGGTTCAAGCAATTTCTCTGCCTCAGCCTCCCAAGTAGTTGGAATTACAGGTGCCCACCACCAGGCCCAGCATTTTTTTTTTTTGTATTTTTAGTAGAAATAAGGTTTCACCACCTTGGCCAGGCTGGTCTTGAACTCCTAGCCTCATGATTCACCCACCTCGACCTCCCAAAGTACTGGGATTACAGGCATGAGCCACCATGCCCAGCCAAGCCAGTGTATATTAATATAAAAACAACAACAAAAAAAAAAAAAACTATGGCCTAAAATAATTGATATGCTTCTACTATGTTCTGCCAGAGTAATTCTCACTTCCCCTACTAGAATAATTATCATCTTGTATTGTTACTGCATAAGTTATCCAAGTGTCTGCCTCCCCATCTTTCAAAGGTCCCCTTCATCTGGTGTGTATTACCCATACCCACTCCTGAGTCACTGTGCCTTACAGCTCTCCTTTATCTATTGCCAAAGCCATATTCACCACTTTAGGGACTGATTCCTCAGATTAGCTTTTTCCCTCCTCCTTCCCTTCCTCCTTCTGTTCCTTCCTTTCTTCCCCCAAGCATTACCAATCGAAGGCAGTAAAATGCAGCAAACAAGTTCTAAAAGTTTAGACGAAGGTACACAGAGGGCACTCTGGGAAGTGGAATGCACATGAGCAGATCTGGAAGGAAGACACCTGTCACTGCTGTGCTGAGGACACCATCTGAATCCTCAGGAGAGGCTGTGTGATAGTGCACAGAGCATGCACTCTGTGTACAGACTGCTGGACATCTCCATCCTTACCAGCGTGACTAGTCACTGGTGTGACTTTAGAAAAGTTGCTTAACCTCCCTGCACTATCTCAACTACTTGGTCTCTACAATCATAAACATCTTAGACAGCTTTTATAAATGCATTATTATGCATAAACCTTGGCTCCAGTAATCACTAGAGAAGTATTTGCTATTATTATTGCCTGGACCTTCCCAAGCTATCTGCTTCTTACTTCTTCAGCCACCTCTCTTGCTACTTCTCCTTTGCATTCTATGCTACAGTCATGAAGAGAACTTGAGGTGACCCTAAATGTACCCAAGGTTTATCTCGCCCTTGACTCGTTGCTTAGATTGCCCCCTCTGTAAAAAAAAATCTTTGCTCTCCCTGCTACCTTCACCTAGGTCCTAGTCATTCTCAGGTCTCAACTTCCAAATTACATGTATGAAAAAGCCTTCCTAGATCCTCCAAGCCAGAGTCCCTTCTATGTGTTCACATATCATGATGCCCTCAACATGCATAATGCCTAGTTACTTGCAAGTGACTTCTTTTCTTTTCTGTATTTATCTCAGTCACACCAGACTGCAAATCCTTTGAAAGCAGGAAGTGTCTATCATGGTTCTGTTCCTAGTACCTGCCCAATGCTAGCACTTACTAAAGGCTCCATAAATACATTTTCAATACTAACTGAAAGCAAAGAAATTAAACAACATGAAAACAAATTTTACCACTTAGACATACTTTTCATATTGGACACAAAGTTTCATAAAACTCTAGTAGCTCAAGCCTTCATATTTTAAACTGCAACATGTCCAGAATGAAGCTATATGGTCTTATTTCTGAACATGCTTGTTAAATAGAATAAAAACAGAAATTTTCCCAGATAAGCAAATAACTCTGCACTTCTTTCATCTATGTGCAAGGTATATAGGGCAGACTGGCTTGGGCAGCCCTTCTAGGCAGGATTTGAGATAGCAGAAAGGGACAAAAATGATGCTTCTTTTTTTTTTTAAGAACACCTCATGCCACTTGGAGATTTATAAATGTTTCTCAATGATGCTAATAGGGTGATGATGCAAATTCTGAAATGGTGAAAATAATGTTTAGTAGAATAAAGGTCCTAGATGTTGCCATTGGTTTTAAATCGAGATTAATAAGAAGATGAAGAAGGAAAGTCAAAAATCTAATCCTCTCCTACCTTCTGAAGATTTTATAATATTATATTAATTATTGCCTTAATGTTTGGTTGATCATCTTTAAAATATTTATAATTCTCTGCAATAGAGAGAGAAACACAAATCCTTCCAACGCATATCTCTCCACTTGTTTTTTATTTATTTGTATAGATTTATGGAGTACAAGTGCAGTTTTATTACAAGAACATAGTATGTAGCAGTAAAGTCTGGGCTTTTAGTGTAACCGACATCCAAATAGTATAAATTGTACTCAGTAAATAGTTTCTTATTCCTCACACCCTTCCCACTTTCTCACCTTTTGGAGTCCTCAATGTCTATTATTTTGCTCTTTATGTCCATATGAAACCATTGTTTATCTTCCACTTGTGAGAATATGTGATATTTGAATTTTGGTTTGTGAGTTATTTCACTTAAAGGCCTACAGTTACATCCATGTTTCTGCAAAATACATAATTTTTTACTTTTTATGGCTGAGTAGTGTTTCATAGGATAAACACAGACACACACGCACACACACATATACATACACATGATGAGATGTGTGTGTGTGTGTGTGTGTGTGTGTGTGTGTACAGAGAGAGAGAGAGAGAGATAAATACAGTATAGATAGATAGATAATGCTGGAAGTCCTAGCTAGGGCAATCAGACAAGAGAAAAATATAAAAAGCAACCAAATTGGAAAACAGAAATTATCTCTGTTTGCTGATAATATAATCTTATACCAAGAAAACCCTAAAAACTCCTGCAATAGACTCCTAGATTTGATAAATGACTTCAGTAGCATCTTAGGATACAAAAATCAATGAGTGTAGACATGTTCATGTAGTCTCTGGTGAGCTTCTGTATTTCTGTGCTAGCAGTTGGAATGTTTTCCTTTTCATTTGTGATTGAGTTTATTTGAATCTTTTTTCTTTTTTTTTTCTTGGTTAATCTAGCTAGTGGTCTATCAATTTTGTTTATGTTTCCAAGGAGACAACTTTTTGTTTCATTGATTCTTTGTAATTTTTGTCTCCATTTCATTCAGTTCTGGTCCGGTCTTTGTTATTCCTTTTCTCCTGGAGTTTTAAGCTTGGATTGTTCTTGTTTTCTAATTCCTTGAGGTGTGATATTAGGCTATTAATTTGTGATCTTCCTATATTATTGATACAGGCATTTAACACTATAAACTTTCCTCTTAGCATGGTTTTTGCTGTATACCAGAAATTTTGGTATGCTGTGTCTTTATATTCATTCATTTCAAAAATCTTTCTGATTTCCATCTTAATTTCATCATTGACCCAGAAGTCATTTAGGAACATGTTGTTTAATTTCCATGTATTTGCATAGTTTTGAGAGTTCCCCTGGGCATGGATTTCTATTTTTATTTGACTGTGGCCCAAAAATACTTCATCTCATTTTGATTTAGTAAATTTCATTGAGCTTGATTTGTGGCATAATGGATGATCTATTTTGGAAATTACAGTAGAAGTCTAGTGTTTCTTGTTGATTTTCTATGTCAATAATCTGTCTAGTGCTGTCACTAATGTGTTGAGATTCCTCACTATTATTGTGGTGCCATTTCTCTCTTTTCTTAGGTCTGGAAATATTTATTTGATACTTTTTTTGTTGTTGTTACCAGGCTGGAGTGCAGTGGCACAATCTCAGCTCACTGCAACCTCCGACTCCCTAGTTCAAACGATTCTCCTGCCTCAGCCTCCCGAGTAGCTGGGATTACAGGCAGGGGCAATGGACGCCCAGCTAAATTTTGTACTTTTAGTAGAGACAGGGTTTCACCACGTTGGCCAGGATGGTCTTGATCTCCTGACCTCGTGATCTACCCGCTTTAGCCTCCCAAAGTGCTGGGATTACAGGCGTGAGCCTCTGCGCCCAGCCATTGTCTTGTTTTGTTTTTAACAACATTATTTCTCCGATTTCCTCTCATCTGAATACCCTTTCATTATTTTTCTAATTTACTTTTATTTGAATGAATTTTTTTTCCCACTTGGGTATGACTATAATGTATGCTGTGTATCATTTCGCTTCAATTCTGGGTGCTTTCAGTGGCAAAGACTCTGTTTGCGTTCCTTGGTTATAGACGGCCTTTGTGCAATGGTTTTCTCAAATGCCGGCTTTAGTAGCAATCTACTGGACATGTGAGCAGGATCACTGCCTTCTGCCGGGCTGGGAGTGTGGAGGCCTCAGGAAGCTTATCTCATGCCCCAGTGTTGTGCACTACTGTGAGAAACCTTGTATTAGGTTGTACATTTCAACCTCCAGGCCAGTAAGTGGCGCTTAGGAGTAAGTTGGCTGTGTAAGAAGCAGATAGGTATATGCATGATTTTTGTTTACCAACAGAAGTTCTCTTTTGCCACACACTGTGGGCTGGTCTGTGGAGTGCCCAGCGTCCTGAGTTCCCTGTTCAGTCCCAGAGTGGGGGACAAAGCCAAATGGAGCTGGACAGCCAATCTTGTCCTCAGATACCCCAATGATGAGTACAAGCACTAGCCCTCATGAGGGTATAGAAGCTCCTGGTGAAATGCACTGAGGTCTTCATGCAGGGAAGGGGCTGCACCATCTCCACCTCCTAAATGGGTAGGAATGTGACCCACTTCCATATCATGCCCCTGCTCTGGGACTCATGACTCTCAGTTTAGGTAGTCAGTGCCGTCTATCTCTAGGCCACGGTGTGGTTGGCAGCTGAAGGAAAAAAAAAATGCCTGTCCAGTGGCTCTCTGCCAAAATGACTTTGAGGTGAAACCTATTCCCTCAGCCCAAAACAGAAAGCTTTGTGGATTGTCTGTTCTCTACTGCAGAAATGCTGCCACTTTATGAGGAGACCTCTCTCAGCTTCTGACATTATCTTTTCTCTCCCTTTCACAGAAAAGAAAATGCTCAAACGAGCAGTCTATTGGAATCATCTCTCACCTTCACCATCTCTGGCATGGCTTCTGTCTCCATCTGTCTAGCATGTCAACTATTCTAATGAATAATTTTCAGTCTCCTCTTATTTAACCTCTTAGCAATACACTTTTCACTCCAGCATCCTCCACTGTTACCTCCTTTCCTTAGTACATTCTAATGGCTTCCATCATCCCTACTCCACTGTAGTTTTCTTGCTAAGATCATCCAAAACCTCATGTAGCTAAATCCAATGGACATTTCAATTTTTCACTTTTCTTGATACATTTGATACAGATGACTACTTCCCTGTTTTTGAAATAGATCCTTTCCCCAACCTCTGTGACACCATTCCTCAAATTTTTCTTATCATTCAATGCATTCTATATCTCTTTTTTAC
Organism: Cebus imitator; assembly: GCF_001604975.1. Lineage (NCBI taxonomy): Eukaryota > Metazoa > Chordata > Mammalia > Primates > Cebidae > Cebus > Cebus imitator. Next base: position 537,965 of record NW_016107780.1, on the reverse strand, counting down.
AAGTTCACCTTCCTTTATCTGACCATTAAATGTTAGAGTTCTTCCAGACTAATCTAGACCTTCTAATTACTGTATATACTCTCCCCACGCAATCTCATATATGCCTACTGATATATAAGTGATTCAAGTTTTTATTCCTTCTCTCTCTCTCTCTCTCTCTCTCTCACTCAAGCTCCGGTTGCACAAACCCAGCTACTTTCTTGGCTTCACCATTTGAAGTCCAAAATGAAGCTTACCATCCTATTCCCAAAGACCCTTCCAATAGTCATTACCTAAATGAAGGATGACACTATCAGTTGAATTGCATTTCAATAAATCTAAAGTCTTCCTTGACAATCTCTTCTTTCATAGCTGGTCCTTTACCAAGTCTTGTAGAGTTTACCATTTAAGTATCTATTAAGTTAATTTACTTTTCTGTATCACCTCTACTATGATCCAAAACATCTGCTATCTAGTACTGGAAAGGTGCCTCCTAGTCACAGTCTCATCAATGCTCCCTTCCAATCTATTCTTCAAACTGTAGTAAGATTAACACACACACATGCATGCATACACACACACACACACACACACACACACACACACACACACAAGTTTGAAGCCATTCAGTCATTCTCCATGATCCATTGTCTACACTTGGTCTCAACTTGTATTCTCCTACTCTCTAGTGCTCCAGTCACAGCCCTTTCAGTTCCTTAATGAGGTCGTATTCCCTCACGTCATAGTTTTTGCATTTGTTAGTCCCTCCTCCTGAAATGCTCTTCCTACTCCCAGCCATTTTCCCTTCACTCATTTAATTTTTACTTATCCTTCTGCTCTTAGCTCTCATGTTGCTTCCTCAGAAAACCTTATTTAATCATCCATATGAAGATGGGCCCCACTGTTAGACTCTCTCTTATATCCCTTTTGCACAACAATTATCACATTTGCCTCATGTTCTCCTTAAGAATGTAAGCACCGTGAGTGCAGGGATCCATCTCTCTTGGCCATCAGGGTAACCTCAGTCCCTCAGTCATTTCACTAAAAAAGACATTCAGTAATATTAGTTGACTTTTGAAGAAAAAAAAAAGTAGTCTTTTCACATTGTCCTCTCTCTGCTGTTGAGAGGACAAATGTCTTGGCAGAGCTCTTTCTCCACTATTATGAATAAGGAGAAAACAAATTAAATACTCCTCTGCTGCAATAATAACTTCATTTGGATAATCTAAGGACTCTTAATAAAGTTACATTGTAAGTCTAAAAAGAAATGGAGAGACCATCTGTTTCCTGCATAGGATGGAGACGTGATTCCTACATAAGATGGAATGGTGAGTAGCAGAGACGGCATGGTGTGTTGTGCCGTAGTCAGAGAACGGGCTTCAGCCTGAGCACTAGATGGACCCCTAAAGGTAGTTTAATGAAGCAGGAAGGACTCAACGGACAGAACCAGACTACTTAGGTCAAATTCTGGACTGCCACTTATATTTGTATGACCATAGCAAGTTAACGTCTCTGATCCTCAACAACTACATCTATAAATAGAATTAAAAATAGGACTGCTTCATTGAGTGGTTGTGAGTGTCAAAGGAGAGATCTATGTAAAATGCTTAGGACAGGTAACAGTTATTATTTAACATTTCCTGGACCATTGCTACGTGTATTAATTCAGATGCATTTATTCCACCAGGGATAAAATAGGTTTCACTATTTTACTTCCTGGTGAAATAAATTTGACCTGCCTAGAATTTGACCTAAGTAGCCTGGTTCTGTCCTTTGAGTCCTGGATTTTTTAAAGATCCTTTTGAGTGCCACCATTTCAATGATTTTAGGCAAACTAATTTAGGCCATGCCTAATAATAGCTCCTGTAATTTTATTGTCACCTGATATAGTTTGGATGTTGTAGCTCCTATGACATTATTGTAATCTGATATAGTTTGGATGTTTGTCTCCTCCAAATCTCATGTTAAAATGTGATTCCATTGTTAAAGGTGGGGCCTGGTGGAAGGTGTTAGTCATCGAGGTGGATCCCTCATGAGTAGCTTGGTGCCCTCCCATGGTAATAAGTGAGTTCTCGCTCTGTTAGTTGCAATGATAAAAGAGCCTGGCAGCTTTCTTGCTCCCTCTTTTGCTTTGTAACACACCTGCTTCCCCTCTGCCTTCTGTCATGAGTAAAATCTTCCGGAGGCCTCACCAGAAGCCAAGAAAATGTTGCCGCTGTGCTTGTACAGCCTACAGAACTGTGAACGCCCAAAAAAGCTATTTTTTTTTATAAATTACTCAGCTTCAGAAATTCCTTTATAGCAAGGCAAATGGACTAATATATTATCTCTAGTCTGCGGAGAAGAAAATTGACTCTCTGAGGAACTAAGTGACTTGTTGAACACCAAGCAATAAAACCAACGCCCAAACCCAGAGGTTTTGTGTGCAAGTCGGTGCTCTTGACTCAGTGTGCACCACCTCTCTGCTATATGGCTTAATAATTCCACTTCCCTGTGTTTGCACTATTACTCAAAGCACTTCCTGTGTCTTATCTTCTTTGATGCTCACAACAACTCTTTAAGAAGAAACCTAACAGGAAGACCATGGAGTAGAATGGAGAAAGAGCTGGCCAGACACTCACACATTTTGTATGATTTATTGGCATTTTTGCTTGGGAAAGCCACTTAGTTTCTATGCTCTTGAGTCTCCACACTTGTAACATAGAATAATTGAGCTAGACAATCCTTACTGTTTTCCCTGGATCAAAAAATGATCTTCAACCATGTTCTCCATCCTTTAAATCATCATTTAAAGTCCATCCCCTTCTGAAGATTGCTTCCCAAGTCATTCCACCATTTCCCTCATCAACTAGAACAAGAATTTACCTCTACCTATATGGATCTATTGTAAAGCTATTTATTTGTTGATGCTGTGGACTTCAAGCCCAAACTATTTCTATTAATCTAATAAAGTTATATATAATTTTATATATTTGATATAATAATTCCTATGAGTCTAATAAGAACTAACACTGAGGTCTGGACATTCTGTTTGAAAAGATAAGTGGCTAATGAGAACAGCATTAGGCCAGGCTCACAACATCTAAAAAATCTGAAAATACCTTTATCATAATTTCACATTGTTCCTCCAAAATATACAAGTATAATTGGTTGCTTTACGGCAATATAAAAGACGAAATAAGTCCTAGAAGAAAAAGCCTGCCCTGTAACTTTAAGATTTACCACAAGAGGGCAGGGTTGATTCAGTCCTGGACTTGATCCTTTTTCTTTCTTTCTTTTTAAAGGTGTTGAGTCAAATGGAATTTCTATTTCTAGGCTCTTGGCAGCAAATCACACTGCCACGTGTGTGCCTATGCAACAATCTTGCATGTTCTTCACATGTACCCCAAAACCTAAAATTCAATAAAATAAATGGAAAAAAAAGGTGTTGAATACACAGATGAAGTGTAGATGGAAATAGAATGATTCTTTTCAAAAGAATCATAAAAATTATCCTATGCTTTGACCTGTAGTTCAACATATTGAAATGTTTCTGCAAATAATAAGCCCTAAAGAAATAAAATCCTTGTAACGCTTTCTAAATTTTCTCTTCAAAGCAAAAATAATCTAGATGTCTAACATTGTAGATTTAAATAAATAAATATTATATAAATCTGGTGGCATATACTGCAACTCTTTAAAATGAATATTTAGAAAATTAGGTAGAAAGATATTAAAATATACATGATTTATTAAGAAAAACTGCAAAGAATATGTAATGTAACCTATTCTGGATTAAAGGTATGTAAAAGCCATAATTTCATATTCAGTGGGACCAGAAAAAACCACAGAAGGAAAAAAAGAACAGTACTTTTTAAAGGAAGATATAATTACAGGCAATTCCTTCTTTTCTATATTGTTGTACAGTGTTGTATACACCACGCATTTTAATCTCTTTGTCTATAACAGAATCAAGGATAAATATTCCACGTTTTAGGGCCCTCTTTAATACATTTTCACCTGAGTTGCCAAGTATAGGAGACACAGCTGGTTTCTACCCAATCTTTCAATCTCCATTTTTCCCTCCATCTTTATTAACCAAACTGATAATCTAGTCTCAAAGGGCGTGGTAAAGTATGCTCATCTTCTGTCTCCTTTCAACTAGGAATGACTATGTATCCCAGTTCTAGAAAATGAGATGTTAACTGGAGGTCACTGGTTGAGATTTCTGGGAAAGCTCTTTAAAAAGTGATGGCCTTGAGTGGCTGGTTTGGGCAAAGGTCTTTTGTCCTTTGGCAAAGCTCTCTCTCTTCTAGTCTAGCATGCAGATGCCATGCCTGCAGGCAGAGCAGACATTTTCCAGCCATGAGGATGAAAGAGACATGAAAAGGATGGCAGAACAGGAAGACAGAGGGACCCCAGACCCCTAGTGGCATCTGAGCTTGTTTTGTAAGAAAATTTATTTGGGTAAATTTTGTTGAGAGTGCATACAGTAGAAAACTTTTCTTTTTTAATGAGACAGAGTCTCGCTCTGTTGCCAGGCTGGAGTGCAGTGGCTCAATCTCAGCTTGCCACAACCTCCGCCTCCTGGGTTCAAGTGATTCCCCTGCCTCAGCCTCCCAAGTAACTGGGACTACAGGCATGCGCCACCATGCCCAGCTAATTTTTTGTGTTTTAGTAGAGGGTGGTTTTACCATGTTGGCCAGGATGGTCTTGATCTCCTGACCTTGTGATCTGACTGACTCAGTCTCCAAAAGTGCTGGGATTACAGGCATGAGCCACTGCGCCCAACCCCAGTCAAAAACTTTTTGTCCGATATACTATGAAAGGAAACACCAAAAATATAAAGTTATCCCATATTTTTGTAACATGAAGAGTTCCACAGTCAGCTTGAAGAACTGCAGTGGGCATAAGGGAGGGATTAGAAGGGTAATTCTAGGGACCTCCTTCAAAGAGTGCATCATATTTATTATTTGATGAAGTACATCATATATAACATTTATTTCATTATTTATACCATAGGATGAACTAAGCCTGCCGATTTTAAAACACTTAAGATCTCAAAGTGCCTCTGATTCAAGTCTAGCTTGTAGCCAATTTTTCCTATTTTTTATCCAGTGAAACGAGTATGCCACTTTGAGAACTCCATTCCTAAGTAAGTGGTTGCACAAACACAATTGTTATGTAAAATAATTTTTCATACAGCCTTGTTTTGATAAAAATGACACCATTTAAATATCTAATATGGCAGTAAGAAAATAAATTATGGGTTATATGTAAGCGTATTATTTTAAAAATCAACATAAGCACTAAAAATAAATGTGATTCAAGGAGGTGGGTGGGTGAATGGAGCAAATGCAAAAGTGCTAAATCTCACATCCTTTGTAGTAATATATTAATAAATACATTTCTATTTGGTTTGTTTATATCCCTACTCTATCTCTCTATATTCATGAGCTTGCATTACTCTTTGTGTAAACCTACATCATTTCAGGAAGGTTTTGAGAGGGAGGAGAGGAAAACCCACTTGTTAATATCTACCTAAAACATCAGCCAAGCTTGGACTTACCCTGTGGGCAACTGAGTCCACTGAGAGATATTAGTAAGGGTAACTAGATTTGTGTCCTGGTTTAGTGCCAAGAAGAACAAATCAGAACACAAGGCTAATTATCTTCAAAGGATTGATGTTCATTTATTCAACAATTCAGTAAATATTAGTTAAGACCTACAAAAGGCCAGAAGTGATGCTTAATATTTTCATAAAGGAAATGAAAGGCAATTCTTGCTCTCAGGAAACCAGAGCTTTGTGCCTGCTAGAGTCAAGTAAACTTACAGTTATATTGTATGAGGAAGCAAGAAAGGCTTCTAGAAGAAATGACATTTGCGAGTGGCCAGCAAAGCAGAGCATGTGTTATTCTGCAAAAGAAAAGAAGGAAAATCGTGACAGAGAATGGGGCATGTGTGAAACTTTGGTTATTTAATTGTGCCCAAGGACAAACACAGGGGAGGGTCAGAGAAAGGGCTAAAAGCTAGCAGAAGTCAAAACTCACCAGAATGTCATACTAAGAAGTCTAAACATAGTCTTGATAAATGATCAAATGAGACTGACATATTTCCAGTAGAGAAATAATATGATCAGATTTCCATATGATGGTGATTACCACAGTCATATTTTGGAGAATAAATTGAAGGTGCGGGTAGGGTGAGATTTGATGCTGTTACAGTAACTGGAGACATAGGTAATACTCATCTGACACTCCCAGTGCACCAACTAGAAACAGCATGAATGTAAAGCATTTTCTATTGCGTTAAGAACAAAGAAGCCATTCAATAATGATCACCGTGCACAAACTTTATTCTATTTTGCTCTCATAAAAATTATGTGAAGTATTATTAAGCCTGGGTTACTGATGAGGACGCTGAGGCTCAGGAAGTTAAGCGACTTATCTAAGGACTCACAGTAGTAAGTGGCAGAGTCTGAAATCAGATACAAATTGGCCTGATCCCCAAATCAGAGCTCTCTGAGCCATCACACCATATTTTTCACTCTCTGAACAATTCATTTGAGTTTCAGAAGTCAACTTAGCAGAGATACAGATGAAAATCAGACAGATGAGTACAAACACCATCAAAACCTTCCATTTTATTATTCCATTGTTCTTCAGAATAGAGGCAAACCTACAGAACCGAAGCTAAGCTAGACCAAATCTGACAGCAGGGTGTGAAAGCAGTTTTGTGGGCACGGCGGGTTCCTGACATTACTTTTTTCATTCCCATTAACTGGCAGCATCTACCACATTATTTAGTATAATTAACTATGAGTCTCAAAGGAATATGCCCATTCCCTCTCTCTTGTCTCCCTGATGGACATAAAAATGACTTTAGGATAAATGACTTCGGAAGAAATGAAAATGAACCCTTAAGTCAGAGCTCCCACTGTAAACCCATCTTTAATTCTTTTCCTCTCCCATCTTCCAACACCTTGATAATGTCATCGTTTTAATACGATTTCTGAGGATAAAGAGCTCTGAGGAACTTGTATTAACCAATTACCCCAGGGATCAGCAAACACAAGCTCATGATATTTACTTAAAATTCTCAATTCTGTGAATATGTCAAGGTTTTATAAACAAAACTGACTTTTCAAGGGTTGGCAAATTAGCACCGTGTCCAGAATAATCATTTCTACAAGGGGAACGACATGTCCTTATTTTCCATTCCTGTTCACTGGTGACAAGTGCCATTTCAAGCAATTTGCCAAATAAATTCTGAAGATTGCATGGGAATAATGCCTAGAATGTATTTTTCATGAAGTAAAACATTCTTTATGTGGCATGAATGTTCAAAGAGAAAAGAGCAGGATCTATACTCAAGATCAATTGTAAATAACCATATTGTTCTTTGACGGATTTTGTTTTAAGTGCTTTGCAAGGCTATGGAAACATGGTAATTACAGAGACCACCTAGATAGGTTCATATCAGAGGAATTACATGCAGCAAACTGACTAGGAAACAACTTGAATAGTTTTATGGCAAAAACTTCTCTTGATGGTGAAAAGAAGAAACTGATTTAAAGTTTTTAATCTAGTAAAGATAGACCTTGCCAGCAATTTCACTCCTGAATATATATTCAAAATAATTGAAAGCAGAGATTCAAACAGATATTTGCCCATGTTCGTAGCAGCATTATTCACAGTAGCCAAAAGGTGGAAATAATAGTGTCTATCCACAAATGAATGGATGAACACAATGTGTACTATACCTGCAATAGATTATCATTTAGCCATAAAAAGGAAAAAAATTTTGATATGTACTACAACATGAATGGTCCTTGTAACTATTATGCTTAGTGAAATAAGCCAGACACAGGACAAATATGTATTCCATATAAGTGGAATCATATACACCTAGGCAAATTCACAGTCAGAAAATGAAATAGTGGTTATCGGGGCTGAGGAGGTGGAGTGTAGGAGGGAAAGGGAAATTATTATTTAATGGCTGCAGAGTCTTTGTTGGGGATGATGAAAAGTTTTAGATACACACAGTGGTGATGGTTACACACTGTTGTGAATGTATTGAATACCACAGAATTGTACACTTAAAATGGTTGGAATGATAAATATAATTATATAGTCTACCACAATATTTTTTAAAAGAAGTCTTTTAGATTTCACCCTAAAAATATTTAGAGTTTACATAATGTGTTCTCAGTTGCTCTAGGACTATAAATTATAACATAATGAGGTACTGCAAAAATCTTTTATTTTTAAATTAATGGATCCTTGAAGAATCTTCTGGAAGCTATGGAATCTCTCTCGAGGTGAAGGAAGAGGACCTATAATCATATACAATGTTGTTACAAACTGAAGGACAGGGATTGTGGCACTCTGAAGCCTCCTCATTAACCTTTGATTCAGAGAGCTGCGGTGTTGTGAGATTCAAGTCTATGGCCAGCTGTTGAGGATGTCAGAGGGCTCTCATCAAAGGAAGGAGAATCTCACTTGCATATGAGCTCCAACTTCAGCTAAAGGCCCAGAGAAACACTAAAATCACATATTGGATAATAGAACAAAAAAGACAACCATTATCAGGCCAAACACTTATGAACTCATGGATGCAATTTCAGCTTTGTTTAAGCTAACTGCCTTCTCTCGGCCTGAGATCACAAATGGTGAATGGTAATAAAGTTAGCAAAGGGTAAAGAATTAAACCATATGACTTCATCTCATTAAAATACTGAACCTTGTTAATAAGCTAATACATGCATAATATGAAACATTTGGAAGCAGACTATTTCTATTGTACCTCTATCAAATTTACAAATCATCACCTAGAGATTTAAAAAAATAAAGAGAGAAAATAATAGAAACTAATGTGAATTGCATATTTAAAACTTCAGGAAAAATAGCAGATCCTTTTGAGATTTTATGAATATAGAGTACCGCAAAGTCAAATGACACATGTAATTAAATCTAGCCTGGCAATAGTCCTTAACCATTCCCAAATCTAAATATAATATTAGGTTTTCTTCTAAGTTCACGTTCATTCTACCATAGAATCTAACAAATTAAGCCTGACAGAGTTTTCTGTAACAACATTTGCCCCCTGAGACCCGACATCCCATTTTCATTGTCCTCCTGTTTTCATTTTCCTTTATCTGTATTTAATACTTTCTCTCCTGAATTAAGACAAATGCCACAGAATAGATGGACTAAGAAACACTTTTAAAGCTTTCCATCACGGTCTGTTTGTAATTCAGTCAGTGTATAGTGAACCAAGACTTGCTCCATTTGCACGTGATAAAGATGAATACCTTTAGGATGATAAATAACTAGAAATAAATGTGAATATCCAAAGATCTGTTCAAACTCTTACCAAATTATGTCTTTTTATAAGCTATGCCTTTTGAAAATTTAATAAATGGTAAAACTGAGCAATGCTTCGCAAAAGCTAGCATGTGTATAACTGTTGATATGCAAGATGATTTTGGGTGGAGCACAGGTACATTTTTGTAGTACCTATGCCTTTGTGAGGGCTTTTGGTATAAACCTTGGAGTATAAGTGCTATTTTGTTATATGCAGATATTAGTGTATAGTGGCAAAGTCAGAGCTTTTAGTGCATCCATCACTTGAATAATGTACATTGTACCTACTAAGTGATTTCTTGTCTTCCACTCCCTTCCCACGCGTGCAACCTTCCAAGTCTCCATTGTCTATCATTCCATACTCTGTTTTCATTTTAATGGTTTTCTCTTATCTATTGCAAGTAACATAGTATCTCCATTTACAGTAGAGATACGCAATTTTCAGTAGTTTTATTTAAATTAAGAATGTTATGTATCAAAGAAAGCTTTTGTGTAAATAAGACTACACAAAAGGGACACTGGTACAGCAAAAATTGGGAACACGGTGCAAAAGAGGAATATTTACTGTGTCATGGTATTAAAAAAAAAAAAAAGAGGAATAATCAATGCACCAAGTCCTGGAAAAATAAATAGGAATGCCTAACAGGTCAAGGAAAGGGGGAAGTCATTCCAGACAAAAGGGGACCACATGCAAAAACTCTGACATAAATTGCACCCATGGTGTATCTCAGCCCTGTTGGGCTAATACGGCTGGATAATTAGATGGTAAGGGTGAGTGACAGGCTATGTGTTTGAGTGGCATCAAGGTACTAGAGCTCTAAAAACCTTTGCCATGCTGAAATCAATGTAGACAATGGGAAGTCATGGAAGTGTTGGAAGCAGGAAGTAACAGGGCTGATTTATGTTGTGAAAAGATGACTCTGTGACACATGGGAGTGCAGAGGAAGGGTGAGGAGACCATGGGAGAGAGATTAGTTATAGCTATGTCATAGAGGCATACAGGAAAACACCAGGAGCTGAGACTACATGAAAAATATTTCTGAATCATAAAATGTCACATAAGCATTATTAAAAGGCAAGTAGGAAAGGAGAAAAGTACTACACATGCACCAATACCCCAGAAAAAGTTAATATGCTCATTGCATAAAGTGGTCCTCCAAGTCAATAGAAATGTTATTTAAAGTTTATGATAATGATGAAAATTTATGAGAGTAGTAATTCACATTTTAAAAAGCATGATAAAGATACGAAAATGCCCAAATATGTTAAGAATCATAAAAATATAACTTAAAAGAGAATAAAATACAGCTTTTGCCCATCCGACTGTTACAAACAGATGATATTTACAATTGGCAAGAATGTGCATGAAAGGACTTTCATATAATGTTCATGGAAGTATAAATTAGTGGAATTTCAAATTGATGCGAAGGACATGTCATCATCAGATAAACCATCATCATGACTTGTCTTTAAACTTGAACTAATTTACAACTATTTAAAATTATATTCACAAAGGTATGTAAGAAGGAGAAAAATTGGGATGTTAATTCATTCAGTTTCTATATCCTGACAAAGATTGTACACCACGTCAATGAAAACATTTATCTCCCTGTCCATTCACTTCCCTCTTCTGCAAAATAACAAAGAAATCCCCTACCTTAACTGATGTAGTGGAAATAGTCATGGAAAATGTCACCGAAAAGAGGGGAGAAATCTAAGATGTATTTAGAAGACGAAATTTGTAGAATTTGGTGACCTGGAATGTGAGAGGTTACAAGAGGGAAGAAGTTGCTATGACTTCACTTTTGGCAATTGGATGGTGTCATTCTCTCAGATAGGAAACACAAAAGAACACAGATTTTAGAATAAATATAATAGTTCCTTTTGGGACCTGATGGGTTTGAGGAACCAAAGATATATCCAAATTAAGATATCCAGCAAGGTGCTGAATAAGTTGAAGATTTGGGTCTGGGTCACAGGAGAGGGTCTGAGCTGATAATATATTTTGAGTCATTAGGAGATGATCAGAACCATGGATTTGGTAAAAATTACCAAGGATTATGTAGTATAAAAAGAGAGAAAACCAAGAAAGAGCTTTGGGAATATCAGTGTGTAAAGGGAGAGCAGAGGAAGGAAGCACACCAAGAAAGAGTTTGAGGGACAGCCTCAACACACCCAGGCTCAGACTGAGAGGGCCTGTCCTCCCCTCTGCCAGCTAGTCTGGATATCCAGGCCTTGTCTCTGTCACAGTAGTGGCCAGATGGGAGTCTGCATCTGTGCCCACAAACCTGTCATCACTTCTGGAAAAAGGTGTGAGTGAAAGTGAACTGGTGTGTCCTCTTCGTGTTGGAGAATGCATCCTTGTTTCCAGAGAAAGCTGAAGCACTGTTGCTAAGGAAGTCTTAGCGGCCACATGGGTTTTTAGCCCAGAGACACTGTCTCCTCCAGATGCATATGTAAAGAAGCTGGCAGGAAAATAGTCACATCTCCTTTCTCATATATTATTGAACAATCTATGCACTTTTGCATACACACAAAAAATAATCATATTAGTCCAAGTGGATTAGTTCAATGCATATCATTTGTAAACCTCCTGGGAAAAGATGGGGAGTACTTTTCTTTGTTTGCAGAAAATCTGATTGAAGCAGATCATACATATGTTTACAAAGGATAAAGAGCTAGATTAATTTAAATAGGTGAAGCTACAGGGAGCATTAGTCACAGACATCATTCATTAACAAAAGCCATCTGAAAAATTAGAATAAACCATTGTTGAGGGGTAGTTGAAATTCATTAAAATATACCCTAATCTACAGTCTTTACATAATAAATCCCAAAGTAAATTTATTTATGAAATCAAATCCTGTGCTACTATCCTTTTATACTAAATCTCAGGGTAAATTTAGTTATAAAATCAAAATCTTATATAAGAAAATATATTAAACATATTTAAAATTAAGGTTACATTTAAAACAAATAAAATAGTATAGGTAACATAAATAAAATCTAATATTCTGACCATTTATTTTTTTCTATTTCTAAAAATAAAAAACACATTTTTATGAATCTCAAATTTAGCATTTGCTGTTAAATTAAGTAATACCTAAATATAAGAATGTTAATGTTAAAACTGTGCTTGTTCACAGATCACCTGGCCTCTTTTAATAGAGTCTGGTAAAACCAGAACTATGGAATCTTGTATTTTCTGGCTCATTGGATAGGACACTGAAATCTTTTATTACATAGGGATGTTTGTTATATTGCTCTTTATTATAACTGCACTTAGCTCATGTTTCAAATCTTCATGAAAAGAAAGTTTTTTTAAAATCCAGGAACATATTGAATTCCATGTCCAGTTATATATTTTTTCTCAGAACACAGGTACAGAATATTTTTAACACAACTAAATAATAAAAAGCAGTATCACTAAATCTCAGGAAGGGAAGACAATGGATTTTCATCTACATTGGATGACATTTAAAATCTCTGTGTCCTCTCTGCCTTCCAAATAAATGTGGCTCACAACATGAAAAAAGGAATCAGAAATGAAATAAAGACTATGGGAAAAAATTGAGGCAGGATGACAGGCTCATTAAAATGTGCAGAAAGCATCCCTGACTCCCTCGAGAAAGCTGTTATCATGAAATAATCACATTGACGAATACGGAAAGAGTGGACTCCGGCAGGGGCCTTATATTTCACCCAAGAAGTTGGTGATTATATCCTGGAAATGTGACCCTATGAAAGCCTTGCTTCTTTGTTGCTTAATAGAGTTCACAGAAAATGCTTGTCTCCAAAATGAGATTTCTTCCCTATTCACTGTGCAGCCTGGGAGTCTTGACAGGATGAGCAGGGGACCATTTCTCCTAATCAAGGGGGGAATGCAAACCCCCGGGTGTGGAAGATTATAAGCAATCAAGCTCAACTGTTTCAGGGAAGAGCTACCACCCTCTGCTCCTTGTCAAGTGGTCATAAAGGAAAGGTTAAGAAAGCTGCTAGAATTTGGTAGAAATAAGGGATAATAGGTCAGAGGGACCTATTTTTCCTAGCAATTATCCCATTTCAATCTCTTAGGCTATAAGAAATATTTCCTTGCCGTCCACGCAGGCAATCTATACAGAGTAGTTAGCTCTTAATTAAAATTGTTGTTAGGTTTTTCCATTTTCTCACCCTGTTGGTTCAAAAATTGCTTGGATACTTTAATCTGGAGACACAAGCAAGGATTTCTAAATTGTTTCACTGATTAGAATGTCTTTCTTTTTGATGCAGCTGGACTGCGAGACAATGGGAGTGGAAGTGGGGGTGAAATCAAACAGTACAGAAAGGAGGGAGTCCTTTAGAAAATTTCAAATCTGGGTTTGCAAACAGGGATGCATTCCCAAGCCCTGATCATTCTGACTTAAATATAGTTAATTTATACTTTTAAATAAAAACGCAAATAACAAAAAATGCTTACTCTATGATTTATTTAATATTGGCTAAACTATATATTTGTACACATTTATATATATATAAATGTAAATGCATTAAAAAGATCAGAAAAAAAGATACTCTGCTATTAATAATGGCCACTTTTACAGTTGAATCATCTGGAGTAGGATTACAGGCAGGAATGAAGGATGACTAACTCTTTTTTTTTTTTTTTTTTTTTTGAGACGGAGTTTCGCTCTTGTTACCCAGGCTGGAGTGCAATGGCGCAATCTCGGCTCACCGCAACCTCTGCCTCCTGGGTTCAGGCAATTCTCCTGCCTCAGCCTCCTGAGTAGCTGGGATTACAGGCACGACCATGCCCAGCTGATTTTTGTATTTTTAGTAGAGACGGGGTTTCACCATGTTGACCAGGATGGTCTCGAGCTCTTGACCTCGTGATCCACCCGCCTCGGCCTCTCAAAGTGCTGGGATTACAGGAGATGACTAACTCTTTATTCCCAAATATCATTTTCCGAAAACATTCTGTTGTTGGAAATGTTTCCATAAGCATGTATTCATGTGTTACCTGTATAAGCTAGTGAGTACTTTTTAAAAGCTGAAAACTGTGGTTAGTCTATGGCCATACTGGGATTGGTTTTGGAATAAAATTGCATCCTAGACTCAGGTACTCCCAGATACAACTATAATCAAGGAGAAATCTAAAATGAATACTCAACAGTGAGTGATCTGTCTCCTCCAAAGGGTCTGTAAGGTAAGGCCTATAGGGCTTAAAGACCACTTGTTTTATCAAAATGATCACTTTCCCCTGGAATCTCCCAAAATGTTCTGGAGGCCATGCTAAAAGAGATCTTCAAATTTTTCTAATTCTATATATAATACGCCAACCCTAGCAAGCTGTGAAAATTGTGGCCCAACCTTGACATGCTAAGTTACTAGTAGAATTGGTATGATTTCTCTGTTGTGTATAGACACTCCCTGCATCAGAGACTTTAGAAAAAAGGAACTCAGAAATGTCATGTTTCTTATACTAAAACTTTTACAATCCTGTACTAACACAATATGCTGAACAGTTGAGGACATGTGGGAATTCAGGCACAGCTCACTTCCTAACATAAGACTAAAAACTGCCTAACAAATCTTACTTGGAAATGACAACATTTGGAAATGTGAACTAAGAAACCAAATGAAAATAGTCTTGATTGTAGATTTTCAGCTGGACAATTAAGCTCTCGACTTAGTGCACCCCAGAGTCAGTAACTTCCTATAGATAATTTTGTTTGTTAGAGGTAGACCTGCCCTAAGTCCTACACACAAAAGTTAGCAATGTCTAGGGTAGCACCCATTTGTCAGGAAATGTTAGTAACTAAAGCCAGGCATCTGGTTATTCACGTCATCCTCTCTCCAATTTTAAGGAGTAGGTTCATTAGATGCCATGTGCAGCTTCTAGAACAGAGGGCCAAATTGGCCCAAATGTCTAAAATCCTTTTAGCTGAATCCATTATACTAATATCTGACAATTATGAACTAAGTTTAATTTAACATGGTTGATTGCTCTCCCTTAAAGGCAATAATTACTAAAAAGAGTCAGCTGTATAAACCTGTTTCCCAGCATGTTGTTTGACAAGACACCCCACTGGTTATAATGCAACCATCAGGCAGAGCTTTTTATATTTAATGTTGAAGAGATTATCTTTGGTAAATGGAAAACTGAAGACTCTCACTGTCAATCTTGACTTGTACTCAGTTACATTTCTATTTCACAGAACATCTTGAATTTAGCTGAGGGAGGTAGTGGTCCCTAAAAATACAGAGCAAGAATAAATCCAAAAGGAAAAGGAAAGACAAGTAAGAATGTTTCTGCTAAATCAATGGCAGGAAAGTATCGTTTTGGCAATACTCCTTCAAAGAATGACTTCTAAAACCCTAAGGTGATTTTTTTCTCTGCATCCATGGCAAGAATATCAAGAGGAGTAGAGTTAGGAGGATTTCACCTCCAGGGGAAGACTTGTGTCTGCACTATATGAAATGCCTTACATTGCAAAAAAGGTATAGAATTTAAAGTTGTAAGACACTGTTAGAAGTCAGACAACCTGACCCACTGTGGAAATTTCCATCCGGATGGAAATTCTAACTCCATGTGATTACCCTTAATAATGGGTTGCTCGCAGCCTCACGAAGCAAGTCTTTGCATTGTTAGCCACCTCTCTCCTCATATTCTTCTCAGCCATGAGCCACAACTTGCAGCCTTTTAATTTCATCCCCTACTCTCCTCTCAGAGCAATATACTCCAGCTGATTTTGAGCAATAAACCTCTTCCACTAAAACATAAAATCTCAAAAATCTTTCTTAAAAATGTTTAAAATCATGTCATCGTTTTGTGAGGAATAAGGTTTAAACATTTTTAAATGACTTTTTTCATTTTACATAGGGATATTATTAAGCATTCTGTTAGAAAGTTTATTTTGTTATAATTATGAATACAGAGCAAATATCTGAACACAAATTTTTATTTTCCTCCATCAAGTTCTATTAAATGTGTTTAATCATGTAAGATAATATATTCAAATTATAGTATATATGGTTTGGTGAAAAAATGGATCTTGAGCTAAAGATTAAACTCTAAATACCTGTTTTAATGTCAAGAATACCACTTATGACTGGGTGTGGTGGCTCACCCCTGTAATCCCAGTACTTTGGGAGGCCGAGGCAGGCAGATCACCCGAAGTCAGGAGTTCGAGAAGAGCGTGACCAACATGGTGAAACTCTGTCTCTATTAAAAATACAAAAATTAGCCAGGCATGGTGGTGTGCACCTGTATTTCCAGAAACTCAGAAGGCTGAGGCAGGAGAATTGCTTAAACCCAGGAGGTAGAGGTTGCAGTGAGCAGAGATGGTACCACTGCACTCTAGCCTGGACAACAGAGCAAGACACTCCATCTAAAAAAAGAAAAAAAAAAAAAAAAAAAAAAAAAAAAAAAAAAAAAAAAAAAAAAAAAAAAAAAAAAAAAAAAAAAAAAAAAAGAATACTACTTACTTACGAGGTACCAGGGATCCAACAATTAACAATATGTAGCACCAGTCCCAACACCTAGAGATTCTGATTCAGTTGTTCAGGAATGATGCACTGACATTGGTGTCTTTGAAAATCACCCCGGCATTCTATAGCACACTAGCTTGACACAACCAGTAGTTGGCCCATGTGTAGTAGCTATACTCTGAATGGGCTGCAAGTTAAAATTGTTTACGCAGAAAATATTTGTAATACCTAAACTTGACAAAGAAGCTATATCCAGATTATATGAAGAGCTCTTACAAAATAAAAATAAATGAATCTACCACCCCTAAAACGTGCAAAATCTTGGACAGGCACTTCATAAAAGCCACAGCCAGTAAAAAACAAAACAAAATAAAATTGCTCTTTTTCAGTAGTCATCATAGGAATGCAAATTAAAACACACTGTAATACCACCATACTCACCCGGAACAGCTAAGTGAAACCAAGAGTTGTCTAGAATGAAGAGCAACTGAACTCTCACATGTTGCCAAAGATAATACCACTAAATATAAATTCTTGGGAAGATTGGCAGTATACTAATTAAAGCTGAATATATCTATACTCATCTGCCATCTCCCTCCCAGATATGTCTGCAATGGAAATATGTGCATATGTTCACCAAAAGACATGTAGAAGAATATTCATTGTACTTTCATCATAGCCCAAAACTGGAAGCAACCCAGATGTGTCTCAGCAGTAGAAGGGATAAATATACTTTGATGTATTCATATAGAGGGGTACTATACAGCAATGAGAATGAACAAATGATAGCTATCTCCTAAAACATGAATGGATTGCACAAACTTGATATTGAGCAGAAATAGTGAGACACAAAGAGTACATTCTGTGTGATTCCATTTTATGAAATTCAAAAACAGGCAAAATGAATCCACAGTGTTGGAAGTCAGAATAGTAGTTAACTTTAGGAGAAGCAGTGACCTAAAGGGGCATAAGTGGGACTTCTAGGATGTGGTAATAGTTTGTCTTTGGGGGCTGGCTACATGAGTTTATTCACACATGATATTGTACTTTTCTGAATGTACTCGTACTTCAAAAATATTTTTTAAATTATTCACAACAATAATATTAATCTCTTATTGGACAGCATTTTATATTCACAAGCTGTTTTAATACATGCTGTCCCATTCAATCATCTCTTTAATTTATTAATCCCAAAATTTACTATCTCATATATGCAGGGAATTATGCTAGGTGATGCAAGCAACTCAAAGGTTAGTAAGACATGGTTATTAGCCTCAGAGTTTACAGAACTAAAAATTTGAAGACATGTCTGTAGTGCAGCTGCACTAACAATGATAATTTATTGTGTCACCTGGGTACCAGGCATTGTACCTTAATGTGTACATTACTGACAGTCTGTCATTTTTAATAACTTAAAGAAAAATATACTTTTAATGTCATGTTTGCTCTCTTCTTAAAACATTTAATATTATATGAAGGAAAATATAATAAAATTTACTGGGAAAAAGAAAAGGAATTTGCCACCTGAGTCAAAGGAGGGGAAATGTAAAATACAGCACAACAGCCTTCTATCTTCAGTGATTCTATTAACTAGTTCAGGGATCAGATGATGAATTAAATTGGCTTACAGACATGGGAATATTATATAACTATAAATTCCATTTCAATATTTGTTTTAATTTTATTATTACACATCACAACAGCTAAAAGGAACAGTGTACTAGTTAAAGCTTACTTCATGAAAGTCAATGAATTTCAACTTTTCAAATAAAATATCATGCTGAAGGAAATATGAGGAAATAAAAGAAGTAAAGTGAAGTAATACAGGAACAAAGAACCAAATACAGCATGTTCTCACTTATAAATGGGAGCTAAACCTTGGGTACCCATAGACATAGAGATGGAAAAACAGACACTGAGGACTACAGGACAGGGGAGGAATAGAAGGGAGCAAGGGTTGAAAAACTGACTCTTGGGTACTATGCTCAGTACCTCGGTGACAGGATCAATCATACCACAAATCTCAGCATCACGCAATATGCTCAGGTAATAAACATGCACGTGCAACTCCAAATCTAAAATAAAAGCTGAAAAACAAGTCAGAAAAAAAAGAAATATAAGGAAAGCTGTAAAACTTGACTATGAAGATGATAATATGGCATAAGTATCTCCAAGAAAAGTTTAAGTCTTCCATTTAATAAAAAGTGGGTTTTACAAATGCATAAATCTCCTGAGTAGGTTTCAAAAAATGTGACAATTTAAAAGTTTTATAGCATTTTAAATGACAGTTTCCAAAGTGTATGAATATATTTTACAAGATTAATCTTGTAAAACCTATGGAATTTCACAGATTCCCAATTCTGTACCTTTTGCTTGATATTTGAGTGGTTCTATTTCTTCTATTGGTAACATTTCCTTGATTCTACCCATGTTGGGTCCATTCTTAAACTATTTATTTTCTACCATAAGTTTAGTCCAATACCTTGAAATAAAATGGCAGTCTACAAACACCATATGAAGTCATCTGCTGTAACTACATCACCTACTCAGATCTTATTATGTGATGTTTCAGGCACAGTGCTAGTCATAGATAAAGCCACTGAATTGTCTGTAGGCATCTTCTATAGGGGCAGGGCAGCTTGGAGCCATCATGCTTTGGAGGGGCACTGTTAAGGTGTGAGAGGAGAGAACACAAAAGTTCCATGCACTGTGCTTAGCAATGGGGGATACAAGAAAAAATGAGACAGTGTTCCTGCCTCGGAAAAGCTCAGTCACTGGAAGTGAGTGGCATACAAATGCATAAATGTGTTTGATAAGTATATTGTTTAAAAATATTATTTAAAAGATATAATAGAAACGTTTCCAAGAAGCAGCATTGGAACTGTTAGTGAAGGCAGACAAGGCCATTCATGGCAGAGAAAACTGCATATGAAAAGTGTAGGGGAAGTTATCCACTCTCTCTCTGGAAGTTCCTGTTTCAGATCATTAACATGGACCTCAGTCCTTCTAGAGATCATGGGAAGAATCCTCCTACCTTTCATTCATTCCTCCCTACATTACATACAGTCATTGCTTATGATATTGATGGAATTGGAGAGCCTCTCATTAATATGTGAAGCCTCAGTCCATGTGCTCACTTCCCACAGGGTCTCCTGTAAGTGCTCACTCCTCTAACACATGAGTACTCCACAATACTTGTGGGAGCTATTTCATCTGTGACTAGGCTGGTAAGGCCCAGTTTAGGAGGACATTGAATACAAGTTGCCACTTTCAATACAGCTTTACTTATAGTAAAATTGATCCTGCTGCAGCAGTAATCAGTCTAGGCCTATAGACAAAAGCAAGTAAATGCATAAAAATGGAGGAGGTGAAACTTACAGGAGCAGGAACAGCATAAGCTCTTTGGTGAATAATGCTAGACAACCACAAAGATACAGAACCACCAAGAAACAATATGTGTATTAAATATTGCTGAAACAATTTTATATTCAAGAAACTGAAACATGACTAAAAATATGTCAGATCATATGATTTTAAAAGAATAATGAAACTTGGAGAGTAATTTCATCCACTTATTGATTCATTCAACCAAGGAACAATGTTTGAATGTCTTTGATTGCCAAGCCTTGTGCTAGACCCTGGTATATCCTGGGTATATAAAGGTAAAAACAAAGTCCCCAACAATCTTATTGTCTAGTAGAGGCAGCAAAAATATGATACAGTTAACATTAGGGTGTCAAGGAAGACTTCCTAAAGAAGATAAAGCCCTGCAGAATTCTCAGGAGTTCTCTCACCACTTTGTGAGAGAACACTTGGCATGGCTGAGGATTTGGAAGTAATTCAATATGGCTGGAGTATATGTTGTGAGGCTAAAAAGAATGGAAAGTTGAGCCTGGTGAGATAGACAAGAAAACTCTAATGAAAAACCATATTAAAATGTCTGTATTACATCCAAAATATAAATTTCTCTGACTTCAAATAATTTCAAGTGCTACATCCAAGAATCTGCAGCAGAAAATGCAAGATGACATAGAATGCCAAATAACCCATATGAATTCAGCCACATGTTTATCCATGTATGATCAAAGATTCTGGTTAAAAATAAACTGGTTTAGACTCAATCCTGAAAATATGGGAGACCTCTTATTGAAGAGGCAGGTATACCTCCAAATATTTACATCAAATTTATTTTGTCTGTTGCAGGAGTTATTGTTACTAAATCATCTCAAGAATGTCTACAAACATCACATTAAGGGATCTAGACAAACCTAACTCTAAACCATGTTAATTTAAAACAATAAATGTGAAACCTATAAATCTTTTAAAATCATGGATGAGTAAAATGAAGAATTACCAGAATAAACAAGAAAGCTATTTTGCCCTCACTACAAAATAGCTGGGGATGACTATTCTTTAATAATCATGACCTCTAACTGTTTGATAATATGATTCCTGGTTAAGGGAATAATCATAGAGAAGATTGTAAGGAAAAGCATTTAAATATTCCATCCTTTTTTCTAGCCACATTTCCACATATTTAATTTTTTTCATATTCTTAGAATGCTGGGGAAAA
This sequence comes from Cebus imitator, assembly GCF_001604975.1. Lineage (NCBI taxonomy): Eukaryota > Metazoa > Chordata > Mammalia > Primates > Cebidae > Cebus > Cebus imitator. Next base: position 516,602 of record NW_016107780.1, on the reverse strand, counting down.
AATCAACAACTGAGTGGTTTCAATACACCACACATTTAAGATCTGCAGACTCAGCTGGGCTAGGCTTCATGCCCTGGCCAGCATGTCTTAGCTCCCTTTCTTCTGTCCCTCAGCAGCTTTGCCAAACTTTCTCCTCTTTATCCAATTCTTTTTATCATTTGCATCAAATTGCCCTGCTCTTATTCACTGGATGTAGGAATTGAGTATAAGAGGTTACATTTGCAGTCACCTAAATATTGCAAGAACAGCAGAAGGCCAAGGAAAACCACGTGGAAGGGATAACTGAATAGTGGTTTGCCCTTAGAAAAGGCTGAAAAAGGAGAGGATAGAAAATTAGAAGGTAACCAGAAGTTTTATTATTATAAAAATCAAAGGAAAAAGAGTATTTTAAGAAGGAAGTGGAAAACAGAACCAAAGGCTGCAGTGAGATCAGGTGAGTTAAGGGCCAAGAGTGTTCACCGAATGTGGCAATATTGTGAGTATAGAAAGTAGTGAATTTATTTTAAACAATTTCAATTGAGTGATGAGAATAGAATAGAAACCAGTTCTTAGCTGGCTAAGCAACAAATAAGAGTAGCAAAAGAAGAAAGCATCGTGATACTACTCTTTTAAGAAGGTTGTTGTGAAACAAGGTGATGTCATGACGGACTAGAGGAATGGAGAACTAAAGGAAGGCTATGGATATGGCAATGGTGCCGATGATGGTAAAGCTGGTGAAGGAGATAGCAGAGGTGATATTGAAGGTGATGGTGGAGGTGGTAGCAAGTGGACCTGCACAATTCAAACACATGTCGTTCAAGGGTCAACTGTAATCTCATATTTTTACGAAATATGTATATAGCTCCAATCTAATGCATGCAAACTTCTAGATTTATTCATCAGAGATGGGAGACAGGGTTCCATAGAAGGGTCAATGCCAGTTAGTTACAGGGGTTGCCTGTGGTGCTGTGTTGAGAAAGTGTGTGAGGCCACCTTTGATTACATGAGAACTAGAACTATAATTCACTATTGATGTTTGCCTTGGATACCAGAGGTGAAATGGTAGACACGAGTCAACTTATTTGCCATCCATTCCTCAAGGATGTCACACATTGACAGATTTCTTAAATGTAATGTACTCTTGCCCCAAGCTTACCACAAGACAGTGATTGGCTCTCGTAAGAACTGAGGCATGTGAAACAGTTCGCGATGGTTACCACCTTGTTGAAGAGAATAAGAATAATAATAACTTAGATTTGCAAAGCACTTCATTAATTTCAAATTATTCTCATGGGTTTTATCTCACTGAATCTCTGCAACTTTCTCTATTTTACAGATTACAAAGCTGAAGTCAGTAGGGCTTAGTGAAGTCAGTGGGGCTTAACGACTTACTGGTGATTATGTGGAATTCTTGGCAGAGATAAAACAGAGAGGTTCTGACACCTAAATGTGACTCCTGTCCTTCAGAGACAGAAGACAGCCTCCCAGGAATTGGAGGTAGCTCACTGCTCTGAGATAAGAGTGATTAGGTGTCATCACATTTTTTTTAACACATTCATGTAGTCAATAGTCATCAAGTGCCTACTACATTCATTAAGTGCCTACTGTATGCAAGGAATAATCACAGAGCTTATGAGGCTTGTTTCAAAGTTTTTACAAGATGTTTTGGAGAAAAATGTTAAAATTCAAGGCAAGAGCTTATCAAAACATTAGAAATATCAACATAGTCAATAATAAACAGTCGAATATAACCATTACTTTCCATGGGCCAGGCAGTGACAGAGATGGAAATAAGAAAAAAAAAAAAAGCAGAATGCCTAATGCTAAGGAGCTCACAGAAATTTTTTCTTAATTCTCTGAATTAATTCCCTTAATTCTCAGTCTTTTCAATAATTTGGTGTCCATACAATCACCTGAGAAGTGTGGTAAAACTGAGGATTTGATTTCTTTGATGGAGGGTAGCCTCCAGAAATGTAAATTTTCAACAAGCCCCAAAATTTATCTAATGCACATGGTATTGTTCTATGACCCTCACTGTAAAATACATTATGAACCCATTCAAAGAGCCACACTGGTTGGGTAAAATGTAGAAACTGGTTTAATGGTTCCTGATTTGCTGGTCTCCAGTCTAATACTCAATATTCAGTGCCAGTGTGTAAACTGAAAGAGTTAGTCTCATAAAACTCAACCATTTAGTGATGATGTTCTACAGTGGTAACTTTTACAAATATAAAAACTAAATTACCAAGAACATTCTGGAACCAGGTAGCTAGGAGAGCCACCAAGTTTAACATGGTTATACCAAGTTAAAGAAAAACCATAGCTGATCTTCTTTTCAAGGTTGCTGTTCATCTCCATCTTTACCTATATTATTTATATCTTCTATGTCTATCTTTATGTATATGTGTATAATCACCCTGTGAAAAAAATACATAGATGCTTTAACATTGTTCAATATCTTTTGGATAACTTTTATAACTATCGCTGACCCCATATAATGTCCTGATCACAGCCCTACACATATATATGAATCATCAACAAACTGGGGGTGGGAGGCTGCCCTGAGCCTTTCATATCCTTAACTCAAAAACTCACTAATGTCCTACCGAGTTTTCCCTTAACAATGGCCTTAATAGCCTTGATTTATTGTGCATTATTATGTTGATTTACTGTGCATAAAATCAATAAAGACATTCATTTCAATTTGATATGAACTTACTCCTTTGCATCAAGACATGTCACTGTCTATGAGTATCTACCTTTTGACAGAAGCTGTATAGTATGGCCTCATTATTATGAAGCTGTTAAAATACTGTGCAGCAGAATAGCCACTAATAGATATAATTACATATAACGTTATTTGGTGGGAAAATCAAGCTGCAAAACAGGGAATATCATTTAAAAAGATATGTATGTCTATTAGAATATATACATATGTCATATATATATAATCTATGTTCATAGAAAAATGTAGAAAAAAATTATAATTATGGTTATTACGAGACTGTGATAAGTAATTTTTATTTTCTATTTTTCCTTATACATTTCCTATGCTTTCTCTATAGTTTTGTGACAAAAAATATCATTTAACATAGTATAATCAGTAAATTTCTATTTTACTTTAAAAGTAAGCTTACGGTAAGTTTATGTTTTACTTTAAAATTATATGGAAAAGGTTGGGCTCACAACTGTAATCCCAGCCCTTTGGGAGGCAGAGGTGCGCAGATCACTTGAAGTTAGGAGTTCAAGACCAGTCTGGCCAACATGGAAAAATCCCATCTCTACTAAAAATACAAAATTTAGCCAGGCATGGTGGTAGGCACCTGTAATCCCAGCTACTCAGGAGGCTGAGGCAGGAAAATCACTTGAGCCCAGGAAGAAGTTGCAGTGAGCTGAGATTGGCCACAGCATTCCATCCTGGTGACAGAGTGAGAATCTGCCCCCACCCCACAAAAAAGTTATATGGAAAAGACACATACTATTCATATTTATCTTTGAGTGAGAGATTACAAATGATTTTTTTCTTATAAATGATACCTTTAAGTCTTCTTAAAGCTTTTCTGCATTTAAAATTTTTCCACGACATACTTATTTTTCTTTACTTTAGAAAATAAAACAGAACTATAATGCAAACCCAGTGCCAATTGATAAAAAGATATTCTCTAAAGGTAGAACATAGTCATTGTGAAACCTGGGTGTCCTGGGCATTACAGGGCCATTTTGATCATAGACTGCACCTTGAGGAAGACAATACCCAAAATCTGTAATCTTTGGCTTCATTATTTCTTCTCTAAATTCAAAGATTATTAATTTTTACTAAGAAGAATTTATAGCAACTGCTACCACAGCACTAAAGATTATGGAAGTTATATTTTCTAACACTCCATACAAAATTACATGATAAGCAAAAACAGGCTCTCTAGATAATTTTTTGGAGAGAATCTAAATTGAGTAATAATTTGCACGCATGTTTTAAAAGCAGACATGTGAAGACGCCATTAACGAGTTCAGCTCACAAGTTGGGGTTACTTGGACACAGAACACACTAACAAAAGCCTGTTCCTCCAGAGCAGTCGCAAGTCCCATCTCAGCAGCAATCACTGAGATGGATTTGAGGCACATTTGTGGGCCTTAACAAAAGAAATAGAAGTGTGGCCATAAACACTTTCATTCTATGATGGCAGATATATGATTAAAGCCTCAAAATGAGAAAAGATTCACTCTCCTCTTTGACAAGATTCGTTGCTATGGTGATGGTCTGCTCAGTCGCAGCTGAGCGGCTTCAGGTGGCTCCAGTTTTGGAAGACAAGCTAGGTCATGTTTGAATCACCTTGCTTACACAGCAACTGGACAAAAGAAAATCACATTTAGGAATAAATTATTCGCTTAAAAAATCCATTTCTGTAAAATTTTCTATGTGATGAAGACTCTGAAATGTTTACCACCAACGTGGAAACTTCGGAGCTCCAGACTTCCGCTCAACAATTTCATCTCCCATTTAACTTCTTTAAAACGATTAGTGCCTGAAATGACTTGTTTTCTCACACTCCTTTTATCTAACTTTCTCTAGTAGAATATCATTTATTTGAAGGCAAGGATGCTATTTTGTTCATCACTATAGTCTTAGCATCTAAAACTGTGCCTGACATATGATAGCCACTCAATAAATATTAATTGACTGAAGCTGCCTGTTCTCATGATACCACCTTTTTTTGTTTGTTTGTTTTGAGACAGTGTCCGGCACTGTCACTTATGCTGGAGTGCAGTGACACAATCTTAGCTTACTGCAGCCTCACCCTCCTGGGCTCCAATGACACTCCCACTTTGGCTTCTGGAGTAGCTGAGACTAAAGGCATATGCCATGTTCCAGGCTATTTTTTTTAAATTCGGAAACATGGTTGTGCTGTGTGGCCCAGGCCGGTCTTAAAGCAATGCTCCCATCTCAGCCTCCCAAAGTGCTGGAATTATAGGCATGAACCAACATCCCTAGCCCCACTTTCTTATTTTAGAATTTTCAGCAATATTCTTAAGAATTTAATGTGACTGTAGACAATTTACTTTCTCTGGGAATTTGTTTCCTCATTTATAAAGTAGGGGAAATTAACTAATCTATATATTCCTTATCTATGCTAAAATTTCATGACTCTATGTGTGCAAAGCTTAAATTATAAAATATTCCTTTTCCACTCATTCTGTTTCTAATTAGTGTTTTTTCTGATTTTCATGTACAATAATATATACATAGTTACAGCTCACAAAGCATTTTTGTTTCTGTTGTTTCCTTTGACACTCACTTCAAGCTCCCAAAGCATGATAGTATTTACCATTTCTGTTTTCTGGATAAGGATTATAAGATCGGAGAAGGACTATGACTTGCTTCAATTCACCATACACGTCATTTCACTAAATGTGTCTGTTATGAGTAAAAGTTGTTCAGGCCGGGCACAGCGGCTCACACCTGTAATTCCAGCACTTTGGGAGGCCGAGGTGGACAGATCACAAGGTCAGATCAAGACCACCCTGGCAAACATGTTGAAACCCCATCTCTATTAAAAATACAAAAAATTAGCTGAGCGTGGTGGCGTGTGCCTGTAATTCCAGCTACTCAGGAGGCTGAGGCAGGATAATCACTTGAGCCCAGGAGGCAGAGGTTGCAGTGAGCTGAGATGGTGCTACTGCACTCCAGCGTGGCTACAGAGCAAGAGTTCATCTCAAGGGGAATAAAAAAGATTTCATATATATATATATATATATATATATATATATATATAT